>NC_082665.1:150884936-151193061 GCF_025265405.1 Mesoplodon densirostris | reverse complement strand
CTGTTCCATCAATATTTGCTGAAAAGACTGTCTTTCATCTATTAAATTACATTGGGAACTTTAGTGAGAATCAATTGATTACATAGGTTTGAACCTATTTCTGCTATCTTTATTCTGTTCCATTTATCAGTATATCTAAGCTTTCACAAATATTACTGTGTTAATTATTGTATTTTATGGTAAGTGTGTAAATGATGTGGCCGTGTCCTCTGTGGTCTTTAAAAACTTGTTTTAGTTATTCTAAATAATTTCTTTACTTTTCCATGTAGATTTTAGAATCAGCTTTCTGATTTCTACAAAAAGGTCTGCTGGTATTTTGAATGGAGTTGCAATGAATTTATAGTATAACTCTCCATTTATTTAGTCCTTCTTTGATAGCTTTCATTAATATTTTATAGTTTCAGGATGAAAACATTGGAAGATATTTTGTAAATATTTTGTGTTTATGATGCTATTATAAGTGAAACTAATTTATATTTTAAATAAATGAACTATTTATTTTATTTTACATGTAAGTGATCATCTCTACTATATAGAAATGCAATTATTTTTTAATCTTGACCTTGTTAAATTTACGTATTAATTCTAGGAGCTTGTTTGTACATCCTTTAGGATTTTCTACATAGACACTCATGTTATCTGCAAATAAATACAGCTTTATTCCTTCCTTTCTAACCTAGAGGTCTTTTCTTTCTTTTTGTTCTTCCTTGTGTCCTGGCTAGAAACTCCAGTAAAATGTTGGATAAAAGTTATATATATATATATATATATATATATATATATATATATATATATATATATATATATATATATATATAATGTTTATTTTAATATATATTTATATATATTAAACCTGCCTTATTCCTTAGGGGGAAAGTATTCAGTCTTTCACACTAAATATGGTGTTAAATGTAGGTTTTTCTACATGGCCCTTTTTAGACTGAGGGAGTTCACTTCTTTTCCTAGTTTGATAAACATATTTCATCATGAATAGATACAGAATTTTGTCAAATGCTTTTTCTGCATCTATTGAGATGATCATGTTTTTCTCTTTTTTAGCTTGTAATATGGCTAATTGAATCAATTAATATGCTAGTGTTAACCCAGCCTCACATTCCTGAGATAGCCCAGTTTGGTCATGGTGTATTATCCTTTTTATGTATTCAGGTTGCTAAAGTTTGGTTAAAGATTTTTGCATCGATGTTCATGAGGGATATTAGACTACTGTTTACTTTTCTTGTAATGTCTTTGTCTGGTTTGGTATCAGTGTAATGCTGGCCACATAGAATTCGTTAGGAAGTTTTCCTTCCTCTTAAATTTTCAGAAAGAGTTTGTGCAGAGTTGGTATTTTTCCTCCTTATATGTTTGGTGGAACTCCCCACTGATGTGAACTAGGCCTGGGGTTCTTTGTGAGAAGGGATTTAGCTACATATTCAATTTCTTTAATAATAAAGGCCTATTTAAATTATCTGCCTCTTAAAAAAGCTTTGACAGTTTGTGCATTTCAAGGAAATCTACCATTTCATCTAAGATTTTAAAATTTTATTTCTATAAAATTCTCTATAATGTTTTCTTAAAAATTTTTATAGCTATAGTATCCATTTTGCTGCATATTTCTTGCTTTTAATTATATTTTATGGAAATATAGTTGAATTACAATGTTGTGTTGCTAACAGCTGTACAACAAATTGCCTCAGTTTTATATATATATATTTACACACACACATTCTTTTTTTTTTTTTTTTTTTTTTTGGCGATACGCGGGCCTCTTACTGTTGTGGCCTCTCCTGTTTCAGAGCACAGGCTCCGGACATGCAGGCTCAGTGGCCATGGCTCACGGGCCCAGCCGCTCCACAGCATATGGGATCTTCCCGGACCAGGGCACAAACTCGTGTCCCCTGCATCGGCAGGCAAACTCTCAACCACTGTGCCACCAGGGAAGCCCCATATTCTTTTTCATTATGGTTTATTACAGGATATTGAAGATAATTCCCAGTGCTATAGAGTTGGGCCTTGTTGTTTATCCTTTCTATATATAGCAGCTTGCATCTGCTAATCCCAAGCTCCCAATCAAACCCCCTCCTCCTTGGCAACCACCAGTCTGTTCTCTATGTCCCTGATTCTGTTTCTGTTTCATAGATAGGTTCATATGTGTCATATTTTAGATTCTACATATAAGTGATATCATATGGTATTTGTCTTTCTCTTCCTGACTTACTTCACTTAGTATGATAATCTCTAGTTGCATCCATGTTGCTGCAAATGGCATTATTTCATTCTTTTTTATGGCTGAGTAGTATTCCATTGTATATATGTATACAATATTTACACATCTCCTTTACCCATCCATCTGTCTTGCTACATATTTCATTGCTGACATTGATAACTAGTGTCTTCTCTCTCTTTCTCATGATCTGTCTGGCTAAAGGTCTATCATTTTTTTAATCTTCTGAAAAAACTTTTGTTTTTATTAACTTTTTTTTTCTGTTTTCTATTTCATTGTCTTCCACTTTGATCTTTATTGTTTTCTTTTTTTCTACTTACTTGAACTAAATTTACACTTCTTTTTCTAGTTTCTAGAGATGGAAGCTGATTTGGGATATTTTCTTTTTTCTTTTTTTTCAGTTCCAAATATTTTCTAACTTCCCTTTTGATTTTTCTCTTTGATGCATGAGTTATTTGAAAACATGTTATTTACTTTCAAGTATTTGGGAATTTTCTAGATATTGTTCTTTTACTGATTTCTAATGTAATTTTGCTTTTGGTCAAAGGGTAAACTTTTAATCATTTCAATTCTTTCAAATTTATTGAGATTTATTTTATGGTCCATAATATGGTCTATTCTGGTAAATAGTTCATGTTCATTTGAAAAAAAGCTATATTACACTGCTGTTGGGTGAGTGTACTATGGATGTCGTGTAGTCCAGGTTGGTTGACAGTGTTGTGCAAGTCTTCCATATCTAGTTTTCTGTCTACTCATTCTTTCAATTATTAAGAGAACAGTATTATTTCCAAAAAGGATTGTTTGATTTATTTATTTATTTTTGTAGTTTGTCAGTTTTTGTGTATTTTCAAGTTCTGTTGTTTAAAGCATAAACATTTAGGGCTGTTACATTCTCTTGATACATTGATATCTTTATTATCATGATATGCCCTTCTTTATCCCTGCTAATATTCTTTACTCTGATTAATGTTAGCATGCTGTATCATTTTCCATCCTTTCATTTTTAATCTACTTATGTCTTTATATTTAAAGTGCATTTCTTCTAGACAGCAAGTACTTGGGCTTTATTTCTTATCCAATCTACAATTCCACTGTGCAGTTAGAGTGGTGACACCATTTTCATTTAATGTAATTATTGAATAACATTGTTATAAGGGTAACTTTTAAAATACTATTGAGAGACACAAAATAAGTTTTTAATAATGGAAAGGCTATTGTATTATTGGATAGAAAAAAATCAATACTATAAAGAGTTCACTTGGTCTTAATTTAATATCTACATTTAATTTTGATCCCTATAAAATCAATAGGTTATTTTTGAAGCAGAATAAATTGAATCATATGTTGTTAGAAAAATAACCACGTATGTATCTCTAAGAAATTCTGAAAAATAAAAATAATGAGGAAAAATCAGTCTTACAAATACTAAAATATTTTATAAATATAGAGTAATTAGTGTACTGTTGACATGACTGGAATATCTATGAGTGGAACAGAAAAGGGAATGGAGAAATAGACACAACATTCATGTAAAAATTTTGTATATGAGGAATCTGGATCAAGATGGTAGAGTAGGAAGATACTGAACTCACCTCGCATGGACACACCAAAACTACAACTATATATAGAACAAACATCTGAGAATGACCTGAAGACAAGCAGAAAAGATTTTTTGCAACTAAGGATACAAAGAAAAGGTCACTTTGAGACAGGTAGGTGGGGGCAGAGATGCAGTCTTATCAGAACCTTCACCCCTGGTATGGGGTCCCACAGGCAGGAGGGTTATAACAATCTCAGAAGTTCCCCCTGAGGAGCCGGGATTCCAAGCCCCACATAAGGGTCCCCAGCCTGGGGGACCTGCAGCAGGAAGAGAGTCCCCATAACATCTAGCTTTGAAAACCTGTGGGGCTTACATCTGGGAGAACCAGAAGGCTGTGGGAAAACCAAGACTCCACTCTTGAAGGGTTCACACACAAATACTCTCTCCAAGTCCCAGCACAGAAACAGAGGCTTGAAAATCACCTGGATCATATGGGAAGGAGATTCATTGACTAATTTTAAGGTATATGCCAGAGGGGGCAGGGATTAGGTGGAAGTTTCACCAGGGGCAGAAGTGCTGGAAGCCTCCCCCCCCCTTTTATTTTTTTATCTTTTTCTTTGGAGAAATTATTGTGTACAATACTGTGTTGTATACTGGCTTGACATGATTTCAAATCCACTTGTTTATTATTTTAAAAAGTAGTTTTAATCCATTTGTTTACCACCAAAAAAAGTTGTTTTTAGCAATAAAGTTGTTTTGATATAAAAATGAAATAAATTGTGTCAAGATTTCATCATGTCATCTGTTGTCATTGATAAGCACTTCGTAGCTTTACTGTTGAGGGCTCCCACTGGGGGTTTATCAATAAAACAGATAAAGAAGCAACTATGGAAAGGGGACACTTAAACGATAAATACTGAGAGTTTGTAAGGAATATCCTAGAGTTTTGGTCAGAGGAAAGCTACCCTTTGCTGACCTGCTCTCTCAAGATCTTGAGACACTTGCTCCTGCCATAGCCAAGCGACTCTTTTTCAGTCAGCAGTGGTGTTAAATAGTGCAGCAGTCTCAGGAAGAGAAGGGACATTTGCCTCCGCCCTAATAAAGGTGACTCCTTTATTGGCAGTGTGGCAAACTTTGCAACAGCCTGAAAAGATCAGGCAGCTAGTCAACACCATTGTTCCCTAGTAATGTGCTCTAGCAACAAGGGACTTTTATTTTTGTGCTGGCAGCTGAACTTCAGCAAAGCTGTCTCTCCAGAGAAACTCTAGAAAAGGTAAACCTCCACTTAATTTGAACTTTATTCCTTTCATTTTACCTTGCTTGGAACAATAGAGTAATAGAGCTATCATTTGTTTGGAGTATGTTATTTATTGGCTTATTAAGAAACATTATTCTGTATGCTATTGGCTTGCAAAATTATTATAATTCCCACTGTGAATCTGTGTTAAATAAAATATTGGCAAAGACAATTTCAGTCTCTGAGCATAATTTGCCACCCCCCAAAACAAAGCACACTGTAATTGTAGCTGTATGACACTATACAATTGCCAAAACCTGTAGAACTTTAAAGCACAAAGAGTAAACCTTAACATCTGCAAATTTTAAAAACTCATTTAGGAGATTGTAAGGGCACCCTAGGATGGAAAGTAGAATGTGACAGAAGAAGCTAACTGTATTACAAATGTATGGACCAACCTCACTGAAGAGGATGAGGGAAAAATTGCTAATCTAAGTACTTTGGAAGTGAGTAAAAGCTGTAAGACTAAAAGCAAAGGGACATGTATTTCAACACTGTACTGTAATTGATAAAGTTGTTTTCCAAGGAGTACAGGTTAACAATTCTGAAAACACTATACATGTATACTGGAATTGAGCAATTAAGTAAGTGTATGACAGATGGTAGGAGCCAGGGTTCTCAATGTTAGAGTAGGATTTTACTGATATGCAAGGAAGGAACCTAGAAAGAACATGTGGTGCTGGATTATAGTTGAAGACATCAATAGGAACTCATGTTTAGCTTAATATACATTCAGATGGTTGTATAGAAATATTTATAGATGTGTGTATATACATGGGTTATTATACACACATATATTCCTTGTTCTGTCAGCTGAGAGGGCCTAGAAACAATGACATTCCAATTAAAATGAGCATACCTAAAACCCATACCTTGGTTTGTAATATCATTCTCCAGTGAAAGGAATAGGGCTCGTTAGAGAAATGGTTGATTCTAGGACTGGGACAGGAAATATAAAGATGAGCCTGGAGCATCTTGCAGTAAGGAAGTACTTAAGAAAACACACATTCACAATGATGGGGGTATGCCAAAGGGACACAGGGTCCAGCTAAAGAACTCCCAATGGCCAAAGCAAAACAATTGGAGCAACAAAATAAATGAAGTGGTATTGGATTATAAACCAAATTATAAAATAAATATTCATGAGTCCATACTGACATAAATAAATCATTGACTAAATAAATAAACAAATATGTACATACCTACATAACTTATAAATAGTGGGAGAATAGACAAATCTGCCATGCAGAATTCTCAATAATTCATGAAGATACTCTGCTTCAAGAAAGTGGAGCATAAGTCCCCACTCCTTAGATGTGAGTTGCACATAGCAACTTCCTTCCAAAGAGTAAAGTGTAGAAAGGGGGAAAAACAGAGTGACTTTATAGCAGAGAAACCTGACTACCTCAGCCAAGTAATCAAGGTTAACATCAACAGTAATTTAGTCATGTGTATAGTATGTTCGTTTTACATGATGTGATGAGAATGGTACTTTACCTTTGTGGTCTTCCTCCCAGTCTAATCATGAGAAAATCATCAGACAAAGCCTAACTGAAGGGCACTATACAAAGTACCCAACCAGTGCTCCTCAAAATTGTCAAGGTCATCAGAAATAAGGGAAATCTGAAAAACTGACTAAGAGGAATCTAAGGAGATGTGATGACTAAATGTGATGTGATAAGATCCTGGAACAGGAAAAGGACATTAGATAAAAACTAAGGAAAATCTGAACAATAAAGTATGGACTTTAGTTAATAATAATGTGTTATTATTGATTTATTAATTGCTTCTATTGAATCATACTAATCTAAGATGTTAATAATAGGAGAATCTGGGATGGGGTATATAGAAACTGTACTTTGCAATTCAAAAAAAAATCTGAAACTATTCTAAATTTTTCTTTCAATAAAAAGTTTGTTGGAAATTTAAGATGGAAAAAAACTCCATAAATAGTATCTAAATAAATGTTTTTAACTCACATGATAGCAAAATACTAATTTCTGTAACCCATAAAGAATTCCCATAAAACTTTAAAAATAGCAATAACTTAATAGATATGTGGTCCAGGTTTAACTAAATAGTTAAGAGAAACTAAATTGCAAAAGACTTTTGAACGTATAATAATTTGATTTATAGCACTCATAAAAAGCAAAATGCAAATTAAACTATACTAAAATACCACTTTTCACCGATGAAGGTGGCCAAGTCTGACAGCATACTTTGTTGCAGAAGGGGTGAGACACAGAACTCTCTTCACTCTGTGGGATTGTAAACAGTGACTCAGTGGATGAAGACTTGACAATACCTATCAAAATGAGCAGCGCATATACACTTCAACTTAGCACTTTTTGTTTATTTAATTAGTGTACTGTTTAGGTGCCAACTTTTTTTTTTAACTGAGGTATAACTGACATAACATTATATTCATTTCTGGTGTACAGTGTAATGATTTGATATTTGTATATATTGCAAAATGATCATCACATTAAATCCAGTTAGCCTCCATTACCACACATAGTTACAACAATTTTTTTCTTGTGATGAGAACTTTCAAGATCCACTCTCCCAGCTACTTTCAAATATGCAATACAAATTATTAACTATAATCATCATGCTGTACATGCTATACCTCAGCACTTTTTACAACTATGAATTTATGCCACTGAAATAATAACCTATAGTCACAAAGATATTCATACAAAGAGAATAATTGCAAAATTGTGAGTGTAATATCAATTCTATATTTTAAAGCCAGATATCCATTATTAGGACACTTGTTAAAGAGTTACACATATGTAAAATATAAAATGAGATACAATGTTGCTATTAAGAAGAATTGAAATAACCTCATGGGTGCTGACATACAACAATTGCCAAAATAAACTGTCAGGTGAAAAAGAGCAAAGTTTAGAATATTGTGTTCCTAATAATAATTCATATTAGTATACATAACAATAATTTAAGAGAAATTATATCCCTAGAAGAAGAATTAGATCATTTAAAAAGTACCATCAGAAAAAATAAAAGTGTTCTAAGTAATCAAATATGATTGCAAAAATAAAAAATTAAATGGCATTCTGAATAATAAGTGCACAGCTGAAGACAAAGTTGATACTCTGGCAAATAAAGTTATGTTAATGTCTCAAAACAGAATAAAGTGAAAAATATAATTGAAAGTTCGGGCACTGTAAGACAGGTGTAGCCATTCTAATATTCATACTGAAGAGATTTAAAAGAGAAAACTGAGGGGAATAAACGATAATAGCAAATTATCAAGGAAGCATTAGAAGAAAATGTCCTGAAGCTAAAGAAGAGATTCTTCCAATGGAAAGATGTGACCAAATTGCAACCGGGATTAGCACAAAAAGTTCACATTGAGAGAAATCTTACTGACATTTCTGAACTCCAAACAGAAAGAGACAAATCCTAAAACTTCCTAGAGAGAAACAAAGAGATGAACTCAAAAGAAGAAAAATCAAACTGATCCAGACTTCTTATATGCAACAATGGGTTCTAGAAGACAAAGGAGGAATGCCTTCAAAATTCTGAGGGAAATCATTTGAATCCAGAATTCCATGCCAGTCTGAATGATCAATCAAGTGTGAGGCTGAAATGAAGACATTTCAGGCATTCCAAAATTCGTAAAGTTTAAATTCCATTCACATATATTGATACTTTCTGAAACAAAAACTCAAGGATGTATCCCAGGTACCTGAATAAAAGAGGAAAACATGGACTTCAAAATAACGTAACTGCTGTATAGCCGTCCTTGAATAGAACTGGTCACATAAAAACAGGAGCATAGAGGATTTCCGTGAAGACTGTTAGGGTAAAAAAAAGGGGGATTTCATTCAATCAACAGCATGATTAGGCACTTAAAGATCTTCAAATGTGAAAAGGATCTCAGTTACAATGTCTAGGAGAAATGAAAGGCTACCCAAGAAAAACATTGTTCTTTATTTAAAAGCAAGTTAGAAATGAGGCATGGTTATGTGCTAAAAGGGGTGTAAGGAAAGAGAAAGCACTTGGCTTTTACATTCTGACCAGTCTTCCTTAATAATGAAGGAGAATATACATTTTTGAGAGGAAAAAATCTCAGTATTGGAAGTGGCATTGAACAATTGTTACATATTCATAATATTTTAAGAGATATTTATTTCCTTTTGGAATTAACTTATGGATAAGTGCTTAGAGGGCTAAATTATGTTTACAGAATAAAAATAAATGTTACAAACTTTGACCATGTAAAAGGTACAGGGGAGAAATGAATGTCAATTTCTTCTCCATACATTGTAAGGAGTAGATAATGTCTAAGGTTGAAAATAAAAAAATAGAACCTAACATTAATGCTGTCTGAAGTTTGAACAATTACAAGAGGATAGCAGGTTCTTTAGTGACACAGTGATAAATGACCATCAGACATGCTAAGTACAGGAGAGGTTATGAGTGGCTAACCCAGGGGAGAGGGACTTGTGTGTTTGGGCTGAAGGAGGACAACGAGGGTTGTCAGTTTCCATAGGAGGCTCTACTGTACAATTTGAAATTGTTTAGCAATGTGCATGTTGGCTTCCATAATAAAAAGTGTGAAATAAATGATTAAACCAATGATCAGGGAAAATTAGAAAGTAAAACTGCAATCAGTTAGAGCCTTCATAGATATATATTTTTTAATGTCCTTAAGGTGGTCTTATGAAAACCATAGTGGAAAACCAGTATTCTAGTCCTGGCTTTGCTGAGAACCCACTCTTTCTGAGTCGTTTCCTCTTTGGGGCCTCAGGTTCCTCCAATAAAATGGAGGCTTGAGCTTGACAATGTCTAGGTTCTTTTCAGCTCTAAATTTCTAACATTCTAATTTGAACTTTATTTCACATTTGATAAGCTCACTAGCTTGGCCGATTAAGGGCATCCCACAGATCCTTGTATTTTGAGGCTGTCAGGTTTGGGCTGTCTGGTTGATCTATTCATGATGAGCCATGTGGTTGATGAAGCGCTGGGCTGGAAGGCAGGTCAGCTCATGGTAGAACAGTCGCTTCTAATGAGTAGGGTCCTGGGCTTATGGCTACGTGGAAGGCAGGCAGGGTACATAGCCCTGTCTTTACTGACAGGGTTATCAATGCATCCACATGGGACCTGCAGAGTGCTACTTAGGGTTCATTTTGCAGAAAGACAGTCACCACAAGCACAATGGAAGAGTCTGCAGCAATAGATGCTAGAGTCTGGCATTGAGTCCATGAGTGGAAGGAGTGGGATGGGGGGTGAGGGTGGCTTTGGCACGGCATCACGTGTTTGGAAAGGACTGGTTCTGAAGGAGGAGGAGAGGGGAGAGAACATCTCACCTGCTCACTCACACTCAAGGTCAGCCGGCCCCAGCTGCTGCGGGCAGGGAGCAGTAGCGCAGAGTTGTACCTCCAGGGACACTGAAAGGACAGAAAAACTTGGCTGTGATGTGATATTGTGATTTATAATAAGAAATATATATTTGGTCATTATTCCCATGCCTGGCACAGAGCTCCTAAACTCTTGTAATTTCCGGTGATAAGAACACTAAATGTATCTTTTGCTATGTTAATGAAGTGACTTTCAGAAAACTCCTAAGGATGGGGGCTGGTTGCCAGGAGAACCAACCATGGGATTAGAGGGTTGGAACTTTCAGTCCCATCTCCCTGACCTCTAGGAAGGGGAGAGAGGCTAGAGGTTGAATCAATCACCAATGGCCAATGAGTAAATGAATCGTGTCTGTGTAATGGAGCCTCCATAAAAACCAAAAAGATGGGGTTTGGAGAGCTTCCAGGTTGGTGAACACATGGATGTGCTGGGAGAGTTGCAAGCTTTGAAAGAACATGGAAGCTCCAAGCCCTTGCCCCATACATTACCCTATGCGTCTCGTTCATCTGGCTGTTCCTAAGATGTATCATTTTATAATAAACCACTAATCTAGTAAGTAAAGTGTTTCTCTAAGTTCCGTGAGCTGCTCTAGCAAATCAAGAGAACGCAAGGAGGGGGCTGTTGATACCTCCCATCTATGGTCTGTCCTTCAGAAGCGCAGTTGACAACCTGGGCTTGCGATTACCATCTGAAGTTGGGGGAAGCAGTCTTGTAAGATGAGCCTTTAACCTGTGGAAACTGACACTATCTCCAGTAGGTATTGTCAGAGTTGAGTTGAATTGTAGGACACCCAGCTGGTGTCAGAGAATTGCTTAGTGTAGGGAAAACACCCACACATTATAATTGAAGAATCTGAGGTGACCTCAGCTATTAGTTTCCTGTCACTGCCATAAGAAAGTACTCCTCAAACTGAGTGGCTTAAACAATAGAAATGTATTGTTTCAAACTGCTGGAGGCTGGGAGTCTGCAGGGCTGCTTCCTTCGGAGGTTGTGAGGAAGAATCTGTTTTATGCTTCCCTCCTAGCTCCTGAGGGTCTGCTGACAATGTTTGGCATTCCTTAGCTTTTAGAAGCATCACCCTGATCTCTGCCTTCAGGTTCATGTGGTGTTATCCCTGTGTGTGTGTCTGTCTCCGTGTCCAAATTCTCCTTCTTTGATGGACACTACTCACAATGGATCATGGGTCCACCCTACTCCACTGTGACCTCATCTTAACTAATCATATCTGCAATGACCCTATTTTCAAATAAGGTCACATTCTGAGGTGCTGGGGGTTAGGACTTCAGCAAGTGAATTTAGAAGGGACACAATTCAACTCACAACAACTCATAATTAAGCTGTAGACCAGAGCCCTTTCTACTGCACAGAACAAGAACGTTTGGAGAAAAGAATGTTAGGACTAGCCAGGAAGTGTGGCTTCCACCTCCTTACCTGCCATGTAGGTGATGGTGGGAAGCAGGTGACTCAAGGGCAGGAGTCAGTGAGCATAGCTGCAGTGGCTGGGGGCGAAGCACAAAGCAAGGAGAGGGTGGCTACAAGAGCTGGAGGAGGGTGGACGACTATTCCCAGGACACACTGGTCAGCATGGGAGGAGCTGACTCCCCTTCTAGTCCGTTATTACTTTAGTTATGCTATTATTTTAAAAACTCCCCTGATTACGTTTATTTTTCTCAATCAGGTTTCCGTGGGCTGATGGGGGAACGAGGATTTCTGCCTTGGGCTATGGACCAGGTTAACATCTGCTCCAAGGGATCTCAATTCTGGGACCAACGGCTACCTGGGGCACAGCCTTCTCTTGGTGGATGGTGGACTGCAGAAGCACAAGGGGCCAATCAGACCACACAAACAAGCTGATGCCTCTGCTCACATCACACCAGGTAATATCATACTGGCCATAGCAAGTCACATGGTCAAACCCTGAACCCAAAGTCAATAGATCAGGCATGAACACAGTGCTTACTCTACTGGGAGCCAGTACAAAGTGTCCCAGCAAAAGGAATGGGTGTATCATGTCTTTCAGGAAAACAATGAAGAGGTGGAAACAATATCCAATCAGTAAAATTACTGCTTTTATTTCTTTTTTAAACATGACAAAATTAACCCATGCTCATTGTTAAACATTTGGAAAATATAGAAAAATACCCATCATCTGGAAATAGCCACTGCTAACATTTGGTGCATTTTTGGTATATTTCATTGTTAATACACTGACCCTCATAAACCATCCCTATACCCTCTTCATGCCAGCCCTGCAGTTGCCCCTGTAGGCCTTGGAAAATAAGGGTATACTTATTAGACTTATGAAGAAGAAAGCTTCTAGGCTTTAGCTTCAGAAGTAAAAAAAGATTTAATTCGCTGGAATGCTAGAACACAACCAGCTACATGAAACTCAGTAAGAAGACATAAAATATCCTACATTTAGGTGACAAAAAAAAAAACTATACAAGATGGAGAGATGAAAACTTAATAACACTTCATGTGCGAAAGATATGGTTGTTCCAATTCATCATAAATAAAATAGGAGCCAATCGCAAGGCTGTTTAACAGATGTAGCCAAGCTAAGAGTGGATCGTGTGTGTGTTATATATGTACCTATGTGTGTATATGTGTGTGTGTTCATTACTTTAAGTGAAAAACACATTTTTTGAAAGACATATAAGAAACTGCTAACAGTGATGATCTCAAAGTGGAGGAGGGCTACTGGGGAGGGAGCTCTTTACTTTTTATTTTATATCCTTTTGTGTGTATGACTTTTTTTTACCATGAATGTATATTATACATGTATTGTAAACATGGTTTAATTCAAAAGAAAATGTACTGAGGTGGTAGAAACACTGCTGGAGCTGGATAAAACTGTGTTCTCTTTGGGGCACGCTGCTTTTTTATTATTTTTATTACAATAGCACCATCTGACAGCATGAGTGCATATTCAGTATATATCCTCATAGCTGCGGTTATAGCTTATATAGCGTTCTGTATCTGTGGCTTTATCATTTTAGCAGTGGTCAGGCACACTTACTCTCAAACTAAACTGCCTGGGCTCTAGCTGTATGACTGTGGGCAAGTTACTCAGCCTCTCGGGGCCTCTTTCACTGCTTTTAAAATGGGAATAACAGTGTTATCTAGCTTGTGATTCAAGGAGGTAATCAGTAATATATTTTGAACAGAGTCTGAGGTGTAGTCAATGCTCTCTTTAATGTTATTATCACGAGTACTTCCTTAGGTTTCTATGTAGTTTCTACAGTTTCTATGCGTAATATCTCATAGCCTAAATATGTCATAATGTAATTAATCTTTCTATTGTTTGGCATAGAGTTTACATATAAACGTGTGTGTTGCTATGAAGATGCTATAAGACAGTGCTTCCAGTATTTCTCAAAGTTTAACATGTATGTAAATCACCTAGAGAACCTGTTAAAAGGCGGATTCTAATTCAGGAGTTCTAGGATGTGACTTAAGATTCTGCCTGTCTAGCAGGCTTCCAGGGGATGCGAAATCTGTTGGTCCGTGGACCGCACTTTGAGTAGCAAGTTATGAACATCCAGTGAAAATAGGAGGATTAAGAGGGATTTAGAAACAGTCCCTGAAGAAACAAGGGGTAACTTGCCTGGATCATATGGATGCTGTGACTCTTGAATGCCTTTAAATACTGGGAAGACTGTCACACAAAGGAGAAGCCTGATTTTTGGAACTTCAGAATTCAGACTAATGGGTAGAAATTGTAGGGAGGAAAAATTTCCATCCGTACAAGGAATAACTTTCTTACGGGTCCCATTGATCTCCACAGCTCTGGAGGTAGGGGAAGTAACATGGCTCAGCTAGTGACCACGGTGACAAAGCTGTCACCCTGCAGCAAAGCAAAGGAGTGGCAGGGATGAATGACCCCACATACAGTGACGGCTGGAAGGGAGGAGGAGCCTCCGAATGTGGTCACAAAGGAGCCCTGGGGTCCCCGCTGTATTCTTCGTGCCCCTCTGGATCTTGCCAGTCCTTCCTCTGCCCTGAGTGGCTGTCGTGAGACCCTGTCTGGGGGCTGGATGGCTCTGCCTGCAAGTTCTTCCGGTGCCAGGCTCTTTGAGCCTGCCTGCAGCCACGCTGCTCACTAACTCATTTCCTGGCTCTTGGTCTCTCCATGAACTTGCAGCCCGGAGACTGCCAAGACAGCAGACTTCAGTGACAGATTTTTGCTCCCCACGTGGCCAGGAACGATCTGGGCATGTCCTTCAGTGGGATGTAGGCATCTCATCGTCCCGCTGGCAGAAGTCAGTGGCACCTAAGTTCTCTCCTCTCTTGAAGTGGTGGGCCTGGCTCTCCACCCGCTGAGCAGGAACAGCTGTGCCTCTGCAGGAGTGAATGAGCACCAGATTTCCTGTCCCTGTTCTGCCTGGAAACAGAGTATCGTTAGGGTCCTAGGTGACTTCTGAAGGGCAAAGGAAAGGGGGGAAGGGTGTGCAGGCGATAAGCGGGGCAGCCCAAGCTCTAACTGGAGCCGGCCCCAGAAGCCAAGAGGGGAGGAGGTGTTCTAGAGCCATAGAGTCTGGCCTGGGAGGGGTTGTCATAGGAGAGACCCCTGTCAGTGACGTCCTACAGTGGGACCACTTTAGTCCCGAGAGACAGCTCTCACTCCAATGCAAACCCGTCTTCTTTCATCTCAACACAGAGCAGAACTTGCCAGGCAGAGCCTTTTCTTCTCATGTCAGTTATGTTTGCTACAAGACAAACGGGGTACAAGGTAAGTGAGATGCTTTTCAGAATTAGAACTCAAGCCTAATGTCCTTCCTAAGATGCTGGAATGAGAAGAGGGTGTCAGGAAAGCAAAAGACCACACTACTATCAATAGTAGTTCACAGATGCCGCTGTGAACGGTGGAGAAACAGGAAAGCCGGAAGCGAGCACCCCATACCATCCGCCTCGCCCTGGGGTGGGGTGGGCAAGGTGGCCTGTCTCTCACGTGTTTACCTTCTGGTGCTGACTCAGAGCAGACATTTGATATTTATCTGTTTGTCTTGTATCCCCAGTGCATGGTTCCAGCCCCACACTGAGAGCTGATTCTCAGTAAAATCTTGTTGAGTGACTGTGTCTCTGGCTGAAAGGGGAGGGAAGGATGGGCCAAGAAAGAGATGAGAATGGCAGTGTGAACACTCCCCCGCACAGGGCCTGGCACGTGGCGTGTACCCAACACTCGTAACAGAAGATGGGCCTTCATTTTTCATAACCATCTTGGAAATGATGATCATTTTTCTCAAGGTCAAAGACAGGAACGTTAAGTAAATCAACGGAAGGTATTTCTTGAGCACAACTTGTATGCTCCCCGGTGCTCAATATGGTTAGAATATACAAAACACTCCACTCCAAGTTACTCACCTTGACATAACCAATATCTTTAGAACAGAGGAGGCTTCTGATGAACATTTGTTTAATGAATGAATGTGAAGCACCAATAACAATGGGACATAACATGGAAACCTTCTATTCAGTTTGTTTGAAAGGGGAAGGAGAAGGATGAGAGGAGAAGAGAAAGAAGAGAGGAGAGTGATCCCTAATTCAGCCTGAAGGAATTCGCAGCAGAGCTTGTGTGTTGAGTGGCCAGGTGGAATTCTAGCTTGAATCTTGGTGGTGGACACACACCAATGGGGGATGGGGTCGGGTGGGGGGCCACCAGCTCACCGTTGCACGTCTTCATGCATTGTCAGGTTCTTCATCCTCCCAGGCCTTGCTCTAATCTCCTCCTTTTGATTATCTTATAAACACCCTTATTAGACAATTAAATGCTTAAGTTGGATAAAAGAAGAGAGGGTGTGAAAACGTTAGTTCACATGCACACCTAATTACTACTGAGTGGGACAGATTGCATAAGGCCCAACTTAGATGCATAAAGAGAGCTAAGCTGGAGCTGCAAAACCAAACTCTTTGTTGAAATGGGGAGGGAGATGGGTGTCAGCCTGATCTTCCCACTGTTTGCCAGTGACATTATTTTATTGTCTCCCCACCCCTCTCAACCCACACATTCACTTTATATTATTGTTTTCTTTAACAGGAAGCTCACAAAGCTCTTTAGGTCACTTGACTGTGACGGTAGAGTTCAAATGCATTATCAAGACATCTTCAAGGTATAGGGAGCATAAAAGGAAGCTCTCTCACACTCTGCATGCATGGTTTGTTCTCTGGCACCTTCCAGAGCTGGGGCCTAGCAGGTGGAGGGAACTGCCAAACAGTGGGTTGGCCTGGATCCAGAGACTGGATCTGTCCTCAGGCCCTAGGAAAGGTGCAGGTCTAAGCATCAGGCAACAGAAGATTGACCAAGCAGGATAGTAAAAGGAAATTGCCTCCTTTCTGAATAAAACAAACCCCAATCACCCAAGGCTGAAAACATATTAAATTTGATAGATACCATTTATTGAGAAATTACTATGTTCCAGGCCCTATGCTGGATATATTATATACAGCATATATTATCTCAATTAATTCCTATAATCCAAGTATTAGAGTTTTTACTTTATAAGTGAGAAAAGTAAGGAACAGAGAGTTTAGGTAAATTGTCCAAATTGTAAACCTAGTGAGTGATGGAGGTGTGTCTGTAACCCAGGACCATCTGCATTCAAAATCCATACTTGTAAGTACTCCACCACCGCCAGCCTCCTAGGGATGGTGGGTCTCCAACAGGAGGGCTAATGGAACCAGTTCACTCAGATTCTCACCCCCAAGGTTCTGATTCCCTTTGAGATCTTGTTGATAGTTGATGCCACCTTCACCTGGTTTCAGGTGATCTGATTTGTGATTTCACATTCCAGCCCAAACAGAAACCCTGAACTCTACCTCATGTGGCTAAAACCAGGCTGCAAGATTGGAATGAGGCTCAATACTTCATACTCAGGGTACCACCACACACCTCCCTGTAGTCAGGATGGTCTTGTTTGCTTTTAATGCAGTAGGTACTCTATGAGTGTTTGTAACATGACATCAGGTAATTGACTACAAAAGAGTCAATTTTCAAGGGCCCATTGCTCCAGCCCTTCCTACTGGATGGTCTGCACCCTTCTGGTGGATACCATCAAAGCACCCTTTACAACCAAGAAGCACATGCTTAGCTTTCTTAGCATACAATATAGTCCCTCTTGGTATCTTCAGAGAGGCAACTGGTGTCACCTACCCAGTTGGCCTGAGTATAAAGCTGGCATCTGAGTAATTGTCCAGAGGGATGGCCCTACCCTTCAGAGCCAACCCACAGACACAGGGCACAGCACAAGCCCAGTAGATCATGGGATCAATGAAGGCAGCATTGGGTGGGAGGAGGTCTTGCCAATATCTTCCAGCAAGCAGGACAGTGACAAGAGGCCAGAAGGTAGCACCCAGTAGGAACTGGGAGCATAGACCATGAGGGCAGGGAGATAAGCATATGTCCAGTGGGTACGGCATCCTAAGATGTAGTCTGGGCAGACATTTAACAGGAGGATGGGGCACAGGTGTTCAAGTCTGGAGCAATAAGGGACTCTGGTAGGTGTGTAAGGCATGTAGGGGTATTAATGGCTAGGTCCCGGGATGGGATAGAACCTGTGGGTGGGGGTCAGAGGAAGGCAAAGGCTGAGAATGAGACAAAGTCTGAGTAATGTCAGGGTCCCAGACACAGACTCAGGGCAGGACCGATCTCTGGAAGACTTGAGGTCAATCAGGACCTGCCATAGGTCAGGAGGAGCTGGAACCCAGAGATGCAAATTCACTGTAGAGGATAAGCCTGGGTCAAAAGAAGATAAAAAGAAAGGCTGATCTTAGAAAAGGGGTGAATGCCTTGGTTCTGTAATCCAGGACACTTGACATGGTACCACAACCAGGCTGATGGAATCCCAAGACAACAGGTCACAGAGCCCAGGCTCCTTACAGAACACCTGCCTGAAGCTGTACATGGTCTCTGAGACTGGAAGAGCTGCGGCTGCCTGCGAGGGTTAAATGGTCCAGTTACAGGGGAGGACTGCGGCAGCCAGGATCTGAGCAGGCAAGCCATCTCATCACTCTCCTTCTGTCTGGGTTGATATCAGCTGCAGATCAGCCATCTGTGGAAATCCAATAGACATATAACATGGACATGTCAAGTAAATCAGTCTCCAATTGACCTGGACCAGACGTTTCTGCTTCTTGCCCTGAGTGGGTGCCACTCAGGAGCTGGCTGACAGCTCAGGCCACAATGTCATGACCTTCCTGCAGGATGCCCGGGGCTCCACATTCACTGTACCAGGCTCCTCTCCCTGGGACTGGAGGGGCTTCAAGGAGTGTGTATGGTCTGACAGCAGTCCGAGCCTTACAAAGGGAACCTTCAGGCTAGAAAACACTCCCCAGGCCTTATCATGCCAGTGTCCTTAGCAGGCTCAGAGAACAATTACCTCACTACAAAGAGGAAGCAACCCAGCATTTGGCCATCAGGAGTCAAGCCACCAATTCAGAAATCTCTGCTCCTTCCTCAAAAATCTCTAATGGCTCCCCATCCCCTGGGCCCCCAGCACTGGTCCTGAGGCTGCCCTCCTCCACCCTGCCTGGCTTTGGGCTAATCCCAATTTAACCATCCAAGAAACAGAGAAGCCCCCTTTCCTACCATGAGTTGGAATCCCTGGCTAGAACATGAGGCCTTATTCTCATCAGTCCCTTCCCCAGGGTCAGGGCTCTGTTGTGATAAACAAAGGAGACTGTGGTTCAGGAAGACAAGACATATTCATAGTCATAAGTGTAGTGAGGGCCTGGCACTGGGGAGGGGTCCCACAGGTTGAGGGTTAAACTAATGAACAGATGAAGAAACACAGAATCACACCAATGGGAATCATCCTTATCCATGAAAGGGTTTGCTAAGAAGATGTGTACAGAGGGGACAGTATTTTTTTTTTTTTGCTTCCACTACCCAGACCTTAATAGAGTATAAGTGTGCCCTGATGAAGGAAAGGCAGGTGTAGAAGATGGCGGAGTAGGAAAACCCTGAGCTCACCTTCCTTCATAGGCACGACAACAGTATAACGATTTACAGAGCAACTGTCTATGAGAACAATCTGAGGACGAGCAGAAAAGATTTTCCACAACTAAAGAGAGAGATGGGTAAGAAGGTTGGTGACTCCGTATAGTCAAGACCCACACCCCCAGGTAGGTGCCCACAAATGCGAGGCTTATAATAATAGCAGAGTTTCACCACAAGGATCGAGGGTCCAAGCCCCACGTATCGGGTTCCCTAGCCCCGGGAGCTCTGCATCAGGAAGAGTGCCCCCAAAACATCCTGCTTTGAAGGCCAGTGGGACAGGTGCACGGGAGAGCTAGAGGGCAGTGGAAACAGAGACTCCTTTCTCCAAGGGCACATGCAGAATCTCACACACTCTAACCACCCACCCAATTCCACAGCCACTGTCAGAAATTGTGAGGATCCTTAACCTCAGCTTGTCTACACTTCCAGGCTGAATTGGCCTTCCGGGAGGAGTTCCCTTCTCCAGTGGTGGTTCAGGCCATCTCTGAGAGGAGATGCATTCACTTTTTGGTGGGACTGACAGATGCTGTTGGAACCACCCAAGGGTCAACCTCTCATTTTTTCTCATTGTTTTGTAAAGGCCTCAGGGAATGTTCCCATAGTGTCATAGGTACTGTGTGATAAGCAGGTGAATAGGGTGGTAGTCAGAATTAGTTTTTTTCCCAATTATTTTCATCACTCTACTTTTAAGTACACAGTAGACTGTGTTTCCTGGCTTCCTATTGGTTGGGTGGGCCTGTGTGACTACTTCTGCCCAATGAGAAATCATATGTGTCCCTCCTTTGAGGCTGAGTGTGAGACCCACTCCCCAGATCTCCCTCCCCTGGGTGTGACCCACATCATTTGAGATAGTGGCTACTTCATCCCCTTGGGCCTATATATAACCATGAGGACCACAGCCCTCCCCAGTTCCCTTCTCTGAGTAACCCTCAGTGGAAAATGGTATTGAGTGAGAGGGATTTACATCTTTGTTATCTTAAGTAACTGACATTGCAGGAGCTGTTTGTTACTGCACCATGACCTAGCCTGACCTGAGTGATACAGACTCTGAGGTGGTCACATGACTGTTTGATCACAGCTAGTAATTGCTAGGTGTAAGACCCTTCACTGAGTCCCAACCACACTTATAAAACTGTCTGAGAACAAAAACTGCTTTACTTCTAGCTGTGCCCTGGACCATATCATTCTAAGATTCTTCCATCCCCAAGGATGCCAAAGGTCCATTTTGAGTGAGCCCCATCCACAGTATTCTTGCCCAGAGGGAACTATCAGTAGAGTATTTTTAAAATATCCTGACATTTCCCTTACCATCTTTTCCTCAAGACAAGGGAAATAGAAGTGTTTGGGGCCCTGTCAAGGGATAAGCAAGAGAGTAAGTTTCTGAATTTCCTTCTCCGCATTGCTGCCGAGCTTTCTGGCCATTTGGTTCCACCCAGCATGGGCCAGTCTTCAGGAGAAATGTTCATTAATGAAAGCATCCAATTGTTGGAACCCAGCTGACTGTCCAAGCAGGCACACAGCAGGTACAGCATCTGATGGGCTCACCTATGACAATAGATTCTGACTCATTTAAAATTATATTTCAACTTCATTAGTTGACTCTCAAAATGTATGCCTCCAAGTTACCCCAGGTGATGGACCTATAATTATTTCCAGGCACATCATTTTTTTTTTGTATCCTGATTATCCATTTCACCTCCAGGCCATGTCGACTCCAACTCTTGCTTATTCAGAGAGGAACAGTGAGGAGGGGGATCAGACTGTCAGCCCCTTCTACAGGCAAGAGAGGGGTACGGTGGGTGTGTGTTTCAGAGGGGTTTGGAGAGGGAGGGTCCTCAAGTCCTCCCATGCTCAGAGGTCCCCATGCCAGTATCATGAGCTCCTTTCTCCACACCCCTGGGTCACGAGGTTGTGAATTAAGGCGTGCTGTCTTTCAGAAACTGGAAGACTCAATCTTTGGAATTTTTAAAGGTGCATCAGCCCAACAGCCACAGATAGGAAATTATCTACTTTAAGGAGAGATTTTTGATTGAGCTGAGATTAGGGCACTTGCTTATGCTATCGGATGCTCTGCCAAGGACCCACCATGCCCACGGCTTGTCCCTTACGTGCTCTATGGCAGGGCTGCTTGTCCCCAGCACTGCACCCTCACTGGACTCGTGGAGTCTCAGGTGAGCACAACAGGTAACCGAGTCGCTGCTCCTTCTCTGTCTATTCACACATTCCATCTGGGCCCACGAGCAACTCCACACACCCCGAGGGCCTGCTGACAGCCACTTATTTCTAGAATCAATTTCTGTATCAGCCAAGATTTTGCTGCAACAACAGAAACCAATTCTGACCGACTTAAGCAGGGGGAAAAAAACTGCGAGGAAAGAAGGAGGTTTGTGTGTGTGATTAATTGGAAGGAACCCGAGGAAGCTCGCAGAACTGAGGAGTGAAAAGTTGGCCTCAGAACCTGGGATCTCAGGGACGGGACTGTTCCACGCATCTCAGCAGCAGCAGGAACCAGGAGTCCTTCTCGGGTGATATATGTGACCCTTTATCTTCCTTTGCCCCACAATTATATTTTCCAGGATAGAATATGAGATTGGTCCAGCTTGATCACGTGTGCAGTCCTGGGAAGAGCCAAACTCTGCTACCAGCAGAAGGGGAAGAAATAGGAGTCCATGTAGAAATGCCTTGACCCCTTCACCCATCCCGAGGCCACGCAGCCCTTTCTCCTGAGCACCCTTCCTACCAAGAAAGCAATATGGGGGAATACGGGGCACGGCTGCCTGTCAATGAGCAGCCTCTCCTTGTCCAGTGGAGAGGTTGGTGTCTCTGAGACCTTAGACACAGGGACCCCTGGGTCACTGTCCAGACCCCGCAGAATGAATTCCTCTGAGCTTCTCTTCATCAGCCTCCCAGATCCGCCTGCTTTCACTACAGAACAGGTTTCTCAAGCATCACAGGAGCCTGGAGAAGAGACACAGACCCGGTGGGACTCTTCCCCTAGACACAGGGGTACACATTCTTTTTCTCTTTTCCATCCCTGCTAGGAGATCATAGTCAGGAAAGATACCATTCTCTACTTCCACTGGGCGGAATTAACACGATCCTAGGAGAACCCCCTTAGCACACTTGGCAAAAGGGCAGGTTTCACTCAAGAAATCCTTTCAACACCTTACCAGCAGCAGACTCTCTTGAGAAGACTGATCCCCATGTGAGTTCACTGGCAGTATGAAATCTCCTCCCTGCGAGTGTGAAAACTCACTTCACTGAAAATATGCACCCCCAACCCCTGACAGCACAGGGAGGACTGGGCTCTAGGGAGAACTATAGTTTGGAAGGCAAATGCCCATACGTCTCCATATCCCAGCTTGAAAGAGCATTGGCAACGGGCCCGTGAGTTTCCAGAGGTCTGTTTGTATGACCAGAAGCCACATCCCATCATGACCAAGCGCTCACCTTACCACAGGGCAGGGTGTGATCCTCACACCAATGCAGCCTCTTAAAAGGGGTGATGCTGACAGGAAACAGGTCAGGCACTTGTCCAGGAATTTGTGGCTAGTCATTTACTTCTTGTCATGAGTTGGCTCTAGGATAGCCTCTTCCCTGCTAAAGCCACCATGCTCCTTCCTGCCTGGCCCCTGTCTACACTTAACTTCATTCTCCCCTTCACACTTGACTCCCATGCCATCTACTATTTACCTTCCAAACTCATCTTCTTTGGATCCTTCCTAACCACATGCTCAGCCCCTCTCTCCAGGATAATTGGCTACTTTCCTGTGCCCCCGTGTCTCCCGTATTTCTGTTAGAGCACCTTAGCAATTGTGTGCAATTATTTGCTTAACCTCCTTCCTTTTCCTGTACACTATGACCTCCTCCTGGGCAGGCACCACACGTCTTTCTATCTGAGAGCCCAGCAGAGTGCTTAGCATGAAAGCCATTCCAAGCAAGCATCAGACAAATGGGTGCATGGGTGCAGCAGCCCATGCCCCGTGTGCTCAGGACAACGTTAGGATCCAGGCACCTGCACAAGCCCTTCTTCAGCCTAACTGGCTCCACACTCATCTTTCTAGAGCCTCCTCTTATTCACGCCCCCGATGTCACTTTGTAGAGCTTCAAATAGTATCAAGGCTTTAACTCTCCACCAGCAGCCTTTTCACACTGTCTCTGCTGACAGAGAAGAGCAAGTTGGGAGAAGAGTTATGAAATGCATCTTTCCATTTTTAGTAAATTCCAATTTTGTTAAAGCCAGGTATGAGAACACGTTGGGAGGCACTATCAACTGACAGGGCGAGGCAAGCAGACCGGCCTGGGTCTTCCCTACTTGTTCTACAACTCCCCGCCATCATCATGGGTTTTTCCATCTATGAAAGAAGCAAACCCTCCACAGAGGCTTGATGTGAATTGTAATGGAGTAAAATAGGTTAAGCACTTAGCAGTGTTTGGCTTATGCTAGGCATTGACTGTCCCTAGTTTGAGCAATAAAATAGCTGGTTAAATGAGAATTTCCAGGAAGCATCTAAAAATATATATAAAATCTAGGAAAATCAGCAACATGGAATCTGAACAGGAGCTTGTATGAAGATGCCGTGAACTCATTATACTTTGTATCAGAAGCTCTTTCTCCCCTGCAAAAGCCAGAGACCCTACAGCTTTCAGAGGAAGGCCCAGCCTGAGGTACCGAGGGCTAACAGTGCCTATCGATTCTGAGAAAGAAGCAGCTTGTGTCTACTAAAACTGTACATACACATACTGCATGACACAGCAATTTCATCCAACAGAAACACATCCTAAATTCATCAAAATCATGTACATTATTTCTATTCATAGCAACTCTGTGCATGACAGCCTAAAACCTGAAACTACCTACATGACCATTAACAAAGAATGGATAGCAATAGTGGTGTATGCATTCAACTGAATACTGAACATCAATGAGGATGAATGAACCACAACCACATGTGCTGACATGGGTGAATCCCCCCTTGTAATATTGAGTGAAAGAAGCCAGACACAAAGGAAGACATGCTCTATGATTCTATTTACATGAATTTCAAAAGCAAGTGAATCACATGTATGCTGTTAAAAGTCAAGAGAGTGTCCATCGACAGATGAATGGCTAAAGAAAATGGGGTATCTATATATACAATGAACTCAGCCATAAAAAAGAAGGAAATCCTGCCCTTGTGACAACATAGCTGGACCTTGAGGGCATTATGCTAAGTGAAATAAATCAGAGAAAGGTGAATACTATGTGATCTCATTTATATATGGAATCTAAAAAAAAAAACTCATGAAAACAGAGATCAGATTGGTGGTTGTCAGAGGTAGGAAGTAGGTGGTGGGGGAATTGGGTGAAGGGGTCAAAAGGTACACACTTCCAGGTACAAGATAAATAAGTTCTGGGGATGTGATGTACAGCATGGTGACTGTAGTTAACACTACTGTATTATGTATTTGAAAATTGCTAAGAGAGTAGATCTTAAAAGTTCTCATCATAAGGAAAAAAATGGTTACTATGTGAGGTGATGGATGTTAATGAAACTTCCTGTGGTGATTCTTTTGCAATGTATACATATATCAAATCATTATGTTGTACACCTTAAACTTACACTGTGGTATACATCAATATATCTCAATAAATATTGAAAAAAAATCAAGAGGGCTGTCAATTTTGGAAGAGGAATTATTAACAGGAAGGGGTGCTAGTAATGTTTTGCTTCTTGATCTGGGTGCAGGTTACATGCATACGTCCAGATGATAAAAAATTCATCAAACTGGACATTTGTGATTTTTTTTCTTTCTTTCCTTTTTTTAACATCTTTATTGGAGTATAATTGCTTTACAATGGTGTGTTAGTGTCTGCTGTTTAACAAAGTGAATCAGCTGTACATATACATACATCCCCATATCTCTTCCCTCTTGCATCTCCCTCCCACCCTATCCCAACCCTCTAGGTGGTCACAAAGCACGGAGCTGATCTCCTTGGGCTATGCGGCTGCTTCCCACTAACTATCTACTTTACATTTGGTAGTGTATATATGTCAATGCCACTCTCTCACTTCTTCCCAGCTTACCCTTCCCCCTCCCCGTGTCCTCAGGTCCATTCTCTACATCTGTGTGTTTTTTTCTGTCCTGCCCCTAGGTTCTTCAGAACCTTTTTTTTTTTTTTTTTACTTTCCATATATGTGTGTTAGCATACGGTATTTGTTTTTCTCTTTCTGACTTACTGCACTCTGTATGACGGACTCTAGGTCCATCCACCTCAAAACAAATAACTCAATTTCATTTCTTTTTATGGCTGAGTAATATTTCATTGTATATATGTGCCACATCTTCTTTATCCATTCATCTGTAGATGGACACTTAGGTTGCTTCCATGTCCTGGCTATTGTAAATAGAGCTGCAATGAACATTTTGGTACATGACTCTCTTTGAATTATGGTTTTGTCAGGGTATATGCCCAGTAGTGGGATTGCTAGGTCGTATGGTAGTTCTCTTTTTAGTTCTTTTTTTTTTTTTTTTCCAGTACGCGGGCCTCTCACTGTTGTGGCCTCTCCTGTTGCGGAGCACAGGCTCTGGACGCGCAGGCTCAGCAGCCATGGCTCACGGGCCCAGCCACTTCGTGGCATGTGGGATCTTCCTGGACTGGGGCACGAACCTGCGTCCCCTGCATCAGCAGGCGGACTCTCAACCACTGTGCCACCAGGGAAGCCCTCTCTTTTTAGTTTTTTAAGGAACCTGAATACTGTTCTTCATAGTGTCTGTATCAATTTAAATTCCTACCAACAGTGCAAGAGAGTTCCGTTTTCTCCACACTCTCTCCAGAATTTATTGTTTGTAGATTTTTTGATGATGGCCATTCTGAGTGGTGTGAGGTGATACCTCACTGTAGTTTTGATTTGCATTTCTCTAATGATTAGTGATGCTGAGCAACCTTTCATGTGTTTGTTGGCAGTCTGTATATCTTCTTTGGAGAAATGTCTATTTAGGTCTTCTGCCCATTTTGGAATTGGGTTTTTTTTTTTTTTTATATTGAGCTGCATGAGCTGCTTGTAAATTTTGGAGATTAGTCCTTTGTCAGTTGCTTCATTTGCAAATATTTTCTCCCATTCTGAGGGTTGTCTTTTCATCTTGTTTATGGTTTCCTTTGCTGTGCAAAAGCTTTAAAGTTTCATTAGGTCCCATTTGTTTATTTTTGTTTTTACTTCCATTTCTCTAGGAGGTGGGTCAAAAAGGATCTTGCTATGATTTATCTCATAGAGTGTTCTGCCTATGTTTTCCTCTAAAAGTTTGATAGTGTCTTGCCTTACATTTAGGCATTTAATCCATTTTGAGTTTATTTTTGTGTATGGTGTTAGGGAGTGTTCTAATTTCATACTTTACATGTGGCTGTCCAGTTTTCCCAGCACCACTTATTGAAGAGGCTGTCTTTTCTCCACTGTATATTCTTGCCTCCTTTATTAAAGATAAGCTGACCATATGTGTGTGGCGTTATCTCTGGGCTTCCTATCCTGTTCCCTTGATCTATATTTCTGTTTTTGTGCCAGCACCATACTGTCTTGATTACTGTAGCTTTGTAGTATAGTCTAAAGTCTGGGAGCCTGATTCCTCCAGCTCCATTTTTCTTTCTCAAGATTGCTTTGGCTATTCGGGGTCTTTTGTGTTTCTGATTTTTTTTCTATATGTATGTTATACTCTAATTTTTTTTAATTACTAAAATCTTACTACACATGCACCTAAAAAATGTGACCTATGGCAAGGCCCCTGAAGAAGTGGTCACGTTGGATGTCTGGGTGAGCCTTGGTTCCTACATCTGTGGCAAAGTGATACCCAGTCCATGCGAAATGGGATACAGAATTTTTCCAGTGATGACACAACATCTGATGAACTGCCTGGAGCCAAAGAAGAGAGCTTTTAAGATGAATTCTGATTCTAGAATTCCCTTAAAACTGCACTGGGTTGTGGACTATGCTTCTTACAAAACACTTTACTCCAGATAATTGGACAGGTTTGCCCCGAAGTCTATTTAATGACTCTAAAGAAGGTAATCCTTGGCTTCCCCAAATTTTAGCTACATCAGCCCATTGAATGTACCTTTAGTTTGGTGCCAGCTCTATCTTAGATAAACAAGAGACCTAGGTTTCTTCAATTGGGAACACTATGTGGGGTCTGTTTTCCTCTAATTGGAAATACAAATAAAGATAACCTAAGACCTGGAAGCATGTATTGATCTTGTCATCAACTATTTACACCACAGACAGAAATCAAACCTGGCCTAAGCTGTCATTATTGACCCAAGCCTATTTAACTCTCTTTCAGAGACTTTAATGCAAGAATCAGACTGCAAGAAATGGCCTTATTCCTCACAAAGTTACCAATATCATAAAAAAAAATCTGTGCCCTATACCCATTCTGATAGTTTTCAGATGATTTGAATTTATTTTTGTCTGCTGAAGCAGAAAACGATGGCCAGATTCTTTTGTCTAAAGATAGTGTAGCATTCTGGGGAGGGGTCTCACGAGGGAGCTTCCATCATCAAGAGCGGTTGATGACTAGTTGTGCCTGTGGCAGACACTGCTGGTTGATGTACCCTCCAGCCATTCCCATTTCCCTCCCCCCTTTCCACTTGTCACTGCAAGAATATGAAGAGCTAAATACTTTGCCATCATCTGCCACAACTAGAGGTAGTCATACTACACAGTTACAGCCAAGGAGACTTCAGCAGACATTTTCCAGAAGGTTGTTTTGTTGATTAATGGGAAAGCCAGCTGGCATTTCCTTTATCATTTCTTCCTGCATTGACTATGAATGATGTCTGGAAGTTCAGCTGCCATCTTGCCACTGTACCATGTAAGTCAACCTGCTAAGGATGGTGGAGAGGAAAAACAGAAAGGTCATGGAATGCCTACTTCCAAACAAGAAGGGACACTGTGGAGATAAAAAACAGAATATTTGGTAGAACCATAATATATCTAGACAGTAAAATTGTAGCAATGTATTTCCTATGGTTGCCAGCATATCATGAAGAACTATCTATAAACTAGGGCCTAAGTTTAGGGAGCCAATTGTTCACAGGGAATTTCCCATGATGCCACATATGTGTACGGAGGGAGAGAGGCAATGCAGCTCTATAAGGAAGGAGTCTGAGTCACTGGCGAATTTGACTTGCTTGGGCCTGAAGGACTTGCGTGAGGCTGATCATTTGTATCATTTATATTTTTACTTGATAATAAGTTGCCACAGTGATTCTTGCCAGAAGACACGAAGAGCTTCAGAAACTATGTGACATTGGCTCTGCTAGGTCATAGGGAACAAACATCAGAGTGTTTTGCCCTGAAGTTTGGATTCTTTCAGAGCCTCTCTTTCTCTGAGACCCATTTAAAACTTTCAGTTCACTTGATAAATAGGTCTGAACATCACACTCAAATGTGCTATACGTCACCTCCAATATTCAAAGAAGTTCGAAAAATGTTGTTCCATCTTTTGTGGTAGATGGTACAAGGTGCAGGCACTTTCGTTCACATTGAAGGCTATATCCCATATGATCCAGATCATAGGAACCTAGACTTGTCGCTGACATTGTAGGCCCTTGAAATTTTATGGGATTTATCTCCAGTCCTCTGGCACCAATGTATCTTACTAAAATTTCTAAGGTACCTGATACTTTCAGATTTTCAGGGCCAGCAGTGATCAGTGTGATATTCTATAGAATATAGAATGTCAAGATGACTAATATCTCTGGATAAGATGGCAAAGAGTAAGAGAGTTGGCATAGCCTGAGAGCAACCAGGAAGGTGACTGAAGCCTCAGCCAGGTGAAAGAAAACCACTTCTTGTAGCCCTTGTAAACTGATATAGTGCTAAAAGTATTTGCTATACAAATAGCTGTGTAATAGGTTCCAGGGGGTGTGCCGATTTGTTCCAGGAGAGAGTCCACATCTGGAACAGCTGCTGTAAGTCGTGTCAGCACATAATTAAGTTTACAATACTCTGCAGTTATTCCCCAAGATCCATTCACCTCCTGCACAAGCCCAGGAGACCAAATTCAATGGGATCTGAGAAAAATTACCCCCCTTGCACCTTTCAAGTCTTTACCGATAGCACTAATCTTTGCAGTTTCCCCTGTGGTATGGTTTTGCCTTGGGCTTACTATCCTAATAGGGACAATAAGTTCCAGAGGCTTCTGCTTGGCCTTTCCTGCTATTAAGAGTCCTTATTTCTTAAATCAGGCAGCCAATGTGGGGGTCCTACTTGTTGCTGAGTATGTCTATTGTAATTCTATGTTAAAAAACCAGGAAAATACACACAAAGAGGACCTATAGAGCAGCAGATGGGACAGAATTGGGCCCAATTTATCACCAAGCCTTTGTGGCATTTTGGGTCCTCAAGGATTAACATTAAATCAGAGCCAGTGTCTGGCTAATTCCTGAAAGGTCTTGATATTACCCATTAGCCTGTGTACAATCGTCCTAGTAAATGTCTTCCTACACCTTTGCAGAATTTGCAGAGGCAGACATGGAGGTGGTGTTGCAGGGACTTGTCTCAAGAGAACTCAGTCTTCCCAGCCATCAAGGGCTCTGGGTCTGTGACCTGATTTAGGCTTTGAAGCTGGGAGAGAGACCAGTATCCTCCATTCTGGCATCTCTCTCCAGGTTTTGGACAAGCAGACTGTAGTTTTTCCTGTTATATCAATTAAGGTAACAGTCTAAGAGGCTGCCTATATATTTTATTCCTTGGGACATTGTGATCAACTAGCCAACTGCCAAAAATACCTGCAGGTTAAAACTGTTCAAGTGACGAGTACCACTTTGTCCTTGCTGCTCATTATGGTCATTCTTGGTCATCACTTGGTTTCTGCTACTTCAGAATTCTATCAACCTCATTGAAATCAAGAAACCACTGCAGAGACAGCATCTCCCAGCCTACAGATGGCCGCAACAGAGCTATTAAGATTTCAGGTGTTCCTTCACTAACGCTCTTCTCAATACCTTAATTAAGGAAATGCACCCTGGGCCTTTCAGTGGACTTAGTGGGGCTGAGGAAGTGTGGAGTCTGCACAAGATAAATCCACCTCAACATTTTTATTTTCTTCCGCATTTTGACTTTCCTCTCTATTATGCCAGAGAAGTTTGAGTATCTCAGCATCACTAAGCTTGGGTTTCAGTCGACTACCCAAGAACCATATAGATAAATTCAGCCTGATTCATTATTATAGACAACCCTTCTTGCTCTATCACCTTATAAATCATCCCCAGACTATTTTCCAGATCTCTGCTTAAGTAAATTAGCAACATCTTGCAGATATTTGGGCCTCTCAGCTCCTTCCGTCTGAGACAGAGTTTGCACCTGTCCTCTGGAACATGGAATCTACCTCTGGGTATATGTCCAGAAATAAGGAAAGTGAAGAACTAGAGGCAATAGCTCAGGCAGGAATGGTTCTGGAAGGGCCAAAAGAAGCTGGGGCTGGAGCCAAACTTCTGCTGTTATTGGAAGGAAGATGAAGGAAACATGAAAACTGAAATAAATTCCCCTTTTTCGTCTTCTCTCTTCTAGTCTTCCTCTAGTGCCTCCCATTGGTAAAATTTAATAGAAACCTTGCCGACAAGGGGGCCTCGGGAGTAGAGTTCGCAGGGTCTCCACCCCAGCATCACAGGGCAAAGCATGAAGGAGTGGTCTTGAGGGTGAGACACAACAGGTGAATAGCTGAGCCTTGTATGGCCCCAGCATTGTTTCATTTATCCCTTTTGCCACACAGCATCCATCTACTTTCTCCTGGACAAAAGCAATATCATTAAATTTTTTTGGAACCCATTTTTCTCAGTCTCAATCCTTGCAAATTAGGTAAAATGATTCACCCCCAGCTCCAGAGGTGAGGCTTAAATGGGTGTAAGCCAATCAGAGCACCACATTACACTGATCACCATGAAGAGGAACTAAAAGGCAATATGACAAAATTCAGCCAGAGTGAATGTGGTGCATGGAGACCATCCTGCGCTTTCTGGGACGAGGGTAGAAAGAAGATTAAGGCTGACCTGAAAATTTTTAGACTGAAGCTCTTACCAGTATCTTGCTGGAACTTGAGTCTATGCATAAAGTCAACACATGGAGGAAGGTAAAGCTGAGACAAGACAATCCATGTCCTGGTGACATTGTATAAGCCCCAATCAAGCTTTGCCTGAAAGCAGCATTATCTCTGAACTTTTCCATGTTATCAACCATATCCTCCCATTTGTGTCAAGTAGATACCATTGCTTTTGGTATCTACTTGACACAATACTCCAGAGAGCTGCCAACGAACAGTAGGATCTCTTACAAGATGAATGGCTATTTCTATAGGAGACCACCTACCACATTACATTTACAGATGGTAAATCCGTAGGCTGGATTGTAAGCTTATGGCCAAAGACTAGGGCATAGGTCAGCTCTCCACAGAGGGATAAAATCCAAGTGCTCAACCTTATTAACATGGTGCTGATAACCAAAGAAATAGACTTAGTATAACTATTATAGACTTAAATCTGCCAGCTTCAAGAGTGTATTTGAGATGGGTATAAAGCATAAACACATACAAAGTAGAATGATGCAAAATGAAAACAAAGAGAAATCTGAAAAAACAGGACAGAAGAATAGATGCTGGCAGTGAGCTCTGAGTTTCCTGGCAGAAAAGAAGGAAAGAGAAAGAAGCTGATTTATACCATCCTCACACCAAGATGAAATGAAGCCCACAGATTTGTTTGCAGAAAGAAGAAGGCATCAATGTTCATTCAGCACCTACTGTGTGGCACTCTCCATGTATTATTTCATTCACCTCTCTAACTCAGTGGAATAAATGCTAGTCTCCAAGATTTAGAGGTAAAAGAACAGTGGTTCAAAGAAATTAAATAAATACCTGGCCCATGGTTTCAGCTGTAGAAAGTGGTGGAGCCAGGATGTGAGCTCAGATCTGGCACCTGGTTCCAAGCCCATATCCATCCACCACCTCCTAGAATTAAAGGTTATGTGTAAATCGTGAGAAGTTACAAGATGCTTATTTAGTACCCAAAGGATCCAAGGGTCATCACACATGTGGCCACAGTCGACATTCCCAACAGCCCAGAAAGGTAATTACATGACGCCATATCACAGATAGGAAAGCCGTGTTGGATGTTTTTCTTGATGCTGAAGGAAACAAAGTTCTAAAAGGGAGGCTCCTAATAAGGGAGGGTTATTGTGGGATTATATGAAATCATGTGTGTGAAACTTTTGAAAATTGTAAAGCACTATAGAATTATTTAAAGACTCTTTCATTCAATTTAAAAAAAAGATGTGAGAAAACAATTTGAATAAAGGTAAAATTTACAATAAATAAATAAAATAAAAGAGAGGCTCCTCAGATAAAAGATATTGATTACTTGACGGTAATTACTTGATGTCTTTAACCTCAGTTTGACAAAAACGCAGAGCATTTTTCCAGGTGGATGGTTCTTGTATAAATGAAATATCATTAAATGCCAACTCTGCAATGGCATGTCTGTGGGGGAACTAAAATGGCCCAGGCCAAGCATTTTGTTTTCTGATGACCTTGCTAGATAAAAGTACAGAGCTTAGGGGGTCCAGGAAAATGGGGAACTAGTGTGCTGCTCTGACTGTCTCTTTCAAATCACCTATGTCTGAAGCAGACCTGTGGGAAGGGTTGGATCTCTGTATATCTGTGCTGGATTCTCTAGACTGCAACTAGAATGATCTTTCTAAAATGCAAATCTGAGCATGACATTATCTTGCTTAAAAACCCTTATTAAAGCTACACATTAAAAAAAAAAAAAGCTACACATTGACTTTGGGATAAAGTCCAAGATCCTTAATGTGTTCCTTTATGACTAAGCCCTCACACTCTGGACTCATGTACCACCTCTCTCTTCTTCCCCAAACTCTATGCTCTAGTCACACTGCACCCACCCCTCACCTTCTGGCATTTCTCTGTGCTGCTTCTTCCTCCAAGAATGTCCTCTCTGACTATTCCCTCCTTTTGCCCTTTCCCAAGCCATCTTTGCCTGTCTTATATTTACTCACATTTCAGGAGCCAGATCAGGCCTTTCCTTCCCCGAGAAGCCTCCTCGGACCCCCAGTTCTGTACTGAGATGATCACAGCACCTGGGCTCATGCCCATCCTGACACTCCCACCCAAAAACATCATTGCCGGGCTTCCCTGGTGGCGCAGTGGTTGAGAGTCCGCCTGCCGATGCAGGGGACACAGGTTCGTGCCCCGGTCCGGGAAGATACCACATGCCGCGGAGTGGCTGGGCCCGTGAGCCATGGCCGCTGAGCCTGCGCGTCCAGAGCCTGTGCTCCGCAACGGGAGAGACCACAACAGTGAGAGGCCTGCGTACCACAAAAAAAAAAAAAAAAAAAAAAAAAAATCGTTGCCTCATTTTACATTGGACTCACTCATTTCTCTGCCAAGTCTCAGGGGAAGCACTACATAAACGGTGCTTGCTGGATGAAACAGTTGATGAAAAATTCACAAAAAGAGTCCTGAGTATGAAGTGTCTACACTGAAAGAAATTTCCCTAAGTTTCAGTTCCTGGATGTATAGGTAAAAGAGATGACCGCTTGCTGCGGAAGCTTGATTTCTGAGTTAAATTCTGCTCTAGACATAACAATTAAGCTGTGGACAAAAATGAATAATGTACTGGAGTGGGTTCAAAATGAGCTGAAGTTCAGTCACTGAAAGACGATGTCACTGCGGACTAGTTGGACCAGCAGCTTCTGAACCAGAGCATCTGATGTTCCTGCTCCCAGGACCAGGCCTGGGCTGAGTCCAGAGGTGGGGGAAGAAGTAGCCACAGCTGCGGGAATTTATGGAGCATGGGAGCTCGGGATGAGATCTGCCAATGGTCAGCTTTATTTCTAACTTCAGCTTGCCCCATTGTAGCCAGGGAAGTCTTAATGGGGTCGATTCCTACACAGTCTCCAGAACAGGGCACAGAAAGCCTCAGGGAGGACATACATCTCCTACGTTGGATAGAGCCAATGTCAAATATCTCAATCACCCCAGCTTCTCAATCCCTGGTCCCTCAAACGCCAACAGGGCAAGGCACGGCAGTTTGGCAGGAAGAGCACTGATGTAGCCATCAAAGGCTTGTCACTGGTCCAGTCTCCTCAAGTTTGGGGGTTGTTGTCACCTTGGGACAAATCTCCATCTCTCTGAGCCCTAGATTTCTCATCTGTAAAATGGGGATAAAGATACCTGCCCTGCCCACCTCAGGGGTTGTCATGAGGATCAAATAAGAAAATGGCTGTGAAAGAGCTTTGAAAACGGTAAAGTACCGTGGAAATGCCAGAGTGTGATTAATAGACAGCGGCTGCCCCCACGCTTACTTCAAAGGGGAGAAACAGGGTGGAGAGAAGGCTGACGTGCCCTGCTTTTGAAGTGCACAAGAGCAGCTCTCAGCAGAGAGAAAACAGTCTTGCTGCTTAAAAGGCAACTTTCAAAACAACCATTTTCTCTCTGAAGGGAGAATCTAGTTGGGAGTACTTCAAAGGCTGGGGAAATTTTCCAGAAAAAAAAAATGACGTTCTCAATCCAACTTTTAGTCAAGTCAGAGCTATTTAAAAAACCTTCAGAACTCGTCACTTATTTAAAAAGGATTTTAATGCATTGAAAAGTTAAAAACCATTAAGAGGGGCAGGCGAAGGCACTGTTCTCCCCGGTCCTGAGGATCACGCTGCAGAAGGCGGGTATCTGGGCAGAAGTCGGCCCCTCGTTCATCGTTCGCCACTTCCTCTGATTAAACGTTCCCTCCAAGGCTTTTCTCCCTGTCCCGATACATTTCATGCCAAGAATAAGTCACCAGGAATAGGCCTTTATCTCCCTCTCTGACACCTAGCTATCAAGCATGGTGAGATTATTTATTCGGTTTTTCTTTCTCCTTCCTTTAAATATGGCAGCCTACCAAAGATCAACTTTCAAAAGCCAGAGCAGAATTACAATATCCTACTTAGAGGGAAAAAGACATCTCCACCTCCAAGCAAAAAGAGGCCCCTCTTTTAAAACAAGTAAATACAAAAATCAATAAACCCGGTCTTAATTCTAGTGGGCAGTGAATAGTGATGCAGAAGAAGTGCCTGGCCCTGATGCCCGGGAAGTCAGGCAACTGGAACTTGGCCAGACTTATATGGAAATGTGACCATGCCTCCTTCCCAGCCCCCTGTCCCTCCATGTTCCCAGTATTGTGCTGAGGAAGCAGCTTGAGACTGAGGTCCCCAAGGTCCTGAAGAAACAAGCTTTCTCCTCAACTCTGTCCTGAAAGGACTGACTCTTCAGGCCTCTGTGGACATGATGGCAATATAGTTGCTGGAAGACTCGGGTTATTTTCCCCACAGGTTGTACCCCCGTCTATAGGATATGAGCAAATGATATACCTTTTAGACAACATGCAAAGCTCAATTGGACAGTCACATTTCCTACTCTTATTACGCACAAGCAGACAGGAGTAGGGGGTGAACAGGAGAGGGTACAAAAAGACTTCCCTCTTCCCAAAGGGGCAACCCACAGAGAGGAAGCTTTTTCTGCCTCCACTCCCCACTAGATTTGGTCTCAGAGTTTATTTTTGTAAAGGGCTTTGAAAGCAGAAATTAAAGAAATCTCAATGGTCTGAAGTCAGAGAACGGCAGCTGCCAAGGGGAGATCAGTCCAGAGGAGAGGAGAAAGAAAGGCCGCAAGTCGGGCGATGTCATGGGAGAGAAGAGGCTCTCTGAGCCCCAGTGCTCCTGCCACACTTTTAAGCGACCTTGTTTAATTAGAGTTGTGTCTTGCCCTGGCATGAGAGCAATGGAAGTGTCAGTGTGCTTGTCAGGAGCTCCTTTGCCCAGAGCACAGATCGGTGTACCTATGGCTGAGTGCCAGGCTTCACCTCCAGCACAGATGGGAAGGCCAGGGGTAATAACCCCACCTTGGCCAGTAGCCTTCCTGGGTAAAATCACAGAAAATTAGGAGACAGAAGCTGCATCTGATTCCTAGTCAGCATCATTTCCAGGGAAGGAATGAAGACAATCACGCATGACGTTCTGATTTGGGCAGGAAGGCAGCCCTGAATCTCTCCATGCCATGGACCGATTTGTAGGAAAGTAAGTCAGAGACACGGGCATGCTGTGAACTGGCCCCGCAGTGGTCCACCCTGGCACCTGGCTCCACAAACAGAACCAGCTAATTGAACCGTCTGAACTCTGCAGGACATATACCTGAAGGGGTTTTCCTCCAATATCTGTCTCTAGTTGTGCTTTGTCCAATCTCCCCTTCCCATCTTTCAAGTATTTCTTGGACTATTTTGGGCTTTCTAGTCATCTCCAGTCTAGATTGCTACTTCAGATTTCTCCTTCCTCATTGTAGGCCTGGGGGGGGGGACAGGGAGTGGGGAGGAGAGGGCACCGTCCATCCTCCCACTTGCCCCCAAACTTCTCACCTGCATTGAAGAGGGTGTGACCTGTCTCCGGGGCACATCAGCCAGTGGCCCATGTGCCCAATGCCCTTCCTTGCACATGTTCACTAAGCAGTGTTCCCTTGGTGTCCACCTTTATAGCTACAGAGCCCACGCCTCTTCCTCAATCTCTCCATGTTCCAAAAAGGCTATCAAGGACCACGTCTGTGTCCTCTGGAGACCACTGGAAAATGAGGACCACTGCCCCATCTGCTTTTGGGACAGACCATCCATAGTTCCTCCCTGCAGACGCCTTTGAAAAGCCCTTTCCTCCAACCAGGGGAAAAGCTCCATGATGCTGCTCTTCTTGCATGCACAACCGCCTATTTTGGAGGTTAGGAAACTCGCGTTGAGTAAGCACAGGAGACCTGGGGGTCATGAAGAAAAGTCTGCAGGAGAGGGGCTCAGGGTGCTTTGCTGAGTGTGCAATTTGTCTGGAGTTGGTGCTGATACACAGTAGAGGACACTACGTGCAGCTCTGAGGTTATTGGGAAACCTGGTTCTGTGCCAACACAATGACCAGGACCAGCGTGTGGCTGACAAAGTGTGAATGTGACCTTGAGCTTGCATTAATTGTGATGAGGACAAGAAGAAGAAAAATAACAAAGATTTATCGAGCACTGTGTATCGGACACTTCTTGCAACCACCTTTATTCAAGTGTAACCTGATGACACCTTGTTTCTGCTGCACCTCGTCCCTGTTGCTTTTGAGGATTCTCAGATTCCTCAGTGTGGGACATTTTGGGAAGCTGCTGGCACTTCCATATGCAGTCAGAAAGTGTGAGGAATTCAACACCCAAGAAGGCAATCTTTGGCCAGTGGGCAACAATAAATTCTCTTCTCTTCCGGAGAGACAAATACCACATCATATCACTTATTTAAGGAATCCAAAATATGACACAAATTAACTTGTCTATGGAAGAGAAACAGACTCACAGACAGAGAACAGACTTGTGGTTGCCAAGGGGGAGGGGGAATGGTGGAGGGACTGGAAGTTTGGGGTTAGTAGATGCAAACTATTAAGTAGAGAATGGATAAAGAACAAGGTCCTACTGTATAGCACAGAGAAGTATATTCAATACCCTAGGATAAACCATAATGGAAAAGAATATATATATATACACATATATATATGTGTGTGTGTGTGTGTGTGTGTGTGTGTGTGTGTGTGTAGCTGAGCCACTTTGCTATACAGCAGAAATTAACACAACATTGTAAATCAACTATACTTCAATAAAAAATATGTAAATTAAAAAAAATTCCCCTCTTTTCCATACCTCAAGTGGACAATTCCAAGATATGCTGCTTTGCAGAGGATTCCAGCAGGGTTGAGCCTCAACTGGCAACAGTGGTGACCAGCTCAAGGACACGGGTGTGTATTGGCCCTACCTCCCTCTTTTCTCACTCTTCCTAGGACTGTACGTGGCCCTCCCAGTCCCCCATTCCTATTCCCTGCCATCTTTTTCCAAAATAAATTCTCTTCCTACAAATCTTTGTCTCAGACTCCAGAGGTGACCCAGCTAAGTTCATAAACCATGTTTAGTCAGTGTGTAAGGTGATTTACATAGATTATCTGCTTTAACCTCAAATGACCTTATGCGGTTAGTACCATTTTTGTCCTCCTTTGATGGATCAGGAAAGTGGGATACCGAGAGATGAAATAACAGAATTAGAATGTCTGCCTTGGGTGGTGGGGCAGGAGGGGGGTCGATGACCCCATTGAACTCAGGTGAGAACGTTTCCCCAACCTGGGGTGCTGGGTTTAGCTCTGAGCTCTAACCCCATCACAGGCAGTATGGCCATAGGTAGCCCAAGGATGATGAGGAAAAGTAAAACAAAGCCTTAGGAGGGAGAATAGGGAGAAATGGGTGGCTGAGCCCAGGAAACATCCAGAAGGCACCTGAGAGCAGCCTTCTCCTCAGGACTACCTGCAGAAGAAGGGATGGTTTGCTCTGAGTCAGCTGGGAAGACGGAATGATCACCATACAGGGAGGCAAGTCTGCACTCAATATAAGGCAGAACTTTATGACAGAACTGCCCAAGCACAGAATGAGCAACCCTGGCAGAGAGCAAACCTGATGTTGCAGGAGAGAGAGCTGAGGGTGCATGGCCAGCCATTTCTTGGAAATGTTGTGAGGAGAATCCTATGGGGGGATTCTATCAGATTAGGGTAGAAGCCTAATTTGGGGCTGACAAAGATTTGCCTCTTCATTGACCAGCCCAAGACAACCTTGTCTGCCCTTAAGGTACCTGCGAATCCTTACTGCTGGGAGAGCCGCCAAGAGGTAAGATTTCACTGGGGCGTAGGGCGTTTCCAGATGCCTTTCTAAGCAGGAAAGACCCTGCTGTTTGCTGAACGAATAAGGTGCTTATTCTCTCAGGTAAAGTGTAAAGGTAAGGACCTACCTTGAGATTGATTTCTATTATCTACAGTACTTGGAGCTGAGATGCACACAAAGAAGATGCCCAGTAAGTACTTGGTATGCAAACGGAGTATGCAAATGAGTTGAAAAAGTTATTGACCTTAAGCCCTCTGTAAGCTCCAAACTGGTCTGATTCCTCAGCTGTAATAGCCCAGCTCTGTCCCAAGTCCCCCGTGATGAGCTTGGAGCATCCTCCTGACTTTGAAAGTCACTTCCCTTAAGACAGTGAATGCTCTTCTTCCCAGAGAAGAAGCCTGGAGCTAGAAACAGAGCGATGCAGGACTGGGCTCAAGAAGTAGGTCGGTGGGCCTGGTGAGTAGGCTGTCCATGGACTTTGGGGGGCTCTGAGGGCTGAATGGATAAAAAGCTTCCTGCTCAGAGCTGGGTGGTCCCCCCACAGACACACAAGGCAGAAGGGCTGTTGCCCCAGACTTTGCCCTTAATGTATGAGTTACACATGCATGGAAGGGGGCTGGAAGGGGCCATTACTTCTATCCGCTCCTCAGAGAGAAGAGGAAATGTGATGGAAAACAGGCAGTTTAGGGAGGAATTTAAGGAAATGAGTGAATCAGGGTCCAGGGTTCCCACTGCCTCAAAAACCATCCAAGTTACTGGAGACACCACCCTCGTCAGGCTCTCTCTGTTTCTCTCCCCTAAGTCCACTTTGATATAATCAGTGTAAGGGGCCTCTGGCTCTGGGTGAATTTTGCCCAGTTTCTGGAAGAAGAGGCCCAGAGAGTCAGGAAGCTCCAAGGAAGGAGAAATGAATCATAAGTGTTTTAGGACCACGAGCTACCCCAGCTCCAGCCCAGCAGCTCTCAGGCTGAGGAGAAAAGAGCTCAACAATCAAGTAGAGAAGTTGTCTTAGACTAAGAGGATGCCCAGGAGTTTGGGCCCTACCCATCCTCACTAGGCCAAGGGAGAAAGGAAATGTACTTGGACTTTGACCTGTTCTCTCTGTCCCCACTGGCACCTCCTGGCATAGATGCAACAGCCTCCCCTGGGTCTCCCTTTCTCCTCATGTGACCCTGTCCAATCCCTCTCCACACAGCAGCCAGCAAGAATCTTTCTTCTGCCCAGATGTGTATTCATCAGACTGTGCCTCAGCTAGTATCTCTGGTAGTTTGGATGTCTTTGGAGGCAATTAGAGGTCTTTGAAGGGTGTTAAGCGGAGTGGGGGGCATCATCAGTTTACTGTTTAAAAAGATCACTATGGTTGCCCAATGGAAAATGTGTTGGATTTGGGGAAACGATTTAAGAGGAAGTCCCAGTGAGAAATGATAATGGCTTAGACTGTGGTGATTGCAACTCAGACGGAGAGAAGTGAACAGATTAAAGTTGTCTTTGAAGGAAGAACAATCAGAGCTTGGTGGCTGGATGTGGTGCTTGAGAGAGAGCTATGATCAGAACAGACTTCCAGGTATCTGACTTGAACAAATGGTAGATAGAGATGCCATTTATTGTGATGACAGCAGCGAGGGTGGAACAGGTATGGTTCTGTTCGCAGGGGAAGCATTCTTATTTTTTCCTCGGATCTATTTTTCCCCTATCCTGTAATACCTTTTATCTATGTGAGTAACCTATTATCTGTCACTTATGTATCTATTTATTATTTATCTGTCATCTATTAATCATGCCTTGAAATTTAAACTATAGTGTATATAATCATGCTGTGATTTCTCTTTCCTATTGTTCGCTGCTACTATATAGACATTCATTTGCATTCTGTATGACTTTATATTTTGTCCTTTGTCAGTTTCATAAACTAGATCCTGTACGTTTTCTTGGTGTGTGAATTCCTTAAAGTTTTCTACATGAACAACAACATTGACTGTGGAAAAGGACAGTTTTACTTCTTTTTTTTTGTTCGTTTGTTTTTTTTTTGTTTGTTTTGTTTTGCGGTATGCGGGCCTCTCACTGTTGTGGCCTCTCCCGTTGCAGAGCACAGGCTCTGGACACGCAGGCTCAGCAGCCATGGCTCACGGGCCCAGCCACTCCGCGGCATATGGGATCTTCCCGGACTGGGGCACGAACCCATGTCCCCGGCATCGGGAGGCGGACTCTCAAACACTGCGCCACCAGGGAAGCCCTAGTTTTACTTCTTTGTTCACATCTTTGTAACTTTATTTCTATATCTTGCCTTATTACAATGGCTAGAACCTCCAATAAAATGTTGAATAGAAGTGATGAGAATGACCATCCTTGCCTTGACACCAATCTTAGCTGGAAAATGTTGAATACTTCATCATCAAATACAATGTTTAGCTGTAGGATATTTTTTTTTGTAGATGCTCTTCATCAGATTGGGACAATTTTCTTCTTAGTTTATGAGAATATTTATCATGAAAATTTGTTGAATTTTGTCAAATATTTTTCCTCTATGTATTGAAACAATCACATTTCCCCCTTTATTTTGTTAATGTGGTAAATTACAATATTTTTGAAATGTTAAGCCAACTTGCCTGGGATAAATCTCACTTGGCTAAAGTGTATTACTTTTTTCATATAGTGCTGGATTCAATTTGCTAATATTTTGTTAAGGATTTTTTGTGCTTTTGTTAATGTCTATTTTTTTCTTTCTTACAATGTGTGTGACTTTTGAGGCTAAGATATGGCCTTTTGGGGGTTTCTTGAATATTCCAGAGGTATAATAAACACTATTCACTCTGACTCAGTTGAAATTCGAATGTCTCCCAGCACTGTGGTGTCTCAGGTACCTCTGTTCAGCTTTTGTCCTGCAACATCTGCTCCCTGCTGGGCATGCCAGGTCTCTGTGTGCTCATAGCCATCGCTCTAAGCCATGTCAGCAGATTCAAACCTCCATATCTTCCTCCTCAGTTCAGTGAGATAATGGTCCCTCCAGCTCTCTGCACTATCTTAAGGAAAGTGGCCCCAGACAGAAAGCTGGTGAACTTGGGGCCAGCTCTTGTTGTTTCCCTTATATATTTTTTTCAGTTGACAGAAAAAATGATGGCTTGATACCTAAGACTAGAACTGGTAGCCCACAGTTACCAATGGGAAGCGAGCATGCCAAGTTTTCCAAATATATGCAGTGTTAAGATGAATATAAACCTTTTCCCCAAACTCCACAGCAGTAGACTAAGAAAGCAAGCCTTAAATTTGAAGGTATGATAAAAATGAACGTCTACCCACTGTAGATGGAGAGCATAGGAAACTCATTGTCACATGAACTGGTACAGGCTATTGATTTACATACAGTTGTTTCCCCAAATGATCAGAAAAGCCTTGGGAAGCAAAGCCGTAGTAGATCCCATAAGGCAGCAGCATTTGGGACCCATTCAGGAGCCCATCTATCTCTATGATAGTCCTTGCCTCCTGTGCTCACCCACATTCTGAGCTTAATACCCCCAAATCCCCTCTCTGGCTCTTGGTCACAGTTACCTCCACTCAGACCCAGCAGGAAGATGCTTTCTCATCATTACGGCCAATTGATGGAAAAAGCATCCCTCCCTGTGTCTAGTTTAACTTATTTAGGACTCTGTGGCTAGCTCTGTTCCCAGCTGTAGCCCTCAGACCCTATTCATTTGGGACAGTAACGACCGTAGCCATCAGCTATTTCCAGAAGCCTTGAGGAGACAGTATTTCTCTAAGATCTTCTTTCCTAAGAAAGTGAACACCCTCCCCATGATCTCCAATCCTCAGAAGTTGGGAAAGGAACTTAGTACAAATGGGCCATCATATCAAGGTGTCTGTGCCTCCTGATTTGGAAGGTAGGTCTCCCCCTGGTGCTGGTCCCGGGCACTACAACCTACCTCATCCCCACAGGTGCTTGCACCCAGCCTCCGGAACACAATTCTCTCCAGGACACAAGCCTGACAACCACACCCTGTCTGCCTCCAGCCTCCAGAAATCCACAGACAGTCCTGTGCTTCCCGTTAACCCTCATAAAACAGCAGTAAATATAGAAAGGGCTGGACAGAGGGCATTATCAGATAACATTTTCTCCTGCAGGTTGAGAGATTTCAATTTGATTCCGTCTTCAGCATTGCATTATGATACAGCAATGTCATGATCACTTCACAGCCATGGAAGGAATTATTTTCACTGGCGTCTTTCATTTCTGATCCTCTCATCCTCATGTGTCTGCCTGCTTACAAACCAGGGCTGTCAGAGCCACCTGTCACTGTGGGAGGAAAAATACCTTTTTGACAACTGTATCTTCTTCTAGAAGATACCCTTTGTACCTGATGTCTGCTTCCCAACCTGTATTTGTGACACTTCTGTTATTTCAAAGGGCTTCATGAAATTCTCCTAAAAGGAATCTCAAATCCAATGAATTTAAATTCATTTTCGTGTTGAAGGTGCAACATGACATATTTAGGAGGGAGTGTGTGCAACATAAAGTTAAGCAATAGGAGGGCCTTGTTGTAAAGAGCCAGCCTCCCTCATTAAAAGCAAACCCAGGAGCCTCAAAGGACCGAAGCAGTGAAGGGCACCAGGAAGTGGCACGTTGCAGTCGGCGTAGGGTGAGTGGGGAAAGCTTGGTTCTAATTCTGATGTTACCTCCATGCTGGTAGAGATTTTTCTAGGTGGAAAGAAATAGTCATTTCTATTTCCCTTTAAATAACTCCACCCAATGATAATAACAACCTGCCCTTCATCCTGCCAGTCTCACCTTCCCCTTGGACAACCTGCAAAAGCCACGTTGGTCCCCAGGAGTCCCCTACTGCATTACAAAACCTAAACTCGCATGCTCTATCCCCTGATTCCTGAATCTGGATGCTTTTGTTCATTTGTTGACTTTTGTTTTAATAAAGACCAACAGAAAATAAAAAGAAAGTAGTCTTTATAGAGGAGACATTCAGTGGAGACTTTCTTGTTCTCCATGTTCAGTAGCAACATTTTGGCTTTAGATTTGAGGTGGTGGCCAATGCATATGCATTGTTCCCACCTCCTGCAGGACTCCACAGAAGTGTCAAAGACATTTGGCAAAAAAGAATAAATCCATTGCAGTCTTAAATATATGGAAGAGTGTCATTGATGGAACAGGAATGATACAAAATTTATGGACAGTGGAATATAGATGTGACTGGATTATTGCAACCCAAAGCCATGAGGGAGAAAGCTCTAGCAGCAGTAAGTGCAGTACTTCCCATGGGAGCCCCAGAGGATCTCCCCGTTTGGGTTTGGCTGTGAAGTGAAAATCAGAATCATTTGTTGGAGGACTATCTACAGAAGTGGTTTCCAAATTATTTTGAGTCACATGCTCTAACACTTAAAAAAATTAAGCACATGTCCACAGTTTATGTAAATTTATTTATTGATAAACTGCATACATATATTATACTTATTAGCAAATATCTCAACAGAATTTATATTTAGGTGAGATTAATCATTAACGATCATGAGAGACTACATCTTCCAAGTAGTCTTCATGATAGTTTGAACTTTAGGGACTAAATTCCCATCAGATCTCATAAAATCATCATTATTTTCATCACATAATGCAGTCAATAAAAGTTAGATGTTGCTATTCTCAAGGTGTTTACTAGTGTTGGCATTTTCAAATTCTCTTTGATTCACATTTCCTATGCCAGAATTTTTAATCACTTAACCATTTTGAAAGGATTAGATTTTTAAAATGGAATATATTATCCATAAATCTCCTTAACCAAGATATGAACTGCAATTCATCACAAGACAATCAAACAAGCAAATAAGTGTATTAAGGAACTCTTGGACTTACTGGAATGACAATCTATATGTTAAAATTAATGTCTTATTGTCTTTCTTATTTGAAATAAAATTCATGTCAGTAAAAGTTCTAAGCATTTCTTTGCACACCCAGTGGATCCACATGCACAACCCTCAGCCCCCCCACACCCACCACTAGCACCCACAGTGTGTTATCCGGGCTAATTGGCCCTATGACTTCCTGATTCACAAAGATGTTGGCTGCAACATCTGTACATGGCTGGCCCTGAGGCCACAGTGTGGGTATTGGAGGAAATGGAGAGGAGAGACTGGACATCCCCCAACCTCCTGAGCAGACTAACAAACAGAAATGGAGGCAGAGTAAAATACAGTGAAGTGCTATGACAACGGTCAAGAATAATGTATTTAGGCAGTGATGGGAATCATGAACCTGCTTGTCTGCCCACATTCAACACCAATACCCACCCCCCAAGGCCTTGCACACAGTGGCAAAGGGTCCCTTTTGTGTCTTTTGTACCAAACAGCCTTGTCTTTCACTCATAAATGTGAGAAGTGAGCCATGGATCACAAGGCCTTTTAGGACTTTAAGGAAAATCAACAGCATGAAAGAGGAGCTAAATGAACCACAACAACAACGTATGAAAGAAATCAAGGAAAAGATAGTGATTTAAAAACTGTACTTCTTACTTGAATACTTAGGATCATTTGGGAAAATATTTAAAAAGAGTAATCAGAAGGGAAGAGAACTATTGAAAATTGGAATTTTGAAAATTGAAATTAAAATTAAATAGGGCAGAAAAAAAAAGAATGAATAAAATGAAAACCAAAATAGTGGATGGGAAGATAAAGAAATCTTCCATAGCAAAAAGACAGAGATGGAACATTTTTAAAGTAAAGATTTCTTAAAGTGAAGGAAGAAAACAGAGTCCAAAGTACATTTAATAGGAATTCTAGTAGGAGAGATCAAAGTCAATGAAGATGATGAAATCATCAAAGAAAAATAGTGGAGTTCCATCCAGACATAATGGTGTAAGCCTGTTTTTCCTGTCTCCTCCATGCCAAGCATAACCCTGGAAATGGAGCAAGAGACACCCAGAGAAGAACTCTGAAAAGTGGTAAGAGAAAGGTGAATTTGTTTGGGACTTCAAGACTAGAGCAACAACACAGAGGCAGACATCTTGCCTCCCCACAACCAACACAAGAAGGCTATCCAGACCAGTCCCCAACCTCGCAGTAGAAGGCAGCCCAGGTATGTTCATTCTTCCCCCAGATGCAATAGGAGCCCCTCTGGCAACGTCAGGTGAGCCCAACACAACAGACAAGGGGAATTCATCAGGAGCCAGGAGAGGCATTCTCTTTCCTCCCCAGGCCCAAGATTCCTCTTTTTCACAAAGAGATATTAGAAGTAGGCAGAAGAAGCCAGCAGGAGAGACACAGTTACAGCAGGCAACCTGATCTAAGAAGAATCTTTGTCCCCATGAGTCCAAGACTTTCCTTCCCCACCCAGAGACACCTAGGGATGGGACATAGGTGGGGAAGTGAAGGGTGAGTGGGCTCTGGTAGGGGGATCCCATTACATGCCCCTGCACCTAGAGCCACCCAGTGATCCCACCTGGGGAATCTCCTTCTACCCCCTAAAGGCAGCACCAGCAAGGACCAGTGAGGACCCCAGTGGCACCAGATACACTCTGCAGACCAAAATAGCACTGTAAAGACTTTGATTAATTAGTCTGCCTTTTGAACAACAACCCACAAAAGTAAGCCAAGACCTGCATGTTAAACCTAAACAAGGTGACTGCTACCCCAGGTGTAGAGGAGAGAGGAGCTGAAGGAGTCTTTGAAGAAATCATGGCTGAAAACTTTCTAAATTTGGTGAAAGACACGAACTTATAGAAACAAGACACTAAGTAAAGCTCAAAAAGAATAAACCCATGCCAAGACACATCATAATTAAAAATTTTAAAGTAAAAATAAAGAAAAAATATCTTAAAAACAGTCAGAGGGAAAGAACACATTACCTGTAAGAGAACACCCATTTGAATGACAGTAGATTTTTCATATGAAACCATGGAGTCAGAAAGAAATGGTGCAATACTTTTGAAGTACTGAAGAAAAGAATTGTAAACTGCAAATGTAATATCTGTTGAAACTATCCCTTCAGAAATGAAGGGGAAATAAAAACTTTCTCAGACAAAGGAAATTTTTTAAAACTTTGTCATTATCAAACATCCTTAAAGATTTGCTAAAGAAATTTCTTCAAAGGGAAAGAAAACAAGAAAAGGAGGAATCTTGGAGTTTCACGAAAGAAGAACAAAGGAAGGAGCAGAAATACGGTTACATTCAAAAGATAATTTCCTCATGAGTTTTATAAATTGTAATTGATGTTTAAAACAAAAATTATAACATCTCATGTCCAAGACAATGATATTTAAAAGTGGATACGGTAAAGCGATCTAAATGGTAATGAGGTTACCACATTTCAATGGAAGTCATAAAATGTTGATACCAGTTGTGGTAGGTTAAATAATGGCCCCCAATCATGCTCCTCTAATCCCCAGAACCTGTGAATTTGTCACTTTACATAGTAAAAGGGACTCTGTAGATGTGATTACATTGAGGATCTTGAGATGGAGAGATTATCTTGGATTATCTAGGTGGACCCAGTGTGATCACAAGGATTCTCATTGTAAGGAAAGAGGATGATCATAGTCAGAGAGAGAAGAAGTAAGGATAGAAGTAGAGGCCAGAGAAGAGAGAAGCTGCTACACTGCTGACTTTGAATGTGGAGGAAGGTTCCAGGCCAAGGACTGTAGACACGTTTAGGGGTAAATCTTTTACAACCATGGATTTGACAATGATTTATGAGATATGATACCAAAAGAACAAGCAACAAAAGAAAAAAATAAATAAATTGAACATCACTAAAATTTTAAATTTTATGCCTCAAAAGACACTGTCAAGAAAATGAAAAAAACCTACAAAATGGGATAACCTATTTTCAAATCATACATCTGACAAGTATATAGTATCTAACATATATAAAGAACTCAACAACAAAAAGACAAATAACTCGACTAAGAAATGGGCAAATTACTTGAATTAGACATCTCATCTCTCCAAAAAAGATATACAAATGGCCAACAAGCACACAAAAAGGTCCTCAACATCTTTAGTGATTAGGGAAATGCAAATCGATACAATGAGATACCACCTCATACCCACTAAAATGGCTATAATCGAAAGCAGAAAATAACAAGTGTTGGTGAAGATGTAGAACATTTAGAATGCTTGTGTATTGCTGGTGGGAATGGTGCAGCAGCTAAGAAAAATAATTTTACATTTCCTAAAAAACTTAAACATAGTGTCATCATATGACCCTGTAATTCCACACATAGGTATATACCCAAAAGAATTGAAGACAGGTATTCAAACAAAAACTTGCACAGGAATGTTCATAAGCAGCACTTTTCACAATAACCAAAAGGTGGAAATAACCCAAATATCTATCAACTGATAAATGGATAAACAAAAATGTGGTCCATCCATACAATGAAAACAGTATTCAGCCATTAAAAGGAATGAAGTACTGATACGTGCTATCTCATGAATGAACTTCAACATTACGCTAAATGAAAGAAGCCATATACAAAATGTCACATATTATATGATTTTATTTATACAGAATATCCAGAATAGGTAAATCCATAGAGACATAAAGCAGATTATTGGTTGCCAGGGGCTCTGGGGCAGGGCTTTGGAGAAGGACTGCTTAATAGGTTTGAGTTTCCTTTTGGAATAATGAAAGTGTTTTGAACTTAGTAGAGGTGATGGTTGCACACTGAGAATGTAGCAAGTACAACTGGATCGTGCACTTTAAAATAGTTAATTTTACGTTATGTGTTACTCTAAGGAAAAAGCCAATTTCATACTTATGGTTGCATACAGTACTATTCTGTTCACATAACATTTTTGAAATCACAAAATTTTAGAAATGAAGGATAGATTACAGGTTGTAGAGGGAGGGGTATAGATGGGAAACAGGTAGTTATTAAAAGGCTACAGAATTGGTAGCCCTGTGGCATTGGAACCATTTAGTATCTCAGCTGTGGTGGGTAGATACACAAGCTTACGCAAATGATAAAGTTGTATTGAACTTAATTCATATGTACACACATGCACACACATGAGTACAAGTAAAACCAGGGAAATCTGAATAAAATTAGTAGATTGTATCAATGTCAATACTTTGGGTGTAATATAAGCCTATAGTTCTGCAAAATGTTAGAGAAAACTGGGCAAAGTATACAAGAGATCTCTCTGTATTACTTAAAACTACAAATGAATCTATGAAAACTTCAATTGTAGGTACTGAGATACATATATTCTTGTGGTGAAGGGATACAGATGATAAACAATGAACAAATAAACACATATAATATGTAAATGAAAGATATGGGGAAAAACTTAGTTAGTGAAGGCCTATCCAATGACAGCGTTTAATCAAGTTATAAACAAAAGAAATTTAATATGGCAGTAGTCATTTCACTCAAGATATTATATATGGCAACATAATAGGAGTAAAGAATAATTACACAAAATGCTAAAAGGAACAATCTAGAAATAAAATACAACAATCATGAACTATCAACAGAGATCCTGTTATGAAGCTTGCATGATTAAGAACATGAAATTCTGTAATGGTTAAATGAAGGCAGACCCATCATCCACTAATAAAAAAAAAAAATTCTAAACAAGAGAGTAGCCAGTTTTAGAAATTCTTCTTTCTCAACTATAGCAGCTCACTATAGTGTAGTATATACCAACAGAAATCATGTTTGAATTGGGGAAGTAAGCCAAGAGGTGAGGGGGACAGCAGACTTACAGTGTTTTTGTGAAGATTAAATGAGGTCATATTACTTACTCATGTGTCTAATTTACTGTTTAATACATAGTAGACATTTGTGTTTGTCAGGATAGTATAAACAATACTGCAGTAACAAACTCCATAATTTCAGGGTCTTAACATGAAAAGACTTACATATTCCTCAGATAAATTATAATTCAGGTCTAGTAGCCCTTGTCTATCATGCAGCTAAAACACATGGAATACGTGATCTCAAGGTCAATGCAGCAAGGAAAGAAAGGTTGGGAGGATTTTGTAGAATGTTTGTAAGTGCAAGCCGGGAACCAGCTCGTAACATCATTTCCACCTGCATCCCACTGGTCACAATTCTGTCACGTGGCTCTAAACTAACTGAAGAGGAAGTTGGGGCATGTGGTTTTCCGGTGTGTCCAAGAAGACAGAATGGTATGGAAACCACAGATCACTACGGTGCCACAGAATTCAATAAATGGACACCCTGCTCTCCTGCTACAACTGCTATTTCCACTGCCATTACTTCTAAAGCCCCCAAAATACAATAGCAACACCCAACCCTTGCTGCCAGGCACTGACAGCTTTTTATTGTTTCAATTTGCAAAACAACCCTACCAAATGAGTTTATAATTTATTATTATAAATCAAAACACAGAGATGCAGAAATTGCCTGAAGTTACAAGCTAGTACATAGTTGTCTTATTACCAGTACTTCTCCTACTAAAAAGAAAGAGTGCCCTCCACAGGGCTGGGCAGCCCCATTGCAGACTCATGGCAGACACATGCCTTCTCAGCTCTAAGCAACCTGCCTGGAACATAACCATTGGCACATCTGTAGAAAGCTTCCTTCCACGGTAATTTTTTCTTTGATTTACTGGCTGTGTTAAAAATGTTCTATAATGGTCAATTCTGGAGGATGTTGCACTTAAAGAGAAAACTGCCCTAAATAAAAATGAATGATACTAGAATCCCTTCTCTCCCAATGAAATGACTCTCCTGCATTTTGTTCTTCTTGTGAGCACACCAAAAAAGCTTCTTCGGTCTATTATTTCCCAATTACCTCCTCTAGTGTTAGCTGAGAGCAGAGAAGGAACATGGGATCATGAGGCTCATAACATTTGATCTTTTCCAGGCTTCAGCAAACCTGTGAATCACTTCCATAAGCTCAATCAATATCAGGTGTCACCTGGTGGCAGGTAAGGGCAATTCGATGGCTTTTCTAATACCGTGCAGGCATTGATTTCCCCACATATCAGGAGAGAGGAGACTGAATAGAGTGTGGAGAAACAGGAAAAGGCAGAGTGGCGATGCAGCTCAGCGGGTCAGCCCCGAGATCCCAGAGCTAGCATCTGCCCTGACTGCATGATGATTTCCCAGACTCTCCCAGCCAGGCCCACTGCCCTCAGAGCCTGCCCAAGACCACCGGCCAGGAGCACACGGCTTAGCATCCATGTGCGACTGGATCCCACATTCGCTGGCTGAGATAAGGCAGTTCTTCTGCTTTCTCTGTTTTAAAGGGCTGAGCAACCCAAATGGTGTGACTCAAAACTGCTCTCAGAAGATGAAAGGCAGAAAACACGGTTCTTGAAGTCTGGTCCCCGACCAGCAGCATCAGCATCACCTGGAAACTTGTTTGAAATGCAGAGCCTCAGGCCCCACCCCAGACCTACAGGATCAGAGTCTCTCTCTGGGGGTGGGGCCTGGCCACCAGTGTTTTAACAAGCCCAAGAAGATTCGAATACAGCTACAGTTTGAGAATCACTGTACTAAAAGACATTGTGAGAGGCTGAGCTCCCTGTTTCCCTGAAATAAAAAGCAGGGCTCAGGGCAAGGGAGAGTTACAGCACATGAGGATGGGAACCCAGCTTCCGTCAGGAAGCTTAGATTGGTTAATTTGGCACTGCCCTTTGCTGCCTCCTCTAGGTAGCTGACCAGGCATCCTGAAGCTGGGAAGGGTGATCCTCCAAACTGCAGAGTGGCAGCTGTGATGCAGAGCTGAAGCCCAGAGAGTAAGAGCAAAACAGCAGCCATGGCTGGGAAATGCCATTGGGGGGCCCTGGTGAGAGCCACAGGAGCCTGGCAGCAGGAGGCGCTTCTCAGCTGAGGGTAACTCACTGCTCCAAGAGAGAGTGGGCTGAGAGCCTTTAAAGTCCCATCAGTGGAGTCATTGTTGAACTGAATCCCAAACGAACCCAACTCAACACAGGCGGGCTTACTACTTGGGCATGCTTCTTCCCTAAGAAAAGGTAAAGGCAAAAGGGTGTGCTCATCCTTCATGCCGGATCCCCAGATTGTTTCCTGCTTCCCTGCCCCCCAGGCCTGGCTACCTCTCTCCTGGTCCAGTACAGGAGTTTTCTACAGAATTGCCTCTTCCAGTGTCACTGTCCTCCAGCCATTCTCCATCCAGAGATGGGGAGAGGCATCTCTCATCTGACCATGCCTCTCCCATACTTAAAATCTTTCCCCGGCCTCCCAGTGCTTCAGAACGAAATCTACCTCCCTCACTGGCATACTCAGCCCTCGATACCTGACCCCTGGCCCTCTCTAGCATCCCCTCCTACCACTTCCCTGCCAGGGTCCTTGCCTGGCAGGGGAAAACATTTGCAGTACCAGGGATGCTGCTTCCCCACACTCTTGTCACTTAATTCCCACTTCTTTCAAATATTCAGATTGAGGTCCTTTCACTCAAAGAGTCAGAACCCCTTGCCCCATCAGCACTCTCACAACAGCTGGACACACATCTAACTCAGCCCAGATCATGGAATATATCTGTCTGCCTCCCCCACCAAACAGCAAAAGACTGAGTGCAAAATAAATTCCCTGATGATGCTGTCCTGAAACCATTAGCGTTTATGTGTGTCCACACTGTACATTCACCAGATATTTTTAAACACTTGGGTTATTGCCCAACTCATCTTCTTTGAGCGCTACCTCAGGTAGGAAAGAGGAAAGGCATGGAAGTTCAAATTCTGATGGTTTCTTGCTTATTATCCTAATTATTCATTCAGGCTGTAAAATCCCTTGAGAGGTCATCTCATCCAGCCCTTATCTCTGAGCAAGACTAAAGGAGGCTTTGGGCTCCTTTTTACAATAATTCTCAGTACATCTAAGTCAGACTGGAAAAGATACAGATCAGATGCCGATGGGTGGTATCCACACTGCACAAGACCCATTCTCCCAACGTTCCACTGTCAGTGGGCAGAATATGAAGCCCTCTTGGGCGGGGTGAGACCCAACATAGAGTGTTTACCCAGAGACACCATTTTAAATACGTTAAGTGTCACTGAAAATAAAAATTAACATGTCTTCTTGCTTTTATCTAAATTTAACTCTATTACTTTTCCTATCTTGGTAATAAAGCAGATTGAAGTGTGTAGTTGAAGAAGTTTGAAAAAAGAAGATTACTTTCCTCCTTTTTTTAAATTTTTGTTTATATCCAACTTTGGTTTAAAAAAAAAAAAAAGAGGCACTCAGGGAAGATTCTAAATCCTCACAAGGCTCCCCGTCTTACAGATGGAGAGATGCTCAAAACAGTCTCTTGTTCATTTGGTTGTTTGAGGCCCAGATCATGTTTCCTCTAAGTAGAGGTTTCCCAGAGCAACATCAGGTGAGCTGCAGCAGGAAAGGGAAAGTTTAACCTTGAGCTTGCCTTGGGCCCTGGGGGTCATCTGAGGATGACCAGGAAAGCAAGTGAGTCTATCTGATTGGTAGACCTTTCACCAAGAAGTGCTGGACTTATACAACCAAGAGGGAAGGGAAACAAGCTAGGCCAGCCTTAGGACACACATACCAGAAGGGGACATCTGGCTGCATCCTCCAGCTTCCTTGGAGGCACCTCAACACAGACTGGCTTGAGTGCTGGGCCAAAGTGCAAAGGATAGGACCTGGTGAGAGGTCACCAGGGAAGACAAGGCTGTCAGGTCTGCCTGGAGTCCTTGGGTTCTCCTGGGGTTGCTTTAACCACACTTCATTCAGCCTGTTCCTCAACATGGCATGAGTCATTATATCTGTGCCTCCAGAGTCTAGCTGCTCTTTATTGCCTGAAATAGCCTGAGAGCCACATGGCTGGTTATTCTTAGGTATCAGAACGAGAGAGAAGTGTTCTTGAGATGGGTGTATATCAGTAGATCCTCTCGCTTGTTTTCATACCACCAATCCCCATATTGCTCCTCCAGGAACCCTTCTTCTCCTCAGGTCAAAGTGGCCCCATGGGAATTCCCCAGAGAGTGAAACTGGGCTAGCTCTAATCATTATTGTATTAGTCAGGATAGAGCAGGTTTTGCTACACCAACAAAAACTTTCAAAATCTCAGTGATGTAACACAACACAAGTATCTTAGGCCAATAGGAGGGTGCTGCTTAGATTAGACACTCAGGGACACAGGGTGACAGAGGCTTTACCTTGACATGTGCTTCTATGACCACTGAGGACATCTGGCTCTTTAAGTCTTCCACGTGTAAGGGACACAGTTCATACCTGTCCATATTTCATTGGCCAAAATCAATCACACAGCCCCATAAAAAAGATGTATAGAAGCACATGTAGCCCCAGATAGAGGCCCTCAAAGAAGGACAAAAGCATGGTCCTACTATGTGCTTGGAAGTTAGATGGTGAACTGGAAATATTTAGTGAACACATGCTACCAGCATCTCACGGAGCCAGACAGTACACCTTCCCAAGCATGACAAGGCTATAGGTCCCTCTTGCAATGTATGCCAAGAACTACACAGACCGTGCTGATGCCTCCAGATACAAACCCAGTCTGTTCAGAGACCACATGCTCTCCCATCCCTCTTAGGGGAGCTTTAATTATAGCAAACAGCCCTACCATCTCTGCCACAAGAATTCCAGGATATCAGGATATCAGGGAGAATGAAAGGAATCTCTGCATCACACACATAGTCTGCTCTGCAACCTCCCTGAAGTAGACTAGTGCTTTTTAAGAAAATTATAAAAAGAAGGAAGATCCCAGAGCCTCCTCCCCTCACCCATTCTAGCGCCAAATAATTATGTCCTTTCCATTCCTCCTTTCCTGACTATAGAAAGCACTTGGAAAGCAAAATAGTGAAAAACAAAACAAAACAAAAAACAGTTAACAAACATTAAATATTGAAAGAAGATATCACAGTGTGTGTGGGGGGGTGGGAGGGTGAGTGAATAAAATAGATCTCCCCCTACCCACACACTCTCCCTCAGAAAGGCTGTCTAAGAGACATACCCAGTTGGACTGCAGGCTATAATATAATTAGAAAAATATTGCCCAATTGCAAAGACATGTGCCTGTTTGCATGAAATGGAAGCATCTGCTGAAATTATTTGAGGTGTCCCATCACTAATTAAAAGAACTTTCATTTAGAGAGGATGCACCATATGGATGCTGTTGCTGGATGTGAATGAGTGCTAGGGGAGCTGTTAGGGCAGGTGTATAGTGAGGAATATCTGGGAAAATATGATTTAGCCTTCCAAAAACTCTCCTTACAAGGAGGTGGGGGGTGGTGGAGGTGCTGCTGGAAGTTGTTTTAGTGAGACACGGAGGGGTGACACACCATCCCAAATTGCACCTGGCTGTGTCTGTGACCACCGAGGAGCTTTGACCCTGGAGTCTTACTATGCCCCTTTTATTTGCCAAGTCACTACTTTGTCTTCAATGATCTTTCCAGGTAAACAAGATCAGCTAAAGAATTTGGGCAGCTATGTGAAAAATGAAAATATGCCCCTTGCTAAAAATTATTAAGAATTTCCAGACAGTGACAGCAGAACTTTAAACCATGTGCAGGCCATTCTGAGTGTGGGGTCCTGTGCAACTGGAAGGATCACATACTCATGAAGCCAGCCCTGAAAATAAGAAAAAAGGAAGAACTGCTAGAGAAATAGAGGCCAAGGTGTGGGGCAGTTCAAGCAGAGATGAATGCCAGACAACAATCACCCCAGCACATTACAGCCCATAAGGGACTTTACATCCACACTCTGCTCTGTGGGCCTCATTGCCCATGCTCTTGGCAAGACAGACTCAGGAGAAGAAAGGACTTGTTCTCACATCTCCTCACTGTGTAGACCTGTAATAAAACCCAAAAGCTAACTTCTGGCCCTACTTGTCTTCTCCTTCTTTATACCTTACCTATTCAGCAAGTTCTGCCGCCTATGGACTCTACTCTGCATCATTCTCTCCCAGCACATACCTACTCTAGGAGCCATGTGCATCCCACTTAGCACAGTGAACTGGTCCAAATAGGTATCAGGAAAATTAAAGTCAGTCCCAGCTGAGCTGGAGACATATGCATCCAGGAGACACTAGTAAAGTTGATTCTTATGATTCTTCCTAGTTAGAAGAGAGGTATCAGATTATTCAAGACGTGATTTCCAACCAACTTGGGCTTAGGGGTTCAATAACTGTAACATACTTGAAACAATTATAGAATTATTTCTCTCAAAGAAGATATTGGAGACAAGGAAATAATGGCTACTGATCTAAGGCTTCTGGTCTAGGACCAGCATTCTTTTTTCAAGTTCAAGTGAGTAGTCCCATTGCAAAATCACTTTGGGGTCCAGCTATATCCTTGTTTCGGATTCCAGTTTTTAAGAAGTGTCTTAAGAGACAGGAGACCTGTAGCATCCAATGGATACAATGATCTTTTTGAAAAACAACAGACACACAACACATCAAAATTTGTCACATGTAGTAAAGCTTTACTTGGAAAGAAAGACTTAACATCAATTCCTAGAGTTTCAACTTAAGAAACTAGAAAACAAAGAGCAAAGTAAAGTCAGTTAGTAGAAGGAAGGGAATAAAGGCTTAGAGCAGAAATTAATGCAATAAAATGCAGGCAGAAAGTAAAGAAAGTTAACACAGCAAAAAGCTCATTCTTCAAAAAGTTCAACAAAATGGACAAACTACATAGATCAAGCAAAAAAGAGAAAACACATATCACCAATTTAGTAATGAAAAGGATTGATCACCATAGATCCTACATACATGAAAAGAATAACAAGAGAATTCTATGAACAAATTTAAGCCAATAAATCTGACAATTTAGGTGAAACAGAGAATTTTCTTTAAAAATACAACTTACCAAAATTGACAAAAGAAGAAACAGAAAAGCTGAACAGTGCTATACCTATTAAAGAAATTGAAAAAAATATTAAATCCATCTCACAAAGAAAACTCCAGCCTGAGACGGTATGGTAGGCAGAACAATGGCTTTCCAAAGATGTCTACATCTTAATCTCTGGACTTCGTGACTGTGTTATAGCAAAAGAAATTAAGATAGCAAATGGAATTACTGTTTCTAACCAGCTGACCTTAAGGTAGAGAGAGTATCCTAGATTAGCCAGATGGGCCCAATGTAACCACAGGGTCCTTAAATGTGAATGAGGAAGGCAGAAGGGGGAGTGTCAGAGATATTCAGTCAGAGAAAGACTCAACTGGCCACTGCAGACTTTGAAAATGGAAGGGGCCATGAGTCAAAGAAGGCAGGCAGCATCTAGAAGCTGGAAAAGGCAAGAAAACAGATTATTCCCTAGAATCTTTCTTCAGAAAGGAATAGAGCCCTGCTCATGCCATGAATTTAACCCATTTCAGGCTTCTGGCCTCCAGAATTGTAAGAAAATAGATTTATATTATTTAAGCCACAAATTTTGTGGGCATTTGCTACAGCAGCAATAAGAAAGTAATGCACACAGTTTCACTGGTGAATTCTATAAAACAATGAAGAAAAAAGTAACACTAATATTACACAGGTTTTTCAAAAAGTAGAGAAAGAAAGATCAACGTTTAACTCATCTTCTGAGGTCATATTGGCTTCAATTCCAAAACCTAAAAAGATGTAGCAAAGAAAAAAATTGCAAACCAATATTTCTTACGAATATAGATGTGAAAATCCTTAACAAGATAGTAGCAAGCTGAATCCAACAATATATAAAAAAAGGAAAAATACATCATAACCAAGTAGGGCTTATCCCAAGAATGCAAGTTTAGTTTAACATGTGCAAATTAATCAACACAATCTAACATGTCAATAAAATTAAAGGAGAAAAATGCAATATTAATTTATTAGATGTGGAAAATAATTTGACAAAATTAAACACCTATTCATAATTTTTTTAATCTCTCATCAAACTAGGACTAGAAGAGCACTTTTTCATCCTAGGCATCTATATCTAAAAACAAAGCACAAACAAACAAACAAAACAAACAAACAAAAAAGCTAACACCATACTTAATGGTGAGAGACTGAATGTTTTACCTCCTAAGCTAGGGACAAGGCAAGAATGCTCACCTTCACTGAATCTATTCACATTTTTCTGGAGGTACCTGTACTAAGGCAAGAAAATAAAATCAATACTGGAAAAACTGGAAAGAAAGAACTCTTCCTATTTGCAGATGATATGATTGGTCATGTAGAAAATTCCAGAGAAGCTACAAAAATGAGTATTAAAATTAAGTAATGAATTTAGCAAGGTTGTAGGTTATAAGGTTAATGTGCAAAAACAATTTTATTTTTAGATACATACAGCAACCAAGTAGAAAGTGAGATTTTAAAAAATCTATTTAGAGTGGTACAAAAATATTGAATATGTAGGAATAAGTCTAATATAGAGGTCCAAGACGTCTATACTGAAACTATAAAATATTGCTAACAGAAATTAAGAGACCTAAATAAACGGAAAAATATTGTTTTATTCTGTGGATTGGAAGATTCAATATCATTATGTGACAATTCTCTCCATATTCAAAGCAATCTCAGTCAAAATTCCAACAGCTATTTGGTAGAAGTTGGCAAGCTAAAATGTATATGGAAATTCTATATAAATACACATAAACTCTAAAATTTGCATGGAAATGGAAAATACCTAGAATAACCAAAGCAATTTTTTAAAAGAACGACGTTGGAGGACTTACCATACCTGATGTCAGTAATCAAGACAGTTTGATATTGGTGGAAAGATAGACATATAGATCAAAGGAACAGCACAGATAGTCCAGAAATATACTACATATATTTGATCAATTGATTTATGACAAAGAGGTTGAGGCAATTCAACTGGGAAAGGAAAATGTTTTGGAAATGATGTCCAGATAGCTACATGGTAAAAAGTAATAAGCATTGATTTTTCCCTCACACCATACAAAAGAATTAATTCAAGATGGATCATAGACCCAAGTGTAAAGCTCAAAAGTACAAAATTTCTAGAAGAAAATATAGTATATCTTTGTGATCTTGGGATATGCAAATGATTCTTAGAGGACAAAAATCGTGACCCATAAAAGAAAAAATGACAAATCGGACTACATCAGAATGAAAACTTTCTGCTCTTTGAAAGAAATCATTAAGAAAACAAAAAGGCAAGCCACGTACTGGGAGAAAATGCTCACAACACATATAACAAAGAACTTGAATCCAGATTAGATAAAGAACTCTTATAAGCTAATAAGAAAAAGGGCAAAAGTGAGAACAGTCACTGGGATGCTATCCTGCTTCCCTTCCTCTGCCCTGGGCAGTCTCTCCCCTAGGGCACACAGTTGTGTTTCCTTGGCACCTTATCCAGATAATCAGTTCTGGTTTTCCAAGGTGATAGACATGTGGAGTTGCACCCTTAGTCATCCATTTATACAAAGACAGTAACAATATAATTGCAGCAAAGCAGACAGTCCTCTCATTTGATGGCCATGGTGGTTCAACATATAGAACCAATCTCCTTGGATTGAGTCCCTTCAACAGGGACCATTTCCTATTAGTGTAAATGCTAATGAACAAATGGTCATGGAGGGGCCTGTGGACCACTTCTTGGGTAACTAGATGGGATAGAGAGTCTAAGACCTCAAGGAGTTCGTAAGTGGGTTGGGGTAATGTGATTAACATATAGGAAAAAATGAGAGCCAATATAGGAAGAGTAGCTGAAAATGCTTGTAGGAGGCTCAAACAGAATTCAGCTGATGGGAACTGGGTTGGGGAGGTGTCAGAGGCCATGAGGAGAAAATGATACAGTCGGAAAACTTTAGGCTTGATAAATAAAATGACAAACTTGTGATGCATCCTCATCTTCTTCCTGGATCCTCTGTTTATCTGGAAGATGGTTTCTGATCATCCTTTCAGTGGATCTTCAAAGGATTTGCCAGAAAGCTCTACCTTGGGCTTCTTCAAACTCCTTGGCCCTGAAATGCTGGAGAGAAACAAAACAGCACCATTTGTGTGCCTTGAGTCTGAAAAAGAAGCAAATCAAGCAGCTGGGAGATCCAGATTTTGCTGAATAACCATCTTCAGAGAAGACAACAAAGAATCCTATAATCTGTTTAAATGCAAGATAGGAAAATGATTGTTTTAACCAATGTAATTTTGTATATTTTTGAATTGAAATAATTATGTTTCTGAATCAATCAAAATTTCCAATACAATCAATCTCCTTGATAAAATTACCCAGACTTATTTAAGAAAACAAGGAGCACTTCCCTCTTTCAATTTAAAAATATCAGGAATCAATTTCCAATTTGTCCTCAAGGAAGCTTTCCCAATTGGCTCAAGCTATTCTTCGTGCATTAGCACTTCCTTGGAGCCATCCTCCTCATCAACAGATGTGTCAGCTTAGGACAAAACAGCATCTGCACTCCCTCCCTATGAGCCCACTATCCTGCAACACACACACACACACATACACACACACACTCCCCCTCTGCCCACAGAGGGAGGTTAGAAGACAAGATCAAAGTGGCAGATGCTAAGAGGGCTTTCAGCCACAGGGAAGATGCTAACTGATCAAGAGTTTTGTAGGGCACCAGTCAGGGAGACATGCAGCCCTGAGGTTGGGGAGACAAGAAAACAAAAAACAACACAACATAAATTGTTGAAAAGAATTAGCAGGACAAACCAACTATTTGTACAGGGAAAGCAAAAGACAGAGGCAGATCCAAAGTGACAACCAATATCCTTCCTAAAAGATGGGAGAGGTGACGGCTCAACAACCACAGTGGAAAAATCAGGATCAGGGAGAAGACAGCTGAGCCTCTCTGTTGTCCTGTGCTAGTGTGGGGACCTCAGTGTTGGCAATCAACGGCATGGCTATCAGGCCCAGATAGGAAACCTGTAGGAAAGAGCAAATGCCTATTGCTGAGTCTGGATGAGACACATTCCTCTGCAGCAGGAAGCTTTGTCCTGTGGTGTCTTTGCAAGACAAAGGGAATTTTGAAGGACAGCAGACTGCCAGTGAGTCTCTGTGGTTTCCAGAATAAAGCACAGTCTCCCCAGCCTGGACCTTGAGATCCTCTGTATTCTGATAATTGGGGTGATCTTCCACTGACCAATCAAAATCGGTCACTGGCCATAGTGCTAGAGCAGGCTGGCCCTGCAGGGCCACTGTAGTGCTTGACATTAATCTTTAGTTCTGGGTTTGGGAAACTTCCTGGGTTGTCCCAGGTTGATGACAGTGTGTGGGCAGATTTCAGTACTCTAAGGACCAGTATGGTCTCACTGCAGGCACCAGCTGAATCTCTGCCCAATCCACAATGTTACTACAGCAACCCCTTAAGTTGAAACCTTCATTTCTAGCCAGATTGGTCTCCTCATATACAAACACACACCCCAACTTATCACACTAGGCCAAGCCCCTCTGACTTTGTTTCTTATGTCCTCTTACCTGAAATGACCTCACGTCATCCTGGATTGTTGCTTAGAGCAGAGAGTATATCCTGCCCCTGCTCTCTCCTTGCCTGAGCTAATGCAATACCAAGTGTCTATGACAGATAAAAACACTGCATAAAGTGTCTTCTTTCAGATGGAGAGCTCCCTGGAGGTAGAAATGATGCCTCAAACTCCTTGCTCTTACTGTGGGTCTTCTACAGAATCTAGCACTTTGCTTGGCACACAGCTGGACTTCCTTAAATGCTTTCTGCAAGGACTGAACTGACAAAATGGATGTTATTCAAATGGTGAGAGAAATCAGAGATGAAGAAGTGAGAATCACCATCCCCTTCTCTCCCACCCCTGCCTCTGTGGAGTTACTTTTTAGCTTACTGCACTTGATCCATGTATTATCAATAACATCTGATGACTATTCAGCATTTATTAGCTTCTAAGTGCTATGTACATGTATTTTATCTTTACAAAAAACCCATGTATTAGTTATTGTAATTATTCTCATTTCACAAATGAGGTATCTGATGCAGAACAAAGCAAGATGTCTTGCCCATGGTGACTCCAGAATCCAGTCACTTTGCTGTATCAGCTCTGTCAGATGAGTGAGGCTCTCTCCAGCAGAGCTTGTTTCTTGGGTTTTCTCTACAGCTATTTTGAGATTGATCCTTCTGTACCTCCTCCATTCCAAGATGATGCTGATTTCTTCCTGGCAGCACTGTAATGGAAGACAAGCCAGCACTCACATAAGATCAATTTCTGAACCAATAGAATTTATCTAAATTTGTTGTGGATCATTGGAGTCCTGTTCTGCCAACCCATGAGGGAAACAGAATATAGATCAAACCCATGAGGGAAACAGAATAGAGATCAAACCCTCTTTCTGAAAATTCCAGACCATTGTCCACACACTTTTTGGCTGTGCTGGTAGGGTCATGATGATTGTGTTGATGACTCATTGGAAGATGTAAGCTGCCTGTTGCAACTTAGCAATGTTTTGATATTAATATTAATGGATATTTTTGGACACTTCCTATGGATCAAGTGCTGCCCTAGGAGATGTACATACATTCTCCCATTTAATCCTCCCCCAAATCTGATGAGATAGGTGTAATTATTATTTCCACTTTAAAGTTGAAGAAACAAAGGCACAGCCAAGTCTAAGTTGTACAAACTCTCATAGGTAGTTGGTAATGGAGCCATGATTCAAATCTTGACATGCTTGAATTCAAGCACTGTTCTGTTCTCAATGGGATGTCCTGATCAGGATATATGTCCATCTCCTTCTTGTTGTTTAAAATTTTTCATTGGAACTGGGTTTGATGCCACACACTAAAATGTGATGTGCGGGGAAGCATGCTTAACTGAGGATCAAACACTATTCAGAATCCTGAACCAGATAATCTCTTAGGGGTCCCACAGTTCCAAGTCTGTATGAGCTTATGGTTCTCTACCTCAGCTGATAACACGGTACAAGGTATAGGCATACCTTGAACATATTACAGGTTTGGTTCCAGACCACTGCAATAAGGTGAATAGTGCAATAAAGCAAGTGACATGAATTTTTCAGTTTCCCAGTGCATATAAAAGTTATGTTTACACTATACTGTAGTTTATTTTGTGTGCAACAGCATTATGTCTTAACAAAAAAAACCATGTACACAGATTAATTTAAAAATGCTTTATTGCTAAAAATATGCCAACCATCACCTGACTCTTCAATGAGTTGTAATCTTTTGCTGGTGGAGGGTCTTGCTTCGATGTTGATAGCTGCTAACTGATCAGGGAGGTGGTTCCTGAAAGCTGGGATGGCTGTGGCAATTTCTTAAAATAAGGCAATAATGAAGTTTGTCACATTGACTGACACTTCATCTCATGAAAGATTTCTCTGTAACATGCATTGCTGTTTGATAGCATTTTACCCACAGTACAACTTCTTTCAAAATTGGAGTCAATCCTCAAACCCAACTCCTCCTTTATCAACTAAGTTTAGTAATATTCTAAATCTTTTGTTGTCCTTTCAACAATGTTCACAGCATCTTCAACAGAAGTAGATTCCAACTCAAGAAACCACTCTCTTTGCCCATCCATAAGAAGCAACTCCTCATCTGTTCAAATTTTATCATGAGATTGCAGCAATTCAGTCACATCTTCAGACTCCACTTCTAATTCTAGTTCTCTTCCTATTTTCACTGCATCTGCCATTACTTCCTCCACTGAAGTCTTGAACCCCTTAAAGCCATCCACAAGAGTTGGAATCAACTTCTTCCAAATTCCTGTTAATGTTGATATTTTCACCTCTTCCCATGAATCACCAATGTTCTTAATGGCATCTAGAATGAAGAATCCTTCTCAGAAGGCTCTTAATTGACTTTTCCCAGATCAATCAGAGGAATCACTATCTATGGCAGCTATAGCCTTATGGAATGTATTTATGTAATAATAAGGTTTGAAAGTCCAAATTAATACTTGGTCCATGATCTGCAGAATGAATGTTGTGTTAGCAGGCATGAAAACAACATGAATCTTGCTGTCAGTCTCCATCAAAGGTCTTGGGTGACCAGGTGCATTTTCAACAAACAGTAATATTTTGAAAGGAATCTTTTGTTTTGTTTTGTTTTGTTTTTTTCCTGAGCAGTAGGTGTCAACAATGGGCTTAAAATATTCAGTAAACCATGTTGTAAACAGATGTGCTGTCATCTAGGCTTTGTTATTCCATTTCTAGAGCACAGGCAGAGTAGATGTAGCATAATTCTTAAGAACCCTAGGATGTTTGGAATGGTAAATAAGCATTGGCTTTAACTTAAAGTCACTAGCTGCATTAGTCCGTAATAAGAGAGCCTATCCTTTGAAGCTTTGAAGCCAGGCATCGACTTCTCTTCTCTAGCTATAAAAGTCTTAGATGGCATCTTCCTCCAATAGAAGGCTGTTTCATCTACGATTGAAACTCTTATTTAGTGTAGCCACCTTCATTAATCATCTTAGCTAGATCTTCTAGATAACTTGCTGCAGCTTCTACATCAGCACTTGCTGCTTCACCTTGCACTTTTATGTTATGAAAACAGCTTCTTTCAACCTCTGCTAGCTTCAAACTTTTCTTTTGCAGCTTCCCCACCTCTCTCAGCATTCATAGAATTGAAGACAGTTAGGACCTTTCTCTGTATTAGGCTTTGGCTCAGGGAATGCTGTGGCATTCTAGATAATCTCCTATCTAGCCCACTAAAACTTTCTCCATATTAGCAATAAGCCTGTTTCACTTTGTTATCATTTGTGTGTCCACTGGAGTAGCATTTTTAATTTCCTTCAGGAACTTTTCCTTTGCATTCACAACTTAACTAACTGGTGCAAGAGGCCTAGCTTTCAGTCTATCTTGGCTTTCAACATACCTTCCTCACTAAACTTAATCATTTCTAGCTTTTAATTTAAAGTGAGAGATGTGTGACCCTTCCTTTCATTTGAACACTTATAGGTAGGTCATTGTAGGGTTATTAACTGGCCTAATTTCAATATTGTGTCTCAAGGAATAGGGAGGCCTGAGAAGCAGGAGAGGAGCAGTCAGAACACACACAGTATTTACGGATTAAGTTTGCCATCTTATATGGGCATGGTTTGTGTTGCCCTAAGATAATTACAATAGTAACATCAAAGACCACTGATCACAGATCATCATAGCAAATATAATAATAATGAAAAATTTGAAATATTGCAAGGATTACCAAAATGTGACACAGAAACACAAAGTGAGCAAATGTTCCTGGAAAAATAGCACTGATAGTCTTGCTCCATACAGGGTTGCCACAAGCCTTTCATATGTAAAAAATGCAATATCAAAAAAGTGAGGTATATCTGTACTTGTTTTTGTCATAGCAACTAGGATTCATATGTTCTTTGAATACAGGTATCAAAAGATAAATATAAATATACATATGGACACAGATATTAATATAGGTACAGATACTTAGAACTATTTAGCCTAATTTTGTGCAAGCCCCCATACCAGACACTTCGGATTCAGTATAGCCTATTAAATCTCACAACAAACATTAGAAGTAGTTATTACATACTCATTTTACAAATAAGAACTGGGATTCAGCAAGGTTGAGAAACTTGCCCATTGTTACACAGAGAGGAAGTGACAGAACTCTACCCTTCTTTCAGATTCCTGACCTAGTGCCCAGTTGAGAATCAGGTACTCTTTTTTGAAAATATTACTTTCAGGTACACAGCATTATAATTCAAATCTGTAAACACTACCAAGTGATCACCACCACAAACCTAGTTATCATCGATCACCATACAGTTATTCCCCTCACTGATTTTGCTCACTCCTCAACCATCTTCTCTCCTGCCAACCACTAATCTGACCTTTGTACCTATGAGTTTGTTGTTTGTTGTTGTTGTTGTTGTTCATTGTTTTGTTTTTTAGATTCCACATGAGTGAAATCATATGGCATTTGTCTTTCCCCATCTGACTTTCTTCACTTAGCATGATACCTTCAGGGTCCATTGATGTTGTTGCAAATAGCAAAACTTTATTCTTATTTTTTGTGGCTGAATAGTATCCCTTTGTGTATATATACCATATCTTCTTTATCCATTAATTCATTGATGGACTCTTAGGTTGTTTCCATATGTTGGCTATTGTAGATAATGCCGAAATGAACAACAACAACTCAGGACCAAGCAGCTTCACTGGAAAATTCTATAAAATATTCAAAGAAGATTTAATACCTATCTTTTTTCAAAAAAATTGAAGAGGATGGAAAGGTTCCAAACACACTTTACAAAGCCATAACTACCCTGATACCAAAACCAGAAAACGACATTACATGAAGGGAGGAGGGAGAGAAAATTACAGGCCAATAACCTTGATGGACATAGATGCAAAACTTCTCAGCAAAACATTAGCAAACCAAATCCAACAATACATTAAAAGGAATATACAGCACAATCAAGTGGTATTTATTCCAGGGATTCAAAGATGGTTCAACATCCACAAATCAACCAACCGGCTGTATCACATTAACAAAATGAAGAATAAAAATCATATGATCAAATCAATAGATGCAGAGAAGAGCATTTAACAAAATAAAGCGTCTATTTATGATAAAAACTCTCAAGAGAGTGGGTATAGAGAGAATGTACAGCAACATAATAAAAGCCATATATGACAAACCCACAATTAACATCATACTCAACAGTGAAAACCTGAAAGCTTTTCCTCAAAGATCGGGAACAAGACAAGGATGCCCATTCTCACCACTTTTATTCAACATAGCATTGGAAGTCCTAGCCACAGCAATTAGGCTAAGTAATTAGAAAAAGAAATAAAAGCCATCCAAATTGAAAAAGAATAAATTTGTCACTGTTTGCAGATGACATGATACTATATATATATATATAAAACCTTAAAGACTCCACCAAATGCTGTTAGAACTAATAGATGAATCAGTAAAGTCACTGGATACAATATATGTATTTGTGGCATTTGTATAAACTAATAATAAACTAGAAAGAGAAATTAAGAAAACAATCCCATTTACAATTGCATCAAAAACAATAAAATACCTAGGAAGAGATTTAGCAAAAGAGGTGAAAGACATGTACACCAAAAACTATAAGACAGTGATAAAAGAAATCAGAGACTATGCAAATAAATGAAAAATGAAAAGATATTCCATGTTCATGGATTAGAAGAATTAATATTATTAAAATGTGCACACTACCCCAAACAATCTACAGATTCAATGCAATTCCAATCAAAATACCAGCAGTATATTTCACAGAACTAGAACAAATAATTCTAAAATCTGCATGGAACCACCGGAGTCAGGTGTTCAATGGGTGTCCCTTATGTGGGCTACATGTGCCCTCTTGTTGTGGTGGGGATGAGGCTGCTGCCGCAGCATGATGGTGGATGGGGCTGACCCCAGATTTGCTGTAGGGCCTGATTGTGGCTGCTGAGAGGCACTGGTGGGCAGGGCTGGCCCCCAGACTGGCTCTGAGGCCCACCCAAGAGTATTGCACTGCCCTGGTGGGTGGGTCTATCATCCCAACCAGCTATGAAGCCCAGCTGAGGCACAGGGGTGCGTGGGCTCTTAGCAGGGCATGCCCACTGGCCATAACAAGTTAGAGGGAGAATTCCAAAGTGGCACTTGCCAGCATTGGCATTAGCAAGTAGCCTGAGATTGCAAAACTGGCCTCCACCAGTGTCTCAATCTCCAGGGAGCATCCTAACTAGTTCCTTTCTCTTTAGCATGTACTTCCAGATTAGTAAGTGGGTCCCCTTCACCTATGGTCCATGTGATTTTCAGTATAGAGTTTTTGCACTGGTTTTCAGGCTGAGTGAGTCTATGTGTGAGCCCTTTAAGAACGGGTTTTCTATTCCCTGCATTTGCTGGTTGTATTCCCTATTGGTTTTCAAAGCCATGTGTTTTGGGATCTACCTTGTCCTGTGCAGGATCCGGGGGTCGGGGCACCTGATGGGGAGCTCGAATCCTTCGTTCCTCAGGGAAAAGATCCATACCTTTGTGATCCCTCCTGATTGTGGATCGCTGAAGCTGGGGTGTGGTTTTTCCCTTGGCAAGACTGTATCTCTTCCTCTCCTACCCTTCTCCTTGTTTTCTTTATACCCTTTGTTGTGGAGACGTTGTTCAGCCAGTTTTCAGGTCGCTTTCCAAGGAAATTATTTCATATGTAGTTGTAGATTTGTTGTGTCAGTGGGAGGAGATGAGTTCAGGATCTTCCTACACTGCCATCTTGAACCCTCCCCGAGAATCAGGCACTCTTCAGCTGCATAGACAGTGATCACTAGCAATGGACTGTGTCACAGGCAAATGTCATGGGGAATCACTAAAAACAGGGATGGTACCTGTTGTTTGAGATGACCTGAGGAAGTTTTTCTGCAAGTAGCAGGACTACCTCATGGCCCATGTCTGCCTCTTTGCCTAAAAGCTATAATTCCGCCCTTGTCAACTAGTCTTCCCTTTGTTCTTTGTCAAGCCTATGTCAATTTATCCTTGAAGAGTCAAACGTCATTCCCTCTGGGAAATCCAGCTGGCTGAGCATCTCCTCACCTTCCTGAGGCAAAGTGAGTATCTTCCTCCTGGGCAGCCCTTTAGCACTGGGCATTCACCTTTATGGGGTACTCCCTGGTGTTGTGGTCATGACTTTGGCACCACACAGCAAAGGTCCAGGACTCAAATCACACTGGAACCAGCATTAGCACCTTTAACAAAAGCAGAATTCTTGGGTTTGATTTCCAGCTTTTGCACTTGCTAGCTAGGTGGCCTTGGGTGGGTTATATAACCTTGTTGTCTTTGTTTTTTTAATCTATAAAATGGAGTCTTCTTCTGAGGACTGAATAAGACAGCGCATGCCAAGTGCTTTGTGCATTGCTCATCACGGAGTAAGTCCTCCATCAATGAGAACAAACATTACATCATCCTGTCCTGTTGCTGTTTGCACATCTGCCTTCTCTAGTCCAAGAACCCCTCTAAGACAAAAACCTTTTTTTATTCATCCCTGTCCCTGCAGAGCCTATGAAGGTGCCTCCACCTTGTGTGCATCAGTAGTTGCACAATAGATGTCTGTGGAGCAACTAAATTGAATGGTTTTGATCCTTTGATATCTCTTGGACTCCCCGCTTGCAATGCTCAGCTCTGGAGCTGAGGGGGTCCACAGCAAAGGGCAGGGCTTGATTCCCTCCCCAGGTTTTGCAGGTGTTTCTTTGGCTCCAGACCATAAGGCACCAACTCCCAGGCTCTCTCATTCCCTCTGATTCATCACTCCCGGAGCTCCATGTCCAACATGGCTTTATGTAGCCACATAAGTGGCAGTTCAGTCATGTGTGCAAGCTTTGCTTTCATTTTGAATCAATGGAAGTTTAAAAAAAATCTTACCTTATTTCTCAAAGGCCCATAAAGCCCTTCATGGGGCTCAAGAGAATTGTTCACTGTAAGATTTTAAAATTGCTTCCAAGTTATTTTTCATTCATTCAGGCTCACACTATTCTTTAAAATTCTTATTGATTTTGGAAACAGTCCTTTAATTGATATCAAAAAGCAATTACATTTTCCAGGCTGTAAATCTGCTTCATTCCCAATATTAAATTCATCATCTCTGTAAATAATTTTCTCTTATTATGCATACATATTAACCAAACTATAAATAGCATCATTAGTGTATCCATGGTTGCCTTAACAATCAGTGACCCTTGAATTTGATTTAGGAAAATTGATTCCTGCTGAAATTTTCTCTTAAATGAAATTGCCATCCCTGCTGATTGTCTGGGCAAATGAAGGCATTAGAGAGTCGTTACCTTCCATTTCCTCCTGGACTTCAATATAGCAGTTTTAAGCAGAGATCTACATAGACTCACCTGTTGATGAGCAGCCCTTAAAAATCACTGATTTAGCAGCATATGTATTATTTCTTATTCGATGCTTAAGTTTCAATTTTTTTAAAAAGGGACTTCTCAGCATTGCACTCCCTTCTGAACACACAGAGGGACATGGAGCCCTCATCTTACAGTCTGAGGTTCAGCTATGGAGCAGCTAGTGGGAGGTGGAGTGGGGAGAAGGAGGAGCAGGGAAAGCTTGGGGTTCCTACCAGAATAATCTACAGCCTTGATTGTATCGAGCATGGTTATATCAAGGACCACACAACAACATGGGGAAACGCCCATAATGTGACACCAGGAGAAGAGAGCAGAATCCAGGGGTATGACTTAGGTTATGATCAAAGCAACATAAAATATGAAGAAATGTGGATAAAGACCAAAAGGAGACTTAGGAAAGTTAAAATAGTTGATTTAGGGTCAGTTATATATAAATTTCTTTTCTTTTCCTTTCTTCCTTTTTTTCTTTTCTTTATACATATACTGCTATTTTAATAAAATAATAAATATATGATTAATACTTTTAATAATATTTTAATAAATATAAAACTGGAGGAAAATAGGGGGGACATGGAAGGAAAGAATATTTGGGTGAGGAAAACCTTACTCTGCATTGGTTAGAATCACTTACCAACCCGATGACTCTAAGGAACTATGGTATGATGAAATGTTGTGAATTTTGTGTTAGACCCAAGTGAGCAGGCTGTGGAAGCTTCACGTCCCACAGGTCTTGTGATAAGTCAATGAAATAATGTTTCCAAGGCATACAACACATGGGAAGCACACACCTTCCACATCTGTAAAATAGTAATATTTATGCTTATGCTGTTTAAACATTGACTTATTTAAACTATATACAGGAAGCTAATTTTTAAGTTATAAAATTTTGTACAAATACAGTTTTTATTGACCTAAGTGAGACTAGATTTCAAAAGAGGAAGGGGAGGTGGTTGCCCAAGAGGACAGGTCTGTAAGCTCCCCTTGCTTACGCCTCCCTTTCATGGGTTAGGGTGTCTAAACATCTGCCAGTGCACCTACACCTCTTAGGGTCATGATGCCTTTGAGGCATAAGGGCTTCTTATTATAATGCAGAATGCAGCTTCTCCATGGGGCAGGGAGGAGAGTGGATGGTCATATTTCAAGTTTTTACACCTGAAACAAATTTTGAGGGGTTGATCTGGAAACAAGACTCTTCAGCTCTGGAACAGAGGGTATGTGGGCTCCTCAAAGACACTGGAGAGGGCTTCCCTGGTGGTGCAGTGGTTGAGAGTCCGCCTGCCGATGCAGGGGACATGGGTTCATGCCCCGGTCTGGGAAGATCCCACATACCGCGGAGCGGCTAGGCCCGTGAGCCATGGCCGCTGAGCCTGCGTGTCCGGAGCTTGTGCTCTGCAACGGGAGAGGCCACAACAGTGAGAGGCCCGTGTACCACAAAAAAAACAAAAACAAACAAACAAACAAAAAAAGACACTGGAGAAATTGGGTTGAAAAGGCACCAAGACAGTTTTGCCTGAGGGAGTCTCCCTTTTGGCCTCCTAACCAGTGTGTAATTATGGTTTCAGAAGAAAAGAGAGAAAATTGGACAGAATCAAGTACTTGAGGCCATAATGACTGAGAGTTTTCAAATGTGGCAAAAAACATCAAGCTTCAGATTCAGGAATTATTATGAATTACAAGTAGAATTAACTACCAAGAAAACCAAACCTGAGCACATCATAATACAATTGCAAACATCCATACAAATCAGAGTTTATCAATAAAATTTGACACATGTATATATCCATGCAGCCAACATCTAGAACAAAATAGAGAACATTTCTGTTACTCCAGAAATTTTCTTCATGCCGCTTTCCAGTCAATCCCCACACCAAGAGGCAATCACTGTTCAATGTCTATTACCATAGATTAGCTTTGGTTATTCTTAAACTACTGAAATATAAGATCATACAGTAGGTAATCTTTTGTGTCTGTCTTCTTTTCCTCAGTATGCTTTTGAGATCCATTCATGGTTTTGTATGTCTTAGTAATGTATTTTAATTGCTGAGAAGTATTATATTTTGTGAATATATCCCAGTTTGTTTATTCCTTTTCCTATTCATGATAAACAGAAGAAGGGAACTTCTTCTATCTGATAAAGTGTATTTATGGAAAATCTATAACTAACACGTGCTTCCTCATTGGCCCTTAGGTTATGTCGTAGTCTTTTTAGGCTGCTCTAACGAAGTACCATAGACTGGGTAGCTTAAACAACATATTTCTGGAGGCTTGGAATTCCCACAGTCTGGGAATCTAGTCGACTCAGTTTCTGATGGGGTACGTCTTCCTGGCTTGCAGATCACTGTCTTCTTACTGTGTCCATATATGGTGAAGACAGAGAGAGATAGCTCTCTGGTTTCTTCTTCTAAGAGCATTGATCCCATCATGAAGACCCCACCCCCATGGCCTCATCTAAACCTTATCACCCACCAAGCGCTCACCTCCTAATATCATAACATTGAGGGTAGGGCTTCATATGAGTTTGGGAGAGACATAAACATTCAATCCATAACCTTCTGCTCCTGGTCTTCCCATATGCATGTCCTTCTTGAATGCAAAATACATTGCTTGCATCCCAACAGCCCCAAAACTCTTAACTTATTCCAGCATCAACTCCACAGTCTAAAGCCCAAAGTCCCACCTAAATATCACCTAAGTCAGATATGGGTGACCTGTGAGGTACAATTCCTTCTGAGGCAAAATTCTTCCCCAGCTGTGAACCGACAGCACCAGGCCAGTTATGCGTTTCCAAATTACAATGGTGAGACCAGCATGGGAGAGGCACTCTTGTTCCCAAAGGGAAAAATCCGAAGGAGAAAGGGGATGATGTGTCCCAGGCAAGTACTAAATTTAGCAAGGTACGTGTGTTCCACGAGATCTCAAGGCTCAAGGATACTCCTCTTTGGTCTGATGCTCTGCCCTCCAGGCTCCCAGGAGGGACAGTATCACCGCCAGGGGTCAGCAAGGTGGTCCTGCCTCTTCGGCTCCCTGGGCTGCTGCACACGTGACTCCCTGGGGTAGCTCTGCCCCTGAGGTACTGGCCCTCCAAATTGGAGAGGGTGGCCCAACCCTTTCAAACCAAGGGAGAGCTAGCCCTACTCCCCAGGGCTGTGGTAGGAGTGGCAGCTCTAATGATCTCCGAATCGCCTTGGGTGCCTTTCTTCCCTTTTCTTGAGAAATAGCACATGTTTGCAGCCGTCCTTCATTCTGGCCTACTGTCCCTGGTTCTTTTGTCCCAGCCTGCCATATTGCTAGAGGTACAATTTCATGTCTCTTCCTGGCTTCTGCTGAAATTGTTGATTAGGTCATTAGTTCACACCCACACTAATCTCCTTATTGGCTAGGCACACGCTTAGGGTTCTCTTCCAAACAGGATTGCTTGGGGTGTTTTGTTTCGTTTTGTTTTGCGTTCAATATGGATAGGCTAAGATTTTTCCAAATATTTTAGTTCTGGTTCCTTTTGTTTAACAATTCCTTCTTCAATTCATTTCTCTCTTCTTGCATTTTACTATGAGCAGTCAGGAGGAACCGAGCTTCTCCTTCAACACTTTGCTTAGAAATCTCAGTTTAATGTCCAATGGCATTGCTCACAAGTTCTACCTTCCACAAAACACTAGAAAACAAACAGAATTCAGCCAAGGTTTTCTGCCACTTTATAATAAGGATCATCTTTTCCCTATTGTTCAAAAACATGTCTCTCATTTCATGTCTCTCTCTCATGTTTAATAACATGTCTCTGATGAGGTTTGAGACCTCATCAGAACAGCCTTTATTGTCCATATTTTTACAAACATTCTGTACATGATTGCTTATGTATTTTTTAAGATGGAAGCTTTCTCTACAGCTCTCCTCTTTTCTTTCTGAGATCTCACCAGAATCACCTTTAAAATCCCTTTCTGACAATACTGGGGTTTTCTAGCATGCACCTCAAAGCTCTCCCAGTTCCCACCCATTACTCATTTCCAAAGCTGCTTCCACATTGTAGGGAATTTGTTACAACTGCACCCCACTTCTGATTCCAATTATTGTCTCAATCTGCTCATGCTGCTATAGCAAAATACCATAGACTGGGTGGCTTAAAAAGCACAACAGTTGTTTATTTCTCACAGTGTGGAGTCTGAGAAGTCCGAGATGAAGGTGTCAGCATATTTGGTTTCTAATGAGAGCTTGCTTCCTAGCTTGTAATACAGCTACCGTCTCCCTATGCACTCACATAGTTTTTCCATAGTGTGTGTGCATGGGTCAGTGGTGGAGGATGGGTAGTTTGAGAGAGGGAAATCTATTCCTCTTCTTAAAAGGGTGTTAATCCCATCATGGGGGTCCCATCCTCATGACCTCATCTAAACCTATTACTTCCAAAAGGCCTCATCTCCAAATATCCTCATGTTGGGAATTAGAGGTTCAACATATGAATTGTGAGGGATACAAACATTCAGTCCATATCAGTTTCCTTATGCCAGTTCCTTATGCCCTTACCCTGTACAGCACAGGTCAAGCACAAGGCACAGGTGTACATCAATCAGTATCACTTGGAGAAGACTGATATCAGTCAGCTTTTGCTAGAGTGAAGTTGTGAAACACAGAACCTTAAAATCTCAGAGTCTTATGTGGACTGAAAGAAACTTCACAATGTGAAATTTGTGAGTTAAGTTTTATTTGGGGCCATATGAGGACTGTAGCCTGGGAGACAGCCTCTCACAAAGCTCTGAGGAACTGCTCCAAATAGGTAGGTGGGAGGTCAGTATATACATGATTTTGGTGAAGGGAGTATACGCAGTCAAGCACACATTTTGGCAGAAGGTTGCTGCTAGTCTCGAGGAGCAGATGTCTCCATTAATGATTTTAATGCTTTTCTAAATATGAGAAGATGCAGAAAATTGGGCTCATAAAATCTCCTGAAAATGTCTATCTGAAGGCCAGTTCTCCCGTTTGTTTTCCTAGAGCACAGAGTGCCTCATTCCTGATCTCTGCTCCTTTCACTCCTTTCAGGGTGTGTTGAAGGCCAGTGACTGCAGTGGCTGGTAACTTCGTTCTAGTAGAATCAGATGGAGAGCATCACTTTTTAGTTCGCACTTAAAACAACAACTATTCATATCTTTCTCATGTTGTATGTTAATGGCTGTGGTCATGTGCTGTGTCTGTGTCCTGCGTCTTTACATTCTAGGACCCAGGCTGAAGGGCACCCCCATAACCAGAATATAATGTTCTTTAGGCAAAAAGAAGACTGACAATCCCTCTAAAAGCCTTTGTTTAGAAGTGGCACACTGAGATGTCTGCTCACATTCTCTTGGCCAAAGCTAGTCATTTGGCCAAGTCCAGTGTTAATGGGTTGGGTAGACTCTTCCCAAGTATACCTCCCAAGGTGGAGTGGGTGGTGGGGGTCTGGGGAAAGGAAATGTATATTACGTGCTGAACATTGCCACTGACATGGCACTCATGAGCAGAAGGGCCATTGAGTACCTAGGTCCCCCATTCTCCCAACATCTGTGGAGACGCATGTGAGGACCAGCTGTGGACACACAGGAGGCATGCTCTAGTGGAGAGAGCCTGCCCCTCTGCTACTCAACCTTTTAAGGTGTACACCTGAGAACAGCCTTGTCTGTGAGTAATAAACAGTCTAACCCCAGGTTCTAAGCCATCCAAGTTGCTGGCTGTGGAGGGAGTTATCTGAGAAGGCCAGCTTCTAGCACCCCACTGACCAATAAAGTTAGGTTTCAGCAGAGGAGGAAGCTATGGCCCCCATTCCTGTAGGAGGCCTCCATCCCAGCCAGCTCGTTGCCAGGAAATATAAGCTTTCACAGTGGCCCTCTTGAGGGGGGCCCACACCTACTCTCTTCTCAGACCCACCTCTGACTGGGAGAACTTCACCCGTATCCATCACTTGGCCTGCAGCTGGCTCTGGAGCTCTCTCTCCACTGCACAGTCCTCAGCTCTTGGCTTCTTTCTCTTCAGGCTTCTCCATTCCTGGGGTTCCTCACTCCAGGGGACACAGGAGAGGCTCTCTGAATGGTTCTTCTAATACTCCATCTCTTAGGTTAAAAGGAGTCCCTTAATTCTTCCACAGACAGGAGAGGGGACATGCTACACTACTCCAGCCACTCCTGCCAAAGAAATTCTCCCTTCTGACCTCTCCAGCATCACCCCTTTCTAGAAGCTGGAGGTAGGCAACCAGCTAATGCCATCACCTTGCTTTAGAATATGAGGCTACTTGGCACTTACCATATTGGTATTTGGGTCAAAACTGAGTCATAGAGATCCTCATTTTAATAAACTCATATATTAATATATATATTATATATATAGAAGTTATATAACTCTTATATTATATATTATTATTATATTATTAATAACTCATACATACATACATATATATATATATATATATATATATATATACACACACACACATTAAGCCTTGATAAAGCTGGATAGTGGTATCACCCTATTGTTTTCTATAACTTTTTCTGTTTTTAAAATTTCCTAATATAATTTTTTTTTAATGAGGGGTAGTTTGGTGGTCAAACAAATCCTCTCCAGGGAGGCAGTATTTTAGGAGAGAATTGAATGAAAGGGGAGGTGGGAATTTTGTCACAGGCCAAGGGGACAGCCAGTGCAAAGACTCCGAGTTATTGTAACTCCAGCATGTTCTGGGAACAGAAGGAAGACCTTTGGGGTGGAGTGCAGTGAAAGGCGGAGTAATAGGAGGTGAGACCAGAGAGAGAGGCCAAGTCAGGAGTCCAGATTTGAAGGGTTTTGCACGGGAACTCAGCATGACATCATTCACACTTTTAAAAGATCCCTCTGTCTACTGAGTGGAGATAGCCTATTAGGGGGCCAAAGAACCCACAGGGGATGTTTGTAGTGGTCTGAGGGAGAAGCAGGGTGTGGCACAGGCCGTCTGGACCTTCTCCTTCTTTGGTTCACAAGGAGACTGCATTTCCCAGCCTCCTGTGCTGTTAGGGCTGGCCATTGACTTTTTAACCAATGAAATATACATAGATGTGATGTGTTTCACTTCCGGGCAAGGCAGATAGGAAGCAGTGGGCTGACTCCTCCTTCTCTTTGCCCCTCTGCTGTAAGCAGTGAAGACTCAGAGTGGGGGATGGTGGGGCCACAGGATGGAGGTGGTGTGTGTCCCTGAAGCCCCCCTGGAGGAAAGCCTCTTGCCAATCATGATCACCTGTGTTAAACTTTAATATGAAGGGGGAAATACCCTTTTATTGCATGAAATGACTGAAATCAAGAGGTTGGATTGTTGCAGCAGCTAGTATTCGCCTAACTAGCAAAGGATGCTGCCGTGACATTGATGAGAAGTGATCAGACTTCGAATCTACAGCTTTTGAATATAGATACTACTCAGAGATCACCCAGAGGCTGAGCGAGGCAATGTGAACATTTTGGCTATAATGCTCGCAAGACTCCTGAGAAGAAGGCATTATTGTCCTCATCGTACCACTGATGAAATGAGGCTCAGCAAAGTTAAATAACTCACGTGGGCTCACACAGTGGAAGAGCCAGGACTAGAATTCCAGGACTGTTTATGTCTCATGCGGCCCCACTGCCCTGTATGTCATTGTAAGTGTTGTTTACAGGGAGAAAATGAAATAAAGGGACTAAAGTGCTCCAGATAGGCTAGTTGTTATTATCATTATTGAAAAGAAGACAAGGCAGCCAAAGAAGTGAACTTCTTTTCTGCACCACCCTGGACGATGCTCATGCATCTCTGAGGGGCCTCTGCTGGTGTATAGGTTTGATTCATGCATCTACCTTGTGCTGCAAACTGTGAACTCTTCAGGTCAGGAGCTGGGGCTTGTTCATCACCATATCCTCAAGGATGGGGCCAGTCCACAAGAAGCACTCAGTATATGCCCTTGAAATGGTAATACTAGGCATGGGGCAAAGGGTTCACTCAGTGACAACATGCCCAGTGATGACAGAGTCCACTGAAAGGACCACAGGGCCACCCATGGGTGAGGCCGGTTACAGAACACTGAGCCTCCAGTCCATAATTTCTCACTGTGCTCTGGTCGTGGGCCAGCTCAGGTCTCCTTCAGTAACCATATGTGGTGGGCATCACAGATATGGGGCCTCCTCCTCATCCTGGGGGAACATGTCCCTGAAGGAGTGGGCAGGAGAACTCATGCTGACATTTTTTTTCCTCTCACTGAAATACTTACAAGTATTAAGTTTCTGGAATCCTGCAAATTCCCTTAATTATACTAGTTCCTCCGTGGGGTACTGAATGCTGGTCCCCTTTCCTCTCTCTGTGCTCTCTCACCTTGCAGGGTCCTTCTTGCAGGAGAGAAGCATGAGTGCGTTTGCTCAGGCTGTACTGAGTGATGGGTGTGCCAGGCACTCAAGAAGGCCACTGAGATTTATGGCTGCCTCTCCCTGTTTGCATTTATATTGTGTGGTGCCTGGAGGCCGGAGTCTTTCCCTTGAAACTTGAACACTGCTGGGGCAGAAAATGGAAGAGAGGAAGGGTCTGCAAGAGACACTGAGACAGAGGCAGCCACAGAGGTGCCAGGATGGGACGGAAGCCGCTCAGACTAAAAGATAGTCACCCAAACAGACAGTGGAGAGCTTGATTCAACTGTCAGAGTCTGTAACTCCTGAGTTCTGTAACCGTGGGCAGTATAATAACACCCCCTGCTAAACTGTATTCTGTGTTGACAATTATTCACTCCCTCTCCACCCAGACCATGGTCCCCTGCAGGCGGAGTATATAATTCCCCACCAATGATGTTAGGTTTAGCCAAGAGACGTGCTAATGAAATGAGGGTGCAAGTGGGATGTAGGTCACACCAGAGCAGAAGTTTTCAATACACTTCGGGGCTCTGGCTCAACCCTTTTTGTTCAGACCCTGCACCCTGAGAACTTCTTGTCACAGAGAACGGCACCCCTTCACTCTATGTGGAGTCAGCTCAGTCCACCCCAGCAGAGGCCAGCAGAGCTACCCTAATGGCAGCCCCTCGTGCAAAGTCAGTAAGAAAAATGTGGTTGATGGTTGTAAGCCCCTGACAAACTGGGGCTGTTTGTCACACGATGAAAGCTAACACAACCCGCCCACCCTGCCCCTGTGAGTATTAAGAGGGCTTTCCCAAATAGTACCTTCTTAGCTAATACTTGGGCATCTGTGTGTGTGCGTGGGGGGGGGAGGGCTAGCCCAAGCTTCATTTTCTTCATGATCAAGTGCAGAGACTGAGATTGACAGTGATTAGAGGGTGAGCCTAGTGTCACACAGAATTCCAAGCCAGGCTTCAGCATTACAAACACAATGTGCTCCCCAAACACACCTCCCAGCTTCCTTACCACACCAATCCTGTCCCAGCCTCTGGATGACATACATCTGGGGTCCCCAGACCCGAGGTGTGTCAGAATCCCCTGGGGACCCAGCTGATACGCTAGATTCCCATCCCCCATCCTGACACCACGAGCCCCTTCACCATGGCATGGGGGTGGGGGTGAGTCCCAGACCTCCATATTCTTCAGAGACAACAAAAAGCTCTAGGAAACGTCCTGGTCTGCTGATCAGAAGAACCCACGTGCAGCCTTACCTCTGCTCCTCATGAGCTGTGACCGTGAGGCAAGTCACTTAACCTTTTATCAAAAATTGCAATAAGAATATTTGAACTCTCTTCTTTTTAGAGCTCTTGTAAGAACCCAGTGAACTAATTGGTAGGTGTGAACGTGCATTGCCTATGGCAAAGTGATGTGAAAAGGGGCGTGACTGCGTGCATCTTGGGCCTTTAGAGATGCTGCTGAGAAGCAATCACTGATCATCTCTCCCTTTAAGGTCAGCACCCCAAGGTGACTCACTTCTCTGGTATTTGCAGCCAGAGTGGGAGGCTTGCTGCTGTCCCCAAACAGCCCTCAGTGTGAGCCTGGCCTCCAGCACCAACCCCAGCTGCCCCAGGGCGTGAAAACTGGAGGGGTGGGGGCCACGTCAAGGGGAATTATTTGGACACCTGGAAAAGACCAACAAAAAGTCAACCTGAGTAATAGGTCTGAAGGTGCCACACCAGATCAGCAGGTTACAAAATCGTTAAATGGGAAGACAGCAAGATTTGTCTCTGTTCCCTCATTAATCATTTAAGCATCTTCTTTGGTTTCTGAGAAGCCCTCACTGCAGGAATGGTGGGAGCACATCTTGAGGAAGAGTGATTCTCTTCCTGCCTGCACTGGGACTGTGCAGCAACATAGGGTCCACATCCTTAATTTCCCAGGTGGGGAAACTGAGGCCTGGATGGGATGAAGCATCTGCCAAGTTCACTCATCTAACCAGATCTTTGTATGCCCAGCCAAGAGTCCCCCCCACTCCATTCTGCTCAAGAATGATACCTCGGAGCTTCCCTGGTGACACAGTGGTTAAGAATCTGCCTGCCAATGCAGGGGACACGGGTTCGAGCCCTGGTCTGGGAAGATCCCACATGCCGCGGAGCAACTCAGCCTGTGTGCCTCAACTACTGAGCCTGCGCTCTAGAGCCCGTGCTCCACAACAAGAGAAGCCACCGCGATGAGAAGCCTGCTCACCGCAGCAAAGAGTGCCCCCCGCTCGCCGCAACTAGAGAAAGCCCGCACACAGCAACGAAGACCCAATGCAGCCAAAACTAATTAAATTAATTAATTTTTTAAAAAAAGACCAAGGATGATACCTTGTCCTCTGGATTACACTTCCAGAAGGTTTATACATGTCTGTCTATGAATATATGTGTGTGTGAGAGAGAGAGGGTGTGTGTTTATAATGTATGAGTGTGCAGTGTAAAGTGTGTGATCGTGAGTGGGTGTGAGAATGCTCTATGTGTGTGAGAGGGTGTGAGTGTGTGTGTTTGTGTGTGCATCTGTGTTGTGAGTAGGGTGAGAGGAGGTGAGGGTGTGTCTTGTGTGTGTGAGGGGTTGTGAGTGTTTCTGTGGTGGGGAAAGCATTGAAGAATGAGGCTTTAAAGGGAGACTAAGCATAGGGCGGGGTGCCTCTCCCTTTCCAGGGGTGCCCGGCACTAAAAAGCCTGACTTCTCTCTCTCAGTTCCCTTCAGCAGCCATCACACTTCTTTCATGGATGATAAGGAACAGCCGATTTTAGTCCACGGTTTCGTCTTCTTCCCATACTCAATTCTCTCAGACTCTAGCACTTTACTAAAATCACACAGACTGCCCTGCCTATGTCCTGTATACCCTCTACCCTCCACTGAGTGGACAAAGGGTGTAAGCCATGGGACAAAAGACAAGTGGCCGAGGAACGACAGTGTCCACCCCTAGATGATCCACAGCCAGGGCCTGGATGGAAAATGTAAAGTTTTGACATATTTCCAAATTATTCTTTTTAATCTCACAAGCCTAAAATGGAAATGTTGGCAGGCCCCAGAAAATTAGTAACTTGGATCTATGAAAACTACTATGCAGCTCTGTTTAACACATGCTCTGGCATATTTAAGATATATTTTAAATTTTGGAAAGGCCAAGAGAGTTTGGCTTCTTTAAGAAAAGGGCTGTCAGAAGAAGGCTGTACAATCCTGCATGCTCCGGGCTCAGGGGCTGAGTCTTCAGTGGGTCTGAGGGGTCCATTCATCAGAAAAGGCAGAGCAGGCGGATAGAAGGAGCCGGGCAAGGGGCAGCGAGCAGAGCCATCCCGGGTCAGTGACCCATTATTAGAGAACCACAACCTGATTAGAAGGAGACTGTGAACCACAGGTGTTTTCATTTTCTTTGTCCTCTGATGGCAAAAGGAAAGGAAAAAAAAAGAAGTCAATTGACTCTTAAAAGGACTCGGAGAGAGAAGAGAAAGCAGAGACCCCAAGCAAAAGCCAAGCCAGAAGGAATGTAGGCCAGAGGCTCAGGGACAGACAGGAGCTGAAAGAGTGTTAAAAGGATTTCTGGAGGATAAGACAAAAACCTTAGGTCAAGGAGCAATTAATGACAGCTCTCATTCAAAGGCACGTTCTACTTCTCTCTACACCCCATCAAAAACTCGAACTTATTCGCTTTCTATGGAGTAAAGTTAATTAATGTGTAACATTTGTGGGTTTTTTTCTTTTTCACCTTTCCTTTTATAGAAGAATCTTGACTGACTGGATCTTAAGCGCTATCACTGAGACGTCAACTCCTTACTCCTAGAGAAGAAGCTGCGTGGCACCATCCATCCTCAGCTGAACCTTCCCTGTGTGATCCATGACAATTAGCTGCTCACTAGCAATGGTCCTCATGGTAGGAAAGATGTGGCAGAAATAAGATAGGTGGCAGGCCATGCAGAATGTCCTTCCAGAGCTGTAAACCCACCCCTTTCCAGGCCACTGGGGAAAAATTCAAATATGAATGAGTGAGTTATAGTGTTATAGAAATAACTTGGAAACTATCAATATTATGGGGAGGCACATGAATTACATTAAGTTATTACAGGTGTGGCCACACATCCTTGTGCTGTGACATCAAGCTGAAGTCATGGTTGTAGATAAATGAAAGGGGCCCCATTGAGGTCTCAGGTTCCATGTCCCAAAGATAGAGAATGCTGGAATCCCTTCCCTACCAGCCTCAAGGACACTTTGACAAGTTCCCAAGCAGGAAAGAAATCATATTCATATGATTTGGGCATTCTTTTCTTTGTATAGGTACTCAAACTCAAGATACTTCTGCTATTAATTTGGAATATTCTTCATCCAAAACCACAGCAAAACACATTCCCTTCATACCAACATTAGGACATTTGTCCAGATGCCAGGACCTTCTGAAACGTTCTTTATTTTCAGCAATTTCAGCACATATTTTCAGCACATATAAGAAGGCACTTATTCCTCACCCAGAAAGGCACTGACTATTTTAGGACATTTGTGACCAATGTTTTCAATTTGCCCGTATCCTGATTTAGAAAAAAAAAATGTATTTCAAGTTAGTTACTTCTGCTGTGTTCCCTAGCTATTTCATTCAATTCACTATTATGGAATTTTCAAGTAGCATTTTAATTATTTGTTTAACTTATCTTTCTCCCCCATGCCCAGATGACGATCTCTTTGAAGAATGGGATCATGTCTTATTCCTGTCTTTGTATATTCCTCATCAAAAGGTCTGCATATAGAAATTGATTAATAAATGTTTGGTTTGGGATGTATTAATGGACATACAAGCACAATATGATCTGCGTCCCAAAATATATGAATGTGATCTTCTTCCCATTCATGAGAGGGGACCTATAATTTAATAACCAAGTTTATACACCCCTCCCTTTCCAATTAGAAAGTCTACAGCTATGGGATCAGTAGCCAGCAGCCTAGAAATGGTCTTTATTGGGGCAAACCATGGTCCCTCTGAGTTGTCCAGAGTCCTCTCATTCAAACGAGTCCAGCCAAGGAGTTGGAAAGCCTTGAACCAAGTCTCATGGTGCTGCCTGCTTGCTCACAAGGGCTGTTGTGAGCCAATGGAACTCCACCTGCCTAATTACAACTTTCCTGGTGCGCTGAGCCAATTGCCCCGTGTTGGTTCCTGGGATTGACTGTGATGACATTTTCTAGACTTAGCCATTTCCTCTCACTCCATATGCCTTTTTAGTTCTCCTGGCCAAAAAGTATTCTCTGTAAACTCCTGAAAAACTCATTTATTCCAAAGAGTAAATGATTCGCAAGGCTTGGTGTATTACTCCTCCTCGGAACATTTGCAACTTAACGGGGATGATGCCTTAAGTCAAAAAAGGAATAGTGACATTTCAGGCATAAGCATACCCTCGATTCTTTCCTCTTGGGCATACAGCCCCTGCCAAGGGCCACCAGCTACCCTGCTTGGTTCCCTCCTTGGTGCTGCCAGCTTCCCACCATCCTCATTTGTAGAGGTCTTTGGTCCCTGAATCTTGCGACCGCAGGGTCCCCATGGATGACCATCCAACACTCTGGTCTTTCAGTCTCTTGATCTTCTCATTCCCGTTGGCCTTCTTCTCTATTTCACATTGGTCACTTACTCCCAAAACCACCTACATCTTGGAATCATGATTCATTTTATGCATAGGTCTCAGCTTCCTCTCCTGCTAGCGTGGTCAACTTCTCCCCAAATGGTTTTTGAGCCTCTTCAGAATCTCCAGGCATTGAACCCCCTTCAATCTCTGCCCATCCATCAGCTAGCTTCTTCCTTCATTCTCCTCCTTATCCAACTTAGATCTCATGGCCCATCACTCCTTAACCCTTCCTTCAGAACTCTAAATTCCTCTGCCACTCTGTCCTTTTATTCGCCCCTCCGGCAAAAAGCCAAGTCTGAATGGCCCTAACTCCCCTCTTGCTCTCAGGCAGCGCACGAGCGGCTGAGTCCTAACAAGAAAGCAGCACACCAGGGCAGACCAATTTCACCATGTTTTCATGATGACTATTCTCGGATGCCTCTCAGCACCACCCAGCAAGCATGCCCCTGTTCTCTCATCCACTCTGCAACACGCTTCCGATCTAATGTGCCCTCCTCAAACCTCTGACTCCCCCACTTCTTTCCTCACTCTTGGCTTACAACCCTGCCTCCTATTTCTCAGGGAACACTGAGTCTGTTACACGGAACTCTCTCACCCTCCCACCACCAAGTGCTCAAGCCCACCCCCTCCCTCCTGTTCCCTGGCCTTTTCTCCCTCCCACCAACCAAGGCTGGTTCGTCCACATGGCTTAAGATCCATCTTCTCATGCCCTGTCAGAAAATGCATATTAGTCAGGGTCCCTTCTTTCTCTAGCTCCCTCTCTAATGGATTTCTCCCAAAGACATTTAAATACCCATAAGTCTTTACCATTTAAAAACTGCCTTCTCTCAACCGTGCAGACCACGGTAGCTATTGCCTCCTCTTTCTTTACCCTTTAAACCAAACTTCCTGAAAAGGTTGCTTTATTTACAGTTCCTCACTCTTCTCCTCAACCTACTCCTGGCTGGCATTTGTCCCCATCATTCCACTGGAACAGCTCTTGCTTGGGTAACCAGAAACTTCCACGTCCCCAATCCAGTGGGCACCTTTCCATCTTCATCTCACTGCATATGCCAGGTTCTCGTTGGTCCTGTTGGCCCCTCCCTATTTCTTGATACCCACTCTGTTCCCTTTGCTCTGAGGACACAGCACTGCCCCACTCCTAGATTTCCTGACAAGGTTTTTCTGCCTCTGTCCCTAGTGTCTCCTCCTTTTACTGACTACTTCATATTAGAATTCCTCCAGACCTGGTCTTAGACCCTCACCTCCTCAAACTCTAAATTCTCTCCCTCAGCAAGCTTACCAGTCTCATGGTGTCAGATTCTACCTATACACAGATGAAGTCTGAAATCCTTCACTGCTTCACACTCTTTATTCTGCCAGACTCTCCCGAAGCAACCTGGGCACTCATTTCTTCATCTAGAAGTCTTGAGACCAAAGTGTCAGGGAACTCCTAAATCAGTTCATCCAGCATCCAACAATCCTCCTGACCCCAAGCTCCTTGTGAGCATCCTGGGACAAAGCTTCACTTCAACCTCAGGGACTGCACTGCTGTGTTTCTCCAGTTGGCAAAGGATTAAGGCTGACTTTGGTGTCCAGTTGACTGGTTAAAGTCCTAGTTCTGCGATTTTCTTGTTGAATGACCACAGGGTTGTACTGTTTAATGGGGTTATGTTATTTAACCTCTCTAAGCTTCCATTTCCTCATCTACAAGGTGGGGATAATAATACTAATAATGTCTAAAATTTCTACTAATTACATGAATTATTATCTAGTAGGCATAGAACAGTGCCCGCCATATAATTTGCAACCATAATGGTAATTTAATTATGATTGTACTTATATTCAGCCTTAATGATTCCTTGTTGTGTTCTTCTCCGTATAGCCCCTAAAATGTTTCTTTTATTCCCAAGTCCCTGATGGGCAGGTATTGACCTCTCGACATTGACATGCTTCACCACGAAGATCAAGGCCTCCCCCATGTGCTCCTTCAGCACCCTCTCTATGCTGTAAATGCCCCTCTATGTAGCCGTGCTGCTCTCCTTCCTGCAGGTCCAGAGGGTATGTCCTGTCTCCTTGCAGGGCTGTTCCGTCTTCTTCAGGAGATCCCAGCTGCCGCAAGCTCAGGCACCTCTCTCCACCAGTTATCCACGCTATCTTTCTTATTCAGACTCTTCTGTTTCTCCCGCTGTCTCAGGACAGAAAGAGCCTCAAGCCTTTTCTAGCCCTAAGCAAAACCAAGAACAAAAAAGAGAAACATTAAAACTTCTTTCCCTTGCCTCTCTTTACTAGCAATCTTCTTGAATGGCGTCCACACACGCTTCACTTCTCATCCTCTTCTCGGCCCTTGCCACGTGCCCTCTGTGCTCTCAAAGGTCTCCCCTCCCTGCAGGGGGCTCACCCTCCACCTGCAGCTGACGACGCTCTCCTTTCCACCTGCCTCTTCCCTAGGGGGCACGGGTTCTTGTCCTCCTTGTACTCTGTCTCTATCATGGTCTCCTCCTACTAAACAGACTTACATGGGGGGTGAACTTCTGTTCATAGACTCAAGGGTTCAAGAAATATTGCATTTCTTTATTTTATGTGAAGTACCTGGATTTCAACCCCAAGTTCTCATCCTTCTAGGTTGGTGAGAAATTCAACCTCACTCCTTCTCGGAGCTTCCTCTTCTTTCTCTGAGGGGCTTTGCCATGGTTCTAAGGCAGAGCGGAGACCTCTTTGGAAACAGGACATTGATCTGGGCTGGTTATCACGGAGAGTCCAGCTATATATAGCTCAGGCTCTGAAGCCCTGCGCACCCTGCTCCTTCCCACAAAGGCTGCATCCATGAAGCTTTGGCAGGGCTGGCGGGCCAGGCACCATGGGCTGCCCACTCTGAGTTCCTGCCAGGGCTTGGAGTAGTGCCAGGGCCAGGGAGACGGCCCCCACTGCTGCGCTCCAGGACCCCTGAACCTGCCCAGGGTATGCTCTTCAATCCCCGGGAAACCGTCCTTGTCTCTACTACCCTCATCTTCTACAGACAGCCTTGACCTCATAAACATCAGAACCCTGCCTCCTGAGGCTTGTAAGCATAGAGTCTGTGATCTGCCTAGATCAGGGAAAGGAAAACACAGAGAGAAAGATGAATCAGTGTCTCAAAGATGCATCCTGCCACCAAACTCATGAGACTCATGAGCGTGCCTGCCAGGAGTTGAGGGATCGGCGTTGTAATATTTTATCTCTTTTTTCTTCCAACATAGCAGATATGACCAAATATATTCTGGGTGGGAATATGAGGATGGGAATAGGAGATTATGCTATATTTTTCTTTGCTTGTTATTGCATTTTTAATGTCTCAAAATGAATAACAACATTTTAAATCTCCAATAAAAATGTATCTTCCAAATAGGCATTTCCCAATGTATGCCCCTATATGATCTTCCTTGATGATCTCACCTATTTTCATAGTTTCCCCTTTTGCCATAGTGCAGGTGATCCTGAAATCGGTCTCATGGCCTCTAAACCATCTCCTACGTGACACTCCTACAGCGTGTCATTTCCAAGAGATCCCTGGACATCTGCATTTGCATATCTGACAGGCAGCTCAGGCTCAACCCACCACCACTGACACAGAGCCCCCTGCGCCCACCATTCCCATCCATCATCAAGCCCAGTCAACTCAACCTCAAAACATCTCAAATCAATCTCTTTCTCCCCATCTCCTCGGCCACCCACACCCTTCACCTGCAGCCGCCCCTGAATGTCTCCTACTTGCGCTCCAATCTATGCTCCATGCAGAAGCCTCAATGAGATTTTAACCCCACACATCAAACGGGGTCGCTCCTGCCTAAAGCCCTCCAGTGCTTCCCTTTAGGATAATGCCCAGACTCCGTAGTGTGACCTCCAAGCCCTGCTGTCGTCCGAGTTCTGTCACCACTCAGCTTGGTCTTCCCCTGATTCCCTACAATCCAGCTACCCTCAATTCTTTCAGCTCCTCCAACAGGCCAAACTGTTTCCCACTGTCACACCTCACATGTGCTAGGTTCTTTCCCTGGGCTGTACCTCAGTGCAGAATGCCTTTCCCCCTATCTGTCACTGGGGCAACCCCTACTCGTCCAGGTTTCAGCTGAAAGGCGATGTCCCCAGAGAACTCATTCCTGATTTCCTACTCGAATCTGGGGCCCTTCATCTTCCCAGGGCCCTTGGGACAGCTTGCTTGCGATGATGTTTTTGTTTCTGTGATTTTTGGTTAATGTCTGTCTTGCACTCAGTGTGAGTAGAGATCTCTATACACCCCACCCCCACCCTGTTCTCCTAGCAGGCTACTTCAGTGCTGGGCGTATACAGGACTCAGAAACTGTTGACTGAATAAACAAATGAATACCTAGGTTTGAGGCTATCCTATTCTCTCCTCCTCTCCCCACCATACCCTGGTCTTGTATTGTGCTTCCTCCTTCAATTATTGATGCTCGTAAACAGCCCATCCTTCAGGCTTAAAAGCCTAGAGTCCCCTTTTACTCCTTCTCCCCCTCACTCCTTCTATCCAACATGTAGACAAAATACACCAAGTCTACCTCTAAATAGGTCCGACACACACACCCTTTTCTCCACTCGCAGTACTTGGCCCAGCTTACCTCTCATTCAGGTGGTTAAACTTGCTGCCTAGCTGTCCCCTTCCCTAATGACTCCAGTCTAGTCTTCCCAGAATCTGCAGAATTGTTCTCCTGAAGTTCAGGTAGACCTCCTCCTCAAAGTAGCTTACTCTTTCACACAAATAAAATCTGAATGGAGCATTATGCAGCCATTAGAAACAACAGATTAGATTTAAACACAGCAGCATGAGCGAATCTTAGGAACATAGTGTTTAGTGAGAAGAGTAAAAAATGGAATGAGATTCTATAACACAATACCACTTACATACATTAAAAATACATGCAGGAAATCAGTAAACCTTTTATAGAAACATAGATAAGCAAAGAAGACAAACATCAAATGCAAAAAGGCAGTTGCCTATGGGAAGGAAAGGAATGGGAAAGTACTATAGTAGGGAAGAGAAAAGGGAAAAAATAAAAGAAGAGAAGGGCTTGGCATGTATCTATAATGATAAATGGGCAATGAACTCAGGACAAGGATAAACTCTACCTACCGTAAGCAAGGCCCATAGGATAAAACAAGCAATAACAACAAAACAACTTGTATCCCAGACAAGTAAGATTCAATTCATTTTTGCAACTCTCTTCATAGTTCTTAGGACATTTCCTTCAATATCATGGGGGGAATGAATCGATGTGCATAATAAAAGTGTACATTTATTTTAATCAAATAAACTCTATGACGTGCCTCGGCTCTGAGAAAATAAACCATCCACATCTTCATCTTACCCAACAGGAAACAAACTCCCAGGGACTGGCTTCTCTTCCTGATCACCTTCTGCTAATGATCACTTCACTCAAGCACAGTAATTCTTTTAACAACTTGAGCTACAGCACCACTTTAAAAAAATCTCATAAACAACTCTAAGCCTTTAGCATAGATTTTAAGTACATTGGAGACAGTATCCTAATTTTATCAGGTATAGTCACCTATAGTGTACAGCCACATATTTCAAAGGAACTAGAAATTATATTCTTATCATTTTGGGTACCTCATGCTTAAGCTCCTACCTGCTAGGAATTACAGAATCCAAATGAAAGTACAATTTCAGAAGGCATGAGGTCACTCGGAGATCAGCTTTGCTGGTGAAATCCAGGCTTCAAGGAGAAGTAATAAACATTGGGGACTGACTGGTCTAGTAACTCCCATTTGTCCCCTTCCAGCCAGAACAAAATTGAAAAAGATAAATAGTTGTTCACGAATTCCTAATCCCACCTGGGTCTGCAAGACACTGAGAACATATGCTTGCCTTAGGATGAGCCTGCAATGTTTTCATAAACTTTTATTTAAAATCTACAGACAAAATTGATCTTAGGGAAGTCAATCCTTCCACGGCCCTTGAATCTAGCTAATGAAAGTGTTAATGGTTTCAGTAGACATTGTAAAATAAATACTCATAAAAGTTTGCACAACACACTATTATATGGCCCCATAAAATCCACAAGGCAATTACCCAGTTATGAGCTCCCTGCCCACCTCCCCGGGCACCAAGGTTTGCACAAGTGGAGGTAATGGAGGAACATAGCAAAGGGGAGGGGCTGCTAGAGCAGCATCAGACACTGACCTGGGGGGACCAGAGCTCTCTGCCAGCCCTCGACTTCCTTGTCTGTGAAATGGACGGTTGATCTCCAGTGTACACCACTCATTTCTCTGTGCTTCACATGGAGGAGAATGCTGGTAGGGGAAATGCAAGTGTGGGCTCAATCCCTGTTTCATTTCTTGAGGCTGAGTGACCTCAAGCGTATCATCTGATCCAACCGCCCTTCCGGTCACACTCATAGCTGACATTATGTGTTCATGGTGGGCCAAGTGGGATGCTATTACACTCGGTACCCCATTCAATCCTCACCCCATGCCTATGAACTGGGCATTATCATTATCCCCATTTTACAGATGAGAAGACATATTCAAGAGCCTGAACAATCAACCACTGCAACATATGGGCCCATAATAGGGAGAATGCAACCTCCCAAGCAGTAGAGTGCTGGACACTCAGTTATGCTCAGAAAGTGTCAACCCCCTGCTTTTGCCTTTGCCATACATCACTCTCACTGTTCCAAAGAGGAAGGAATAAATATGCCATAATTTTGCAGCCACAGAGCACAGATGAGAGGCAAAAACATCAACTGAATGTTGAACACTATCCAATGTCCCTGTGCCCTAGCGTTCCTCACCTATCTCTGTCCACCTGCTGCTCCTAGGGGTCCCTTGCAATAAGATAGTCAGTCTCTGGAATGGTGCCCCATCCAGGCATTTTCCTCACTAGCATGGACCCCATCACAGAAAAAACTACAAGAATGATCTGACATTGGGTTGGTGTTATGCAAGTTACAAAACACTTGGATAGAGATTGCCTTAAAATTAATAAAAATTACTAAAATGATATTAAGGGAAACAGGACAGTTATTTTGTAGAATGAAACTTGGGTTGGTTTCTTAGGTTGTGCATTTTTGCAGGAATGTCACAGAAGTGATGGTGCGTCCATCTAGCATGTCCTAGAAAGACACACGTGGGGTTGATTTGTCCCATTGCTTATGATGTTAAGGTTGATCGCTGGGTTAAAGTGTCGTCTGCTGCATTACTTCAATGTGAAGTTACTTTTTCCTGTATATAATTGAGGGATGTATTTTGAGACAGTATAAACATCTCATTTCTCATCATTCTTTCCATCATTAATTTTGCATCCATTGATGAATCTTATCTGAAACAACTATTACTATAGTAGGATAGATAAAAAGATAAGAGAAGGAGAACACAAGTGTGGGAAAACGTTAGCATTTGGGGAATCTGGGTGAAGGGTTTATGGGTTTATTATTTTTGCAATATTTTATAAATGTGAAATTGTTTCAAGATAATGTTTTTTTTTAAAGGATATTGGCTCACTCACAGAATTGGAAGGAGGGATAAAGAGCCAGGTTTAGGACTACCCAGCTAGGAGCAATGGTCAAAATGTGTTCAAAATTGCACTGCCAAACAGACCACCCAGGTCCCACTGCCAACCCCAAATCCTTGTGCTGCCACACACAGCTGCCAGCACTCAGCTGGACAAGGCCACCAGCCTTGCAGCCACCAGAGCAGCTTCCTCAAGGTCTCTGCTTCCCTGCCACCTGTATGCAACAAAGCTGGGTGGACGTGGGTGAACAGGGGAGCCTGGGTCTCCACCTGGCTGCAGGGAAAGCTGGTGGTGATGACTGGCCATTTCCAGCTTCTCCCACCTGATCTTATAAGATGGGGAATTCTTCAGCATAAGCAAGAGGGTTTGGTTTATGGAGTAGCCAAATAGAACGAAAAAGTCCATCATGTGCCAGAAAACAGCCATGCAACCTAACATCACTTGAATTCTCTCTGTTGCTTGGTAATCAATCCTTTTATCCTTCTCCTTTCACATTCAGTTCTGTAGTTATTTCTGACTATTTTCAACTTTCTGGAAACCATCCTCCTTCTCACCATTGACCCCTCGCTCTCAGGACATGTCCTCACTTCCTTCTTTACAGAGATAAGAGGCTTCCTGCTTTGAGAGTTCTGACCGGTCCTGGGGGCATAAGGTCAGGCTGATATGGGTTCAGATCCCAACCCCATTACCTACTGCCTGGGGACACTGGGCAAGTTACTTTCTCTGAGTCTCAGTTTCCTTGCCTGTAAAATGAGGCTAGTGATATTGACCTTGCAGGGTGTTGTGTGGGAATACATGTGAAGCACAAGTGGAGTGCCTGGCAGGTACCCTTATCTCCCTTCCCTTCCCTTGGCCTCTCATAAAGGACACGGTGGTGTGTTGCCCAAACTGGGACTGAAGGACTCCATTCCCCACTGAGGGAAGTGTTGCTGAAGCTGCCTTCCTCGCTGGGAGTTCTCCCTGACTGAAGTGAGCTGCCTCACCCCGAGTCACACTACCTCCGGGGACAGCCTGCACCCAGTGACAGGCCGACGCAAAGGTATGAAGGTCCAGTCCCCTCATCCCAGTGCAGGACAATTCTGAAGGGCCATCCCAGCTCCGGAGCTCCCCGTGGGGCTGGCTGCGGCTCTAGGTATGACTGCATCACAGCCTAGATCCTCCCTCTGCCCAGTCCTGACCCCTCCCCTCTTGCTTGTCCACGCTGATCCTGAGAGCTCGTCCTCATACACTCCCTGCATGCCCATCTCTGCCTGAGGGTCAGCTTCCTGATCAACTGGACCCATGACAGCTGTCATCTTGGTCTTGCCTTCAAGCCTAGCCTCTTCAACCACATGCCACGTGGGACCTCGCCCCATTAGTCTGGTCCCATCTCCTACCATCTCAAAACCATCCTCTCCCACACATGTGGTGTTACCTTCAGCTACAGTTGAGTGTTAACCGTGCCTTTCCATCTCCCATCCCTAACCTTATTGATGAGATCTTCTCGTCCTTCAAGGCCCATTTCAGATGGTGCCCCTTCCAGAGAGCCTTCCTTGATTTTCCCTTGGAAGTATCTACTCCCTCCTCCGGGTTCTTTCACTATTTGGTCTCCCTCTCCTCATCTGGCCCTGTGCCTGAGTTGGTGGGCCAGTCAATTCCTGCTTCACCCTCAGATCCATCTTGGCCAATCCCCACCCCCCCACCCCATTGCTTTGTGCCTCAGAAGCCCAACACTGAAAACTATTAATATATCTCCCAGGTACATGTGCCCATTGGCTTCTGCCAGTGAGAGGCATGGGCAAGAACATGAATGACAGGGGAAGCGGAGAAGCCAAGGAATTTCTTCCCCTTCTCCCTGCTTCAGGGAGGGGCATCACTGGCAAGATGGCCTCAGCTCCCACTGGGCAGCCCAAGCTCCTGGACTCCGTCACTCCATCCCCTCCCTTTGCCTCACCAGCCTGGGGGTGGTGACGGTTTCTCTTATTAATCTCTAGGCTGCCTCACCGTCCCATTTTCAGTTTTTCCAACCCTGCTGTAACTATTTTCCCATAGTAAACTCCTTCAATTGAACTTTCTGGTCTGGGTTCTGTTTTCCTGGATGATACAGATGAAATTTCTGTGTTGTCTTACCCTCTCTCAGAAGACTGGGAAGACTTCCTGAGCAGAATGAGTCAAGGCCCTGGGGTCAGCACAACCAGAAATGGCTCTTTCTATGGGTAACAAGCCAGTTGACACACAAGGATCAGATGTGTGAGTCTTTAAAACAATCCCACAATTAACCAATGCCGCCTCACCTTCTCACTCTCCAGTATTGTTTGGAAGAACCCAGGAATCCTTTGTCACTTTGTAGAGAATCAACTTTCCCTAGCTTAGCTAAAGTTCTCAATGACTAGGAAAATCTACCCTCCACACCATCTCCTGACGTGAGGCTTAGAAACTTTTACTGCTGAAAGAAAATGTGTTTTACTCCGGCTGATGTCTCAAAGAATTATCTCCAGATCTTGCTTATGGTTTTGAAGATAAGCACTAATAGTAAATCTGTTTGTAAATATTTTGAACAGCTGCTAAGTCTTTAATTATTTTTTGCAGTAAAAATTGACAACAACTGATATTACCCACTGATGAGCTACGAACGTTGTGTGTGTACCTAGATGTACATTCCTTCTAATAGCAATTATTGCTCCACGATGACTGGGGAAATTGCTCTGAGGTTTAAAAGCGTATTTGCAGCTATACCCAGGGGACTGTGGATAGTAAGCCTACTGTATCATACACCTTATTTAAGATTTGCAGTAGGAAACACAATTCAATCTAGCACATTTCTAAAGGCCAATGGGAAATAGATTGGGCAGCAGAGTCAGGAAATGCAAATCCAATGCTAAACTGCATCCCAAACCCATCTGCCTGTGTTTTATTTCCTTTTTTTCTTCCCCAAGCCCAGTGGTGCTGACTCAGTAGTGCATTAAACACAGATGCATGGGTTTGGACCTGACCAGCCATTAATCAATGTATGGCCACAAAGGCAGCATCCATGGATTAGCAATCTACTGCAAGGTGCCAGGCGTGCTTGGGGAGAAATTAAACCAGGCTTTCAGAGGTAGCCCAGGGGTGGGGTTGGAGTGAGGGGGTTAGTGACGGGCACAGGCCACTTTTGAAAGGTCCTAGTTGACCAAAAAGAAATGTAAATGCCAAAACAGAGTTGTAAATATGTGGTATATTTTAAAGGTTTACGTTTAGCAAGTTGACTGCTTTAACTGTGTCAACAACAAAAAAAAAAAAGAAGAGGAAGAGAAAGAAAAAGAAACACACACACACACACATACATGAAAGGGCAATACTTGTCCACTTAGCCTCATTTGGAAATAACATTGAAAGTCTACATTTGAGACCTTCTGCAAATGTGAGCCTGAAGGCCTCCTGCCCCTGTTTCCACACTGCAAAAGCACCAGTAAACACAGCCCAGGTTCAACACTCCAGTCACCCCTGGCCCAGTTTATATAAGATAGTCTTGTGGGGGAGCCTCACTAGGAGAAGGCGGGCTTCTGACTCCTTATCCTGATTTTCCACCTTCAACTGGGAAAACCGATGCTGTTCAGCCCAGAAGGCAGGTGCTCTCCCCTCAGAAGCTGCCTGTGTCCTTGGACAAGGGCAGCCTCCTGCTGTCAGAACAGAACTCCTCCTGGGGCCCTCGGAGGATGCAGGATGTGTGCTCAGTTCTCGGGAAGAATTGTGGGGGGAGGGAAGGCTCGGAGATGATTCCTCCCGGGGAGTCTCTCAAGGCAGCAACTGCCCTCTTTTATCCCTTCCCACCTCTTTAATCTTGCTTGCAGGAACCACGTGATCTGTGCCTCCAGCCCCACCTGGGGAGGTATGCAAGGTGCCCCTGCGACACATGCGCTCTCTCTCATTCATATGAGAGACCCCAAAGTCTCACCTTCATTAAGTGCCATGACGAGCCCTACCCTGCCAGTCCCCTGCCCCTAACACCGCAAGGGGGAGGCGCAGCACCTCGAGCTTGGAAGTCAGAGGAACCTCCAGCAACAGTAACCTAGCAACAGTGTCTCAGGATTTGAATGTAATTATACCCAGAGCGTGATAAATACTCGGAAGGGCTCCTTATGTGCAGATCATACTCAACAAGTCTTTGAAATTACCCTCATCAAATATTGATAGATGAAAAGTTTCTTTGAAAACGAAAAAAACCTGAAATGCATGGACAACCTTTCCCAGTGCCCCTGGGCAGTGGGAGCACACCAGTTAGGAGAGCTCAGGAAGCCTCAAGACCCCTTTCATGGGTGATGTGGCAGGTCTGGGAGAGAAGTTTGAGCCAAAAGAGTGTTCTTTTTTTTTTTTAAATAAATTTACTTATTTTATTTATTTATTTTTGGCTGTGTTGGGTCTTTCTTGCTACATGCAGGCTTTCTCTAGTTGCGGCGAGTGGGGGCTACTCTTCGCTGCGGTGTGCGGGCTTCTCATTGCGGTGGCTTCTCATTGCAGAGCACGGGCTCTAGGCGTGCGGCTTCAGTAGTTGCGGCACACGGACTTAGTAGTTGTGGCTCACAGGCTCTAGAGCACAGGCTCAGTAGTTGTGGCTCATGGGCTTAGTTACTCCGTGGCATGTGGGATCTTCCTGGACCAGGGATCGAACCTGTATCCCCTGCATCGGCAGGCGGATTCTCAACAACTGCACCACCAGGGAAGCCCGACAACAGTGTTCTTGCAAATGAGGTGCGGTCTCTTGGTGCCGAGGACAGTGGTCTGGTCTTTGGCTCAGGAGAACTGAGGCTGGAGTTCCTACTCTACTCTCAAAACTGAGGTTTTCTCATTTAGAGTGAGTGTGTTGACCAAGAAAGGGGACCTGAAGGATGGACCTCAGCCCAGATGTGCCGAGGGGGTGGCACTGGGAAGAGAAGTCCAGGTGGAGGGATCAGCATAGGTACAGGTTCCAAGGCATTTTCATCCTCAGCTCCATGTTGACCTTGACTGACCCAAGAGACTGGGAACACAGTGTGCCAGCCACCGCTGAAGAGCTGAGTGGTCCCAGCGTGAAGGGCCTCATAAGCCTCCCTGAGGAGACAGGGCTTTATTCCAAGCGGAAACAGAAATCCGTGCAGGTCGGGGCGTGTGAGGTATGTGGTGGTGTGGGGGCAGCTCAGCCTAATGTGCATGGCGGGAAGTGGTCTCTAACTGCACCAGAGGGCATGGCCTGTCCAAAGGCTGTTGACAATCATCCCTGTCAGAGGTGGGGGGACCTAGAGCAATGGTCAGGAGCTGTGCTGTGGTATAGAGCTGACCCTGAGGTATCTTCATTCATGTGCTTTGCCAAGATCCCCAGGACAGAGCCCAGGGATGCTCCACCTCATGTGCTGCATCAGGGGACCCCAAGCACATAGAGTGACAGGATCCAGGAATCAGAGCATGACTGACAAAAAGGAGTCTGGAGTGAGAAGGTCTGCAGGAGGGAGAGGGGCGAGAAGAGCCGGGGATTTCACGGTGAGAGAGGATGTCGGGTCTCTCCTGGCATTGGGTCATTAGTGGTACCCAGCTGGACACGCTTTTCAGCTCTGAGCAGCGGGCGACTAAGATCTGAGGGCAGGAACCAGAGAGAAATGTCCTTCATAGGAACTCAGCCTGTCTTTATTATTTAGGAGGCTGTGCTCAGCCTGACCACTCACCTCCTGTGTGACCCACACTGACCCCTTTCCCTCGGGGCCAAGTGCGCAGCGAGGGCCCCTCCGGCTCAGCCTTGCGGGAACCCTGTGATTCTATGACCGGGCTGTCAGCCTAGGCCTGGGACACATGGCGAGCCCCCATGCCTCCAGGCCTGCTTCCCCTTGCTTCATTCCCGAAAGCCCTCATCACAGGGGACATCCCCCTTCTCTGATGTCTCTCTCTGAGGCTGATGTGCATCTGTCTCCTGCCAGTTAGAGGAAATCCTTCTCTGTTAGATGCAAGATCTTTAAAGGGCCTCAGATCTCGGTGGCAAGCTCTCTTTTCTGGGTCGGGCTCTCTTGACAGCACTGCTGGTGTCTTCCAGCAAGCAAGGGTGAGGAGGCGGGGTTGCGGGAGAATGAAAGGCCCCCCTTTCCTGCTGTGGGATTCAAGGCTGGATCAGGGCCCAATTACACCGCTTCATTCATCCAGTTCAGTGTTCTTCCCAAACAATGCTGTATCTGACAGATCTGCTCTGGGTAATAATGGCCAGGTGGACCCTGCTTTAAGGAAATTCTATTTACAGAAATCCCCTTGAACAAAGTAACTCAAGGAAGGCAGGGCTGTTTGATTATCATAAGAATCTGCCCAGGGATCCCTGTAAACCCCAGCAGCCCCAGGGAATCACCAAGTCCATTTGGAGAGCACTGCAACACGGGCTGAAAGAGTGAAGAGTAGAAAAATAGAAGTACCAAATTTCGGGCCATTTCCTGTTAAACTCCGTGAGAATAAAATACAATAGTAGGAGGTGACATTCGCATCAGAACATTTTCCCTCGGTCCCCTGTCAGCAGGACGGGGATTGGAGAAAGTATCCGACCCGTTACTCGGGCTGAGTCTCCTGACTTTGGAAAACACCTCGATTGTGTGTGTGTGTGTGTTTTCTGGTGCAAGAAAGGAATTACTATGTATATTTACTATCTATTGCGAAATTGTTCTCACCAACAACTTGTGATGGTTCCCATTTCTTCACATCTGCATGATGTTGGTGGGTTGAATGGTGGTCTCCAAAAAGATATATCCACATCCTAATTCCTGGAACCTGTACCTGTCACCTTATTTGTGTCATTAAGTTAAAGATTTTGAGATGAGATCATCTTGGATAATCCAGGTGAGCCCTAAATCCCTTGTAAGAGTCAGGCAGAGGGAAATTAGACATAAGAAAAGACAAAGACACACAGAGGAGAAGCTGATGTGAAGGCAGAAGCAGAGACTGTAGTGATGCGGCTACAAGCCAAGGGACACTGAGGATTGCTGGCAGCCACCAGAAACTAAAAGAGAGGCATGGAGTAGACTGTCCCCCAGGGTGCCCAGAGGGGTCCTGGCCCGGCTGAAACCCTGAGTTTGGACTTCTGGACTCCAGAACTGTGAGAAAATAAATTTTTTTTAAGTCACAAATTTTGTGATAATTTGTTACGGCAGCAACAAGAAACTAATACATTGGTAAATAGGATTCTTTTTTCCTATTTTAAAAATTCCCTTTAGTAGATAAGTGATTTAAAGCAAAAGTAGTATCAATGAATTGTAATGTTATAATATATGCAGGAGTAAAATGTATAACATTAGCACAAAGAACAAGAGTGGGGGAGTGAAGGATTTCTGTTGTAAGGTTATTATACTGTACTTGAAGTCGTATAATATTACTTGAAGAGGGACTGCTACATTAAAGATATATACTGTAAACCCCAAAACATCCACTTACAAAAAGGAGCAGAAAAGAAAAAGAAAGCCAACAAATAATATGGAATTATACAAACTACTTAACATCTATAATTTATAATTATTAGAATAAAATATAAAATTATTCAATACTGCTAGCTATTCTCCTTCCTAAAATATAGCTTTTTAGAGTTTACTTTAACTCTGCCATATTGTTTTCTATAGTGATTCATTTTTTAAGTTTATGTGCAGAGCTTACTGTTTTCTGTGTTCCCCATAGCTTCTCCTATCCCATGCCTTCCTTCTTGGCCTACTTTCCTTCTCTATTTAAAGTGACCCTCTTAAGATTTTTGTGTGTTTATTTGCCTATTTTTCACTCGTAGAGAAATGTGACAGGCAAACTGTCTTCATTTTTTGATGTCTCAAAACGTCTTCATTTTGCTTTGTCTCTTGAGTGACAGTTTGCCTTGGTATACAATAAAAGTTTGGCACTTCAGTATGGTAAGTATATAATTTCACTCCAGCATCTCTTTCTGCTGAGAAGAAATCAGTTGTCGATCTGATTGCTGTTTACTCGTGCTCTCTCCTTTCTCTCTGTTGACTTCGGAGGTTGTCTCCTACTCCGCGTGTTCCACACTTGCCTCAGAGTGGACTCTACTTTGAAGCACTCTAAATGTAGGTTAGCTCTTATGACTCATGTCTTTCTTTGAGTCTGAAGATGTCTTAGCTCTTTTCAACGATTGTTTCTCTGCTGTGACTTCTATTTTCTCTTGAAAGTCCTATGAAATGTTTGTTGGATAGTAGTAACCTATCCTCTATGTCTTTTAAATACACTTTTCTGATTACATATTTTTCTTCTGTCTGTTCTGGATTTGAATACATTCCTCAGTGCCATTTCCAATTCAATTCATGTCTCTTCAAATACATCCAGTTTAGCATTTATCTCATCCATTGAACTTTTATTTCAGTGACTATAGTTTTTTTTTTCCTAATGTTTGTATTTGATTTTTACAGTATACATCTGTTCTTATTTCACTTTACTGGCTTTGTTTCATAATTTCTTATTTCTAATGTAATTATTTTTTAAATTATCTCACTTTTTTCCTTTTTTGAAGTGTAGTTGATATACAATATTATATTAGTTTCAGGTGTACACTAGAGTGATTCCACATTTATATACATTATGAATTGATCGCCACAATAAGTCTAGTAACCATCTGTCACCATACAACATTATTACAATATTATTGACTATTTTCCCTTTGCTGTATATTACATATCATTACTTTTATTTTATAACTAGAAGTTTGTATTAATGTCCTTTGCCTATTTTGCCCAACCCCTCACTTCCGCCACTTGCAACCACCAGTTTGTTCTCTGTATCTATGAGTCTGTTTCTGTTTTGTTTTGTTTGTTAATTTGCTTTGAGTTTTAGACTCCACATGTAAGTGAAATTGTATGGTGTCTGTCTTTCTCTGTCTTATTTCACTTAGCATAATACCCTTTAAGTTCATCCATGTTGTCACAAATGGCAAGAATTCTTTTTTATGACAGAGTAATTTTGCATTGTATATATATATATATATATATATATATATATATATATATATATATATACCACATCTTTATCCATTCATCTATTAATGGGCACCTCCATATCTAGGCTACTCTAAATAATGCTGCCATGAACTAGGGATGCATATGCCTTTTAAATTATTATTTTTATGTTCTTCAGATATATGCCCAGAAGTGGCACTGTTGGATCATATGGCAGTTCTATTTTTCGTTTTCCATAGTGGTTGCACCAATTTACATTCCCACGAACAGTGCATGAGGGTTCCCTTTTCTCCACATCCATCATCAAAACTTGCTTTTTATTCTCTTTTTGATAATAGTCATTCTGAAGGCATGAGGTGATATCTCATTGTGGTTTCGGTTTATATTTCCTTGATGATTTGTGATTTGGACTACCTTTTCATGTGTCTGTTGGCCATCTGCTTGTCTTCCTTGGAAAAATGTCTATTCAAGTCCTCTGCCCATTTGTTAGTTGGGTTGTGTGGGGTTTTTTTTTAATTAATTAATTTTATTTTTATGTATTCTGGCTGCATTGGGTCTCCATTCCTGCATGCCGGCTTTCTCTAGTTGCGGTGAGCAGGGGCTACTCTTCGTTGCAGAGCACGGGCTCTAGACAGCAGGCTCAGCAGCTGTGGTGCACAGGCCTAGTTGCTCCGCAGCATGTGGGATCTTCCCGGACCAGGGCTCAAACCTATGTCCGCTGCATTAGCAGGTGGACCCCCAACCACTGCACCACCAGGGAAGCCCTGTTTAGTTTTTTTTTTTAATATTAAATTGTATGAGTTCTTTATATATATATAAATATATATATAGGATATTAACCCCTTATTGGGATATACAATGTGTAAATATCTTCTCCCATTCGGTAAGTTGCCTTTTCATTTGTTGATGGTTTCCTTCACTGTGCAAAAGCTTTTTTAGTTTGATGTAGTCCTGTTTATTTATTTTTGCTATTATTTCCCTTGCCTTTGCAGTCAGATTCACAAAAACTTCTCTAAGACTGATGTCAGTGAGGTTACTGCCTATGTTTTCTTCTAGGAATTTTATGGTCTCAGGTCTTACATTCAAGTCTTTAATCTATTTTGAGTTAACTTTTGTATATGGCATAAGATAGTGGGCTAGTTTCATTCTTTTGCATGTGGCTGTCCAGTTTTCCCAACACAATTTATTGAAGAGATTATCCTCTCTCCATTGCATGTTCTTTGCTCCTTTGCCAAAAATTAATTGTCCATATATGTGTGGATTTATTTCCAAGCTCTCACTTCTGTTTCATTGTTCTGTGTGTGTGTGTGTGTGTGTGCGCGCCAGTACTATATAGTTTTAATTACTATAGTTTAGTAGTATAATTTGAAATCATGGAGTATGATACCTCCAGTTTGTTTTCTTTCTTAAGATTGCTTTAACTATTTGAGATCTTTTGTGGTTCCATACAAATTTTAGAATTATTTGTTCCAGTTCTGTGAAACATGCCATTCATACTTTGAATCTACATTGAATCCATAGATTGTTTTGGGTAGTATGCACATTTTAATAATATTAATTCTCCAGTTCATTAGCAATGTATATCTTTTCATTTATTTGTGTCATTCAATTTCTTTCATCAATGTCTTATAGTTTTCAGAGTACAAGTCTGTCACTTCATTGGTTAAATTTATTCCTGGGTATTTTTTGATGCAATTATAAATGGGACTGTTTTCTTTATTTCTTGTCTGATAGCTCACTTTTAGTGTATAGAAACTCAACAGATTTCTGTATACTTATTTTGTATCCTGCAACTTTACTGGATTCATTTATTAGTTCTAACAGTTTTTTTGAGGACTCTTTAGAGTTTTCTATATATAGGATCATGTCATCTGCAAATAGGGAGAGCTTACTTCTTCCTTTCCAATTTGGATGATTTTAGCCTCTTTTACTTATCTGATTGCTGTGGCTGGACTTTCAAACTATGTTCAATAAAAGTGGCAACACTGGGAATCTTTATCCTATTCCTGATCTTAGAGGAAAATCTTTCAGCTTTTCACCTTGAGTGTGATGTTAGCTGTGGGCTTGTCATATATCACCTTTACTATGTTGAGGTATATTTCCTCTATGCTGACACTGTTGAGAGGTTTTAAGGGGTGTTTAATTTGTCAAATGCTTTTTCTGCATCTATTGAATTTGTTAATGTGGTGTAAACTGTTTACTGATTTGTGGATATTAAACCAACCCTACATCCTTGGAATAAAGTCCACTTAATCATGGTGTATGATCCTTTTATTGTATTATTGAATCCATTTGCTAATATTTTGTTGAGGATTTTTGTATCTATTTTCATCAGGGATATTGGCCTATAATTTTTTGGTAGTCTTTATCTCCTTTTGATATCAGGGTAATGCTGGTCTCACAGAATGAGTTTGGAAGCATTCCTTCCTCTTCGATTTCTGGAGTAGTTTGAGAAGGATAGGCATTAACTCTTCTTTAAATGTTTGGTGGAATTCACCTGTGAAGTTTTCTGGTCCTAGACTTTTGTTTGTTGGGAGTTTTTAAAATTACTGATCCAATTTCATTACTATGGACCATTCAGATTTTCTATTTCTTCCTGATTCAGTCTTGAAAGATTATATGTTTCTAGGAATTTATCCATTTCTTGTAGGCTGTCCAGTGTTGACATACAATTGCTCATAGTAATCTCTTATGATCTTATGGTCCTTATTATTTCTGTGGCATTGGTTGTAACTTCTCCTATCTCTCACTCACTTCTCAATTAGTCTGGCTAAAGGTATATCAATTTTGTTTATCTTTTCAAAGAACCAGCTCTTACTTTTTTTTTTTTTTTTTTTTTTTTTGCGGTATGTGGGCCTCTCACTGTTGTGGTCTCTCCTGTTGCAGAGCACAGACTCCAGACGCGCAGGCTCAACGGCCATGGCTTACGGGCCCAGCCGCTCTGTGGCATGTGGGATCCTCCCAGACCAGGGTACGAACCCGTGTCCCCTGCATTGGCAGGTGGACTCTCAACCACTGCACCACCAGGGAAGCCCTCAAGGTATATTTTTATTTCTTCATTGACCTATTGGTGTTTAGTAACATATTGCCTCCATGTATTTGTGCTTTTTGTGGTTTTCTTCTTATAATTGATTTCTGGTTTCATACTGTTGTGGTCAGAAAAGATGCTTGATGTGATTTAAGTCTTCTTAATTGTAATGAGACTTGCTTTGTGGCCTAACATGTGATCTATCCTGGAGAACATCCTATGTGCACTTGAAAGGAATGTGTACTCTGCTGTTTTGGGGTGGAATGTTCTGTATGTGTCTGTTGAGTTTATCTGATATAATGTGTCAAGTTTAATGTTTCCTTATTGATTTTCTGTCTAGATGATCTATTCATTCAGATAAGATGGGTGTTGAAGTCCCCTACTATCATTGTATTACTCTCAATTTCTCCCTTTGTGTCTGTTAATATTTGCTTTATTTATTTAGGTGCTCCTGTCTTGGGTGCATAGATATTTCCAAGCATTATATCCTCTCGTTTGGGTTGATCCCTTTACCATTATGTAATGCCCTCATCACTCGTTAGTCTTTGTTTTAAAGTCTATTTTGTCTGATATAAGTATTGGTACTCTGGCTTTCTTTTCATTTCCATTTGCATGGAATACTTTTTTTTCATCCCTTCACCTTCAGTCTGTGTGTGTCTTTAGATCTGAAGTGAGTCTCTTGTAGGCAGCATATATATTGCTCTTCTTTTTTAATCCATTCAGCCATTCTATGTGTTTTGATTGGAACATTTAGTCTATTTACATTTAAAGTAATTATAGGTGTGTGCCTATTGCCATTTTGTTAATTGTTTTGTGGTTGTTTTTGTAGTTCTATTTTGTTCCCTTAAACTATTCTCATTTTTTGTTTATTCTTTTTTCTTTTTGTGTTCTGATTGGGTGATTTCAACTACCCTGTCTTCAATATCACTGATCTGTTCTTCTGCATCTTCTAATCTGCTATTGATTCCCTCTGATGTATTTTTCCTTTCAGTTATTGTATTATTCAGCTCTAATTGGTTCTTTTTAATATTTTCTATCTCTTTGTTTTATTTTATTTTTTATTGAAGCATAGTTGATTTACAATGTTGCATTAGCTTCTGCTGTACAGCGAAGTGATTCAGTTATATATATATATATATTTTTTTTTTTCTATCTCTTTGTTGAAGTTCTCACTGAGTTCATCCATTCTTTTCCCAAGTTTGGTGAGCAGATGTATGAGTATTACTTTGAACTCTTTATCTGGTAACTTGCTTATCCCAATTTTGTTTTGTTCTTTTTCTGAGGTTTTGTCTTGTTATTTTGCTTGGAAAGTATTCCTTTGTCTCTTCATTTTGCCCAACTCTGTGTTCATTTCTAAGCATTAGGTATATTACCTACATCCCTCAGTCTTGATAGAGTGGACTTACATAGAAAGTGTCTTGTGGGGCCCAGTGGCACATTTCCCTCTTTTGGTCACCTGCGCCAAGTGCTCCAGGGATATACACTATGAGGCTGTGTGCACCCTTCTGTGGTAGTTGGGCTGTGATTGCTATGGACATGCTGGTGGGAGGGGATGGCCCCCAGACCAGCTGGCTGCATGGGTTGCATGTGACTGCTGCAGATGCCCTGGTGGGCATGGCTGGCCCTCAGCCCAGATAGATGAGAGGTCTTACTGTGACTGTTGCAAGCACGCTGGCCTCCCAGAGCAGGAGCCACCTTGGAAGGTTGCCAGTGCTGGCTGGGGCTGCCTGCTGGATGTGGTGGAGTGGGAGCCACTTTGGAGGGTCCAGCCTGGGTGGACAGGTCGAACAAGGTTGGTCCTCAGGGTAATTCCTGGTCAGGGTACATAGTGTTAGGTAGGTTGATGGAGAGACACAGAAATGTTGCCCTCCAGTGCTGGGCCATCTAGGTAGAAGGAGAGGGGAAAAAAAAAAGGTACCCTGCAGCACTTCTGCCCCTGAAGAAAGTTACACCAGATCCCTGCCCTCCACCATATACCTTAAAATTAACCAATAAATTTCCTTCTCATATGACCCAAGTACTTGTCTAGGTGCTGTCTCTGTGTTGAAATTCTGAGTAAGTTGGTTTATGTGTGAACCCTTCAAGAAAAGAGCCTCAATTTTCCCACAAATTTCTCCTGCTCTCCTGGACTCACTGGTTTTCAAAGCCAGACATTATGGGAGCTCATCTTCCCAGTGCAGACCCACGGGCTGAGAAACCCAAGGTGGGGCTTGGACCCCTGGCTCCTCCATGGTTTTGATATCCCTCCTGCTTGTGGATCACTGAACCAGGGGTGTGGGTCTGACTAGACTGTGTTTCTGCCCCTCCTATCTGTCTTGCTGTGGCCTTTTCTTTATATTCTTAGTTGTAGAAAATCTGTTCTGCTCATGTTCAGGTCATTCTCAGAGATAGTTGTAATTTTGGTGTGTCCGTGGGAGGAGGTGAGCTCAGGATTTTCCTACTCCACCATCCTTCTAATTATCTCAGATTTTTAAGCCTACTTTTCAAATTACTTTTTCAGATCTTAAAGGCATTTCACCTGGAGTAAATATCTGTTCTTATAGATATTTTTTGGCAATCTTTATTAGCTTTAGATTTCTTCAAGTGGTTTGGAATTTTGGATTTTAGACTCACTCTAAGAGGGCAGCTTTGGGTTGTTATATATTTCTTTCCTCTCTCTCTTTTCTCTGTGCTCACTCATTCTGCACAGCAGTTTTATGGCTGCCTCCATTCAGGACTCCCATTAGGGGAGCTCCAATATAGAAGCTCTGGTCCTATACTGGAAGCTCAGAGTCCCTGCCCCAGAATGGTGTTGCGGATAAACAAGATCTAGTCATAAGGGAGATGGGTGACTTAGTCTTTTTCTGGTTGAGTCTGTGTTTGAGCCCTCACCCTCAAGTTCATAAGTTGCTGAGGCCACCACTCTAGGCAATGGATTCTTGACAGCTTTTTCTTCAGGACTTCTCATGAGCTAAGATGTCCTTCCCCAGGCCCTAGCATCACACAGTTAGGTTTTTTCTGACCTCTCATCTTACATGGGGTACCAATAGATAATGGAACTAACTTACTCCTGGCTGCAGTAGTTGATTGCTGTACTTTCTGAAAGACCCAGAGATGAGTGAGCATATGCCTTGAGCTTTCACTGCCTTTCTGTTTTATTTGAGATCCACAGAGATAGTTATCTTGTGTTTGAGCTTTTTATCTAGTCATAGTTCATCTATCATTGTTATTCATTTACAGCATTGGGGATATCAAATCAAAATGTGATTTTGGTGATAGTCTTGACAGAAGACCCAGATGTGGCTCCTAATCCACTAATGTACAATTTATCATTTAGCCTTTTGAAACTTAGGGATAATTCTTAGACCTGCAACCTTACACCACTTGGACCCAAGGATCTGAAGCCACAAGATTTAGAACCACTGGCATAAGATATGCAAGTTGTGGAGTTTGAATGGCCCTTCCCAAAATATCTTCAGCACAGCCTTGCAAAAATGCATCGATTTTAGTGTATATCAAACACACAGTTAAACTGCTGACTGTGTGGGATGTAGGAAGATCTTACTTGAGACCCTGAAACTATCAACCCATTAGCATCTAACAGGAGAGTTTCCTTTGTCTCACTGACTTCCAATACTGGACTAACAGCAGTGTCCCACAGAATGAGACAAGATAGCTGAATCAGGGAAGCTGAGGGAAGAATCCATGAAGAATCAGTACAGATTCATTGTGACAGACTACAACCCATCTGAGTCCTCCAGAAATGGGGAACAACCAAAGGTCAGGGTCATGGTGTATGTGCTGGGCATGTCAGGGACATGCCCAGAACATGGTCAGTTTGTATCTTAGTGCACTTGCTCTCCCACTATGTACATGATGATTCCAATGTTTATCCATCATTGACATCAAATAAAGGTGCTCTATTACTCCTTTTCCAAAAGATTAAGTTAATGGGGACCCATTTCTTTAAGTTTAAATTCTTCTCCCATAATATTTCCTTAACCTTCAGGCATGCTATACCTTTCAGCCACCAATCACTAGAAGCTAAGGTAGCCAGTTGTTATCCAAAGTCAATAGCTTTATGCCTCCTGCCAGCCTCATCTCTACATTAAATTTGATCATTGAACTTATGTTTATAACTTTTATTCTGCCTAACTGTGATTTCTAAAAATGTCTTATGTATTTTTGGTGAAGACAAGACCCACTTTAATATAGCCTAGTTCTGTATTTCCTAAATAAGTTTTCACAGAATGTTAATTCCATTGGCTATTAATTGGAATTACCTAGAAAAAGAAATTTTTGCTTTTTTTAAAAATAGGAGAGGGGGAACTGAATTAAACAAAGTTAAACATTTTTACTTTTTATGTTTACATTAGGAATTATCTAATCCTTTAACAGTCTCATGTGCAATATGATTCCTTAGGATGGGGATCAGGTGTTTGATTTTTCTAGGTGCATCTGATCATGGAAATTTTTTTTCAGAGCACCTTCAGGAGCTTCTATTCTGTTGAATCCTCTGTGGGAAATGCCAATAAAGTCCAACCAAAGGGATCTAATGTTGCATGGTCTTATTAAGGAGAACAATATTTCATGGTATTCTGCAGAGGGTAAAGTACTTACTTTCAGGTGCTCCACAATTTTGAGAGCCAACCATTATTTTTTAAATCAGTCTGGTGGCAGTGCAGAGTGTAGACTGCAGCAGAGCTGCCTGACAAGGGTTCAGGAAGGGAAACTGAAATAGAGAAACTATGCAACCTGAATTTTGAAAGGACATTTGGGCTTGAAAAGACAGCATGGGCTCAGTGTAGAACTGAAAGAACTTGAGTCTCATGGGATGTGAGCAGTGATGGAGAGGGGCACCAAGAATTTTATTATTTATTCATGCTACAAGTATTTACTGAGCACTTGTCACGTGCCAGGCACTGTTGTTCCAGGTACTGCGGATACAGCAGTGAACAAGAGATAAAATCCCTGGCCTCTTGGGATTTGTATCTTTCCCATGTTTTAGGGGGACTGGGTGGGGTGCTGTGCATGGAAAAAGGGAATACCTCACTTCAAGGAGAAGTAGCCTTGATGGGCAGGGTGGGGAGTCTGACTCTCTGGAGGGTGCTGGGCACCCAATGTCCAGGTGGAAATGCTGGAGGGGATGTACGAAACGCAATTGGATGTAGAATTCACACGTGTAGGTGGGTACTGAAAGCCTGAGGACATTTACGGTTCCCAAGAGGGAGTCAGGGATGTGAAGAGGGAAGAGTTAAAGAGCCCCTGTTTTTTTTGTTTTTCTTTTTGTGGTACGCGGGCCTCTCACTGACGCGGCCTCTCCCGTTGCGGAGTACAGGCTCCAGACGCGCAAGAGCCCCTGTTTTTAACAAGAGGAGTGGAGAAGGGGCCAGAAGGACAAAGAATTTTTCAATGAATATTTGGTGAATGTAAATAAATGAGACCCAGACTGAGAGAGACAGTGAACCAGAAGAGAGTAGTGCTTGGAAGACAACAAAGGAAAGAGTGTCAAAAGGGAAGGTGAGGTCAGTCAAATGCAGCAGCCTTAAATCTGGCCAAGGGCCAAAGCGAAAAACAAAATAAGGGTGTGTCTTTCTCCTTCTGCTTTAACTACTGGCTTCCCTTCTGCTCCTCCTGGGGGGCCTCTGGAACTCCCAGCTTATTATAAACATATTTTCCCATAGCCTCAGTCTCTTCACAGTCATTGCATGCATTTCCTGTCTCATCTGAAATCTGTGTCTCTGCCTTAACCTCCAGCTTCTTACAGAAATACAGCTTCCCAGAAGTTTTCTCAAGGGGAGGCAGCTCATCCTCACACACCCTAACTAACCCTCTTGGGGTCCAGCGCTTGTCTTTGGAATGGATTTCTTACCTCCTCTTACTTTACAACCACCATGGAAAGTGGTGGACAGCTGGGCCACAGTTATTCCATTTCCATTTTGCAAAACCCCTACTCCACCTTTCCTATTACTGCTGTCCACTGGCCCAAAGGTCATTAAAATATAGGCACCTGACTTCCATTTTGTATTTCTATTTCAAGCCCACCATCACCCTGGTGATTTCAATGCCTCTATTAATGAAACATCTGGCATCAGTATCAAAGTCCCTTTTTCTTGATCATAACGTCTTTCACACTCTACTTCTGTAGCCGATTTTGTGGCCTCACCCCGGATTTTGTGATTACTGAGAACTCTCCCATTTACGGTCTTCTAATTTCCCAGTCCCGAATTCACAGCCTCTTTCCCCCTCATTTTCTTGACTTCCCCACAGGAAATCCCCAGGGCAGTGGGCTGAGGTCTACTACACCCTGCTTGGACTCCGGTCCCTTTCTTTGTCTCCCCACTCTGTGATTCATCTTTCACATTGCTGTCTTCTGAAACTTTTTATAACCTTCATCTGACCATGACATTGCTCTGTTAAAATTCATTCAGTGGTTCCCTTTCCTTATAGAGCAAAAGGCAAAACTCCTAGCAGGACAACCCTTCCCAGCAGGACTTAGGAAACCTTCATGGACTGGTCTCCCACTGCTTCTCTGACCTTGTGCCTTCCATGGTGCTCTCTCCATGCCTCAGACACAACTATACCACACACAAGCCACCCATCAATGCCACATCGAAACTGCTGCCAGAAAAGCCTCACATCCCCATCTGCCAGCATTACACCTCATCCCTTCCAACTCAGCCCTCAAAACCCAGTTCTAGCTCCATCATCTCTGTCCTGGGTCAGTAGCTGCAGTTCACTGACTGGGCCTCCATATGCCCAGTGCCCACTGTATCCCAGGCAGGCCTCCATTACAGGTCCTGTGAGGTTACTGTGTATCTGGGTGTCTATTTCTCTGTCTCTCACTAGATGCTAACCTTTCTAAGAACTTATCTCCTTTTTCCCCAGAACCTGGCCAGTGTAGTCAATATTGTCAATAAATGTTTGATGAATACTTAGAAAAACAAGAGGTGAGGGGAATAAGTTGAGGTTAAAGAGCTCTGATTACAAATGTTAGCTAATAAATTTGAAATCATAAGGTCCAGATTCAAATTCTGCTTTATTACCTACTATTATGTGACCTGGGACAAACCACTAGGAATAACAGAACCTTCATTGAATGCTTATCTGCGGCCAGGCACTGTCTTATTCAGGCTTGATAATAAGTCCTTATCATACCTGTTTTAGAGAGGAGGAAATGGTGGCTACCTAGTTGAGTAGCTTGCCCAAAATCACAGCTATAGAAAGGTCAGAGCTGAGACTCAAACCTAAACTAATGTCCAGAAACCTATGGTGCTAACCACTCTGTCCTAATGGTGCCATGCCCTGACTCTCACACTCCCTTCCAGCCTACTTTAGTGGGATGTTGTGAGGGTGAAAATGAGTTAATATGCATCACAGAAAAGTGCATTTCATGTAAGTTCTTATTATATGTTAAGTCATTAATTCACCAGCCCTCCATCCAACCCCCCCCCACACACAAAGCTAATCATTTGAACACCTTTAATAGCTTAAAAGTAGCTGTTACTTAGAATCTGAATTCAACACAGGATCAGAGTCAATTACAGTTTCTGGTAAAGTTAATCTGTTCTCACTCATTGTGACTATGATTATCATGACGATTATTATTAGACTAGAATCAAAAATTATTTCTGGCTTGAAGATAGAGACAGCAAACTATTTCTTGAGCCAAGACACAAAGACCCTCCTTCCCAAGGTGGCATAATAAAGAGCTCCTGGGGTAATCTTTGTGGAGTTGCATTGTTAACGCTCTCCTAAGGGACAACCTTGGCTCTAATTGCTCAAGTCAGACTCGGCCTGTCGAGCTACCTGAATTAAGTGGGCAAATTGGAATTTTCAGTGGAACCATCTGGGACATCACCTTTAACCCTCCCCATGTGCGCAGCCCAGACCCCTGCTCATGACAGTGGAGAACCCCTCACCTCCACCCACCTCCTCTCATGAGTATGCGAGTCTCTTGCTCCTGCTGGACTCTGGCAGGGCATAGAGTGAACGGGGTGGAGGGAGTGAGGCAACAGCCAATACTCTTGGCGCCTGAGCACCAGAACCTCAAAACCCAGCTTTTGAACATCACAACCTGCTCAGGGCATGTGCCAAGCTTTGAATTAGCCATCACTGGGCTCCGGGTTAGAAGCCCAGAGTGCAATCCCCTTCTGCCACTTATTAGTTGTATGGAATTTAGCAAACCACGTACACTCTATGGTGAATGTACATGAGAGATGAAGGTAGGCATACTGTGAGCCAACAGAGAGGAGGGCTACCTCATTCAGACAGAGCGGGGTGTTAGAGGGACTTCTGGGAAGGCTGACTTAGTTTTATCAAAATGAACCAGAATTTGGGTGAGGGGAAAGACAGAGTCTGTGAAACATGGGTGGCAAGAGAACCTGGGAGATGGGGAAGGGGTACAGGTGTGTGGAGGAGCTGAGGAATTGGAATGTCATGTGTAGGCGAAGGAAAAATCACTGGGCAGTTTGGAGTAGGGATGTTCTGTGGAGAGCGCTGGACTGAAGAATAATCAGCCTTGACACTGCAGACAATTGGAAGTGATCACACCTGGAGGCAGGGGACCAGTTAATAAGCCTCTATATTAATTGAGGCAAGAGATGAAGAAGGAAGTATTAGTAGGGATGGAAGAGATAACTTCTTTTAAATTAGTAAAATAAAAATAAGCAGCCAACATAGAACCATTAAAGAGTTGAACAAACAGACGAAGAACCAGCTGAACAGTCCAGATTTGTCTTTAGCATCGTAAAACTGGTCCCCTTAGAGACCTCTCTGAAAGTATCTTCATGTAGTTTCCTGGCCAACAGTGGGTAACTCTTGAGCAACATAGCATAACACACACACACACACACACATGCATCTGCACACTCATGCTTACACAAACATGCATACATGAATGTATGTCCATATGTGTGAGCACATGCAAATATGTGAACATGCACACATATACACAAGCCACACATATATTGCACCACACATACATGAATACATGCATTCACATGCACAAACATACTCATGCATGCACACACATGAACACCTATGCACATGCACTATTAATCCATTAAAGAAAATATTCCTATTAACCCCACTTTGCAGATAAGAAAATAGAAGAATAATAAGTTAAGTAATTGCCCACAGTTTCAAAAATATTAATTTCTGGGCTTCCCTGGTGGCACAGTGGTTGAGAGTCCGCCTGCCGATGCAGGGAACCCAGGTTCGTGCCCCGGTCCGGGAAGATCCCACATGCCGTGGAGCAGCTAGGCCCGTGAGCCATGGCTGCTGAGCCTGCGTGTCCAGAGCCTGTGCTCCACAATGGGAGAGGCCACAACAGTGAGAGGCCCATGTACCGCAAAAAAAAAAAAAAAAATTAATTTCCTATTAGAAAAGAACATTAAGATTCCATTTAAAAAATGAGGAAAACAAAATACTGTGTTTTTGAGAGTCACCCTTAAAACAAAACATACAGAAGGCTGAAGAGCAGAAAAGTGGGCAAAGATATATAAGCAAATGCAAATCTTAAAGAAGTATTGTTATATTAATATCTGATAAAATGGAAATCAATAATGGACAAAATAGGTCAAAAAGGCATTAAAAATATACGTTTAATATTAAAGATAAGAATTTAATATTGAACAATATATAGAAAGATATTAATTTAATATTAACAGACAATATATGGTGAAAAAATAGTAGTCATCAATCTTTGTGTACTGAAAAATATTGCATCAAAATATGTAAAGCACACACTATTAGAAATATAAGTTGCAACAAAGACCTACTGTAGCAGAGGGAACAATACGCAATATTTTGTAATAACCTATAAGGGAAAAGAATCTGAAAAAGAATATATATATATACACATATATAGATATAACTGAAACACTGTGCTGTATACCATAAACTAACACAATATTGTAAATCAACTATACTTCAATAAAAAAAAAGAAATACAATTTGCAGAAGAATAAATTTACAAAAACACAATGGAGTTGGGAGATTTAAACATACTTATATTAGTTAGGATTTGCTAGAGAAACAACAGTATGTAAATACATATAGAAAGAGATTTATTTTTAGGAATTGGCTCACAGCACTGTAGAGGCTGACAAGTCCAGAATCTTCAGTGTGGGCCAGCAGTCTGTAAATTCAGGAAGAGTTGAAGTTTAAGTCCAAAGGCAGCCTGCTAGTGGAATTCCCTTCTCCTTGGGGTATGTCAGTTTTTTTCTGTTAAGCCTTTCAACTGATTGGATGAAGCTCGCCCACATTATGGAGGGCAATCTGCTTTACTCAGTCTACTGGTTTAAATAATATTGTCATCTAAAAAATACCTTAATGTAAACATCTAGAATAAGGTTAAACCACATATTTGGATACCATGGCCTAACCAAGTAATTGAACATGTAAAATTAACTATCACAATTCCTTTATAAATATTTGATGTATCAAAGAAGAGCAAAGCAAGGATATTGGTGTTGTGAATAATATATTACAAGGGAACATAATTTCATACATTTATTTACACATATGTATACATTCATACATGTACATATCTATATAGCTGAACTCTGTACTCCAAAAGCATAGATTACACAATTCTTTTTCATGGCCTACGTCACACTTCAAAAATACTGATCATATATCATAAAAGAACTAAATAAAAAAGAACTAAATGAAAACTGTACAAGTCACAGTGAATAAGCTAAAATTTAATTTTATAATTTATATTGAAATGCTCCAACCATTTTGAAATGATTTTAAAAATACACTTTCATAAATTATTATTAGATCAAAGAAGAAATAAAATTTTCATTTGCATGTGATTTAGAAAAGAACAATACTAAGAAGACTCCAGGTTAATACATAATGGGTGAGTCCAAAACTAATCTCAAAGAAAACGAAAAAATCTCAAGTGTTTTCAGCATTAAATACAAATGAATATAAATAAATACTACCAACCCCTTTAATTAAAGAGTTAAAAAGATAAATCCTAAATAAATCAAAATTCAAGAATGAAAAAAACCTAAATAGATAAATAATCCAGAACAAAAGGTAGAAATATATTCCTAAAAATTGAATACCTTCAATAACAGCATCAGGCCCAGAGAGTTTATAGGCAAAGGTATTTCAAACTTTTTTTTTTTTTTAGACATCTTTATTGGAGTATAATTGCTTTACAGTGGTGTGTTCGTTTCTGCTTTATAACAAAGTGAATCACTTATACATATACATATATTCCCATATCTCTTCCCTCTTGTGTCTCCCTCCCTCCCACCCTCCCTATCCCACCCCTCTAGGTGGTCACAAAGCACCTAGCTGATCTCCCTGTGCTATGTGGCTGCTTCCCACTAGCTATCTATTTTAAGTTTGGAAGTGTATATATGTCCATGCCACTCTCTCACTTTGTCACAGCTTACCCTTCCCCCTCCCCATATCCTCAAGTCCATTCTCTAGTAGGTCTGTGTCTTTATTCCCGTCTTACCCCTAGGTACTTCATGACATTTTTTTTCCCTTAGATTCCATATATATGTGTTAGCATGCAGTATTTGTTTTTCTCTTTCTGACTTACTTCACTCTGTATGACAGACTCTAGGTCCATCCACCTCACTACAAATAACTCAATTTCGTTTCTTTTTATGTCTGAGTAACATTCCATTGTTTATATGTGCCACATCTTTATCCATTCAACCGTTGATGGACACTTAGGTTGCTTCCATGTTCTGGCTATTGTAAATAGAGCTGCAATGAACATTTTGGTACATTACTCTTTTAGAATTATGGTTTTCTCAGGGTACATGCCCAGTAGTGGGATTGCTGGGTCATATGGTAGTTCTATTTGTAGTTTTTAAAGGAACCTCCATGCTGTTCTCCATAGTGGCTGCACCAATCTACATTCCCACCAACAGTGCAAGAGTGTTCCCTTTTCTCCACACCCTCTCCAGCATTTATTGTTTCTAGATTTCTTGATGATGGCCATCCTGACTGGTGTGAGATGATATCTCATTGTAGTTTTGATTTGCATTTCTCTAATGATTAATGATGTTGAGCATTCTTTCATGTGTTTGTTGGCAGTCTGTATATCTTCTTTGGAGAAGTGTCCATTTAGATCTTCTGCCCATTTTGAATTGGGTTGCTTGTTTTTTTGCTATTGAACTGCATGAGCTGCTTATAAATTTTGGAGATTAATCCTTTGTCAGTTGCTTCATTTGCAAATATTCCTCCCGTTCTGAGGGTGGTCTTTTGGTCTTGTTTCTGATTTCCTTTGTTGTGCAAAAGCTTTTAAGTTGTATTAGGTCCCATTTGTTTATTTTTGTTTTTATTTCCATTTCTCTAGATGGGTCAAAAAGTATATTGCTGTGATTTATGTCATGGAGTGTTCTACCTATATTTTCCTCTAAGAGTTTCATAGTGTCTTACATTTAGGTCTTTAATCCATTTTGAGTTTATTTTTGTGTATGGTGTTAGGGAGTGTTCTAATTTCATACTTTTACATGTAGCTGTCCAGTTTTCCCAGCACCACTTAATGAAGAGGCTGTCTTTTTTCCACTGTATATTCTTGCCTCCTTTATCAAAGATAACGTGACCATATGTGCATGGGTTTATCTCTGGGCTTTCTATCCTGTTCTATTGATCTATCTTTCTGTTTTTGTGCCAGTACCCTACTGTCTTGATTACTGTAGCTTTTTGTATACTCTGAAGTCAGGGAGCCTGATTCCTCTTCCAAGTCCATTTTTCTTTCTCAAGATTGCTTTGGCTATTCAGGGTCTTTTGTGTTTCAATACAAATTGTGAATTTTTTTGTTCTAGTTCTGTGAAAAATGCCAGTGGTAATTTGATAAGGATTGCATTGAATCTGTACATTGCTTTGGGTAGTAGAGTCATTTTCACAATGTTGATTCTTCCAATCCAAGACCATGGTGTATCTCTCCATCTATTTGTATCATCTTTAATTTCTTTCATCAGTGTCTTATAATTTTCTGCATGCAGGTCTTTTGTCTCCTTAGGTAGGTTTATTCCTAGATATTTTATTTGTTTTGTTGCAATGGTAAATAAAAGTGTTTTCTTAATTTCACTTTCAGATTTTTCATCATTAGTGTATAATAATGCCAGAGATTTCTGTGCATTAACTTTGTATCCTACTACTTTACCAAATTCATTGATTAGCTCTAGTAGTTTTCTGGTAGCATCTTTAGGATTCTCTATGTAGAGTATCATGTCATCTGCAAACAGTGACAGCTTTACTTCTTCTTTTCCGATTTGGATTCCTTTTATTTCCTTTTCTTCTCTGATTGCTGTGGCTAAAACTTCCAAAACTATGTGGAATAAGAGTGGTGAGAGTGGGCAACCTTGTCTTGTTCCTGATCTTAGTGGAAATGGTTTCAGTTTTTCACCATTGAGGATGATGTTAGCTGTGGGTTTGTCATATATGGCCTTTATTATGTTGAGGAAAGTTCCCTCTATGTCTACTTTCTGCAGGGTTTTTATCAAAAATAGGTGTTGAATTTTGTCGAAAGCTTTCTCTGCATCTATTGAGACGATCATATGGTTTTTCTCCTTCAATTTTTTAATAGGGTGTATCACGTTGACTGATTTGCATATATTGAAGAATCCTTGCATTCCTGGAATAAAGCTCACTTGATCATGGTGTATTACCTTTTTAATGTGCTGTTGGATTTTGTTTACTAGTATTTTGTTGAGGATTTTTGCATCTATTTTCATCAGTGTTATTGGCCTGTAGTTTTCTTTTTTTGTGACATATTTGTCTGTTTTTGGTATCAGGGTGATGGTGGCTTCGTAGAATGAGTTTGGGAGTGTTCCTCCCTCTGCTATATTTTGGAAGAGTTTGAGAAGGATAGGTGTTAGCTCTTCTCTAAATGTTTGATAGAATTTGCCTGTGAAGCCATCTGGTCCTGGGCTTTCGTTTGTTGTAAGATTCTTTTTTTTTTTTTTTTGTGGTACGCGGACCTCCCACTGCTGTGGCCTCTCCCACTGTGTAGCATAGGCTCCAGACGCACAGGCTCAGAGGCCATGGCTCACGGGCCCAGCTGCTCCGCGGCATGCAGTATCTTCCCAGACTGGGGCACGAACCCGTGTCCCCTGCATAAGCAGGTGGACTCTCAACCACTGTGCCACCAGGGAAGCCCTGTTGGAAGATTTTTAATCATAGTTTCAATTTCAGTGCTTGTGATTGCTCTGTTCATATTTTCTACTTCTTTCTGGTTCAGTCTTGGTAGGTTGTGCATTTCTAAGAATTTGTCCATTTCTTCCAGGTTGTGATATTAAGTCTTTCTTTCTAAGAAAATGCTATTTTTCTCTGTTTATTCAAATATATATTTTATGTGTCTTTGTAAAGTTTTAAAGTCTTTTTTACAATGACTATAAACAATTTTTGATAATTTATTCCTATACACTTATTTTTTCTATTGTACATTGAATCTTTTCTCCTCAGTGTTTTTCTAACCAGTTATTGCTAGTATATAAGAAAGTTCTTTATTTTTGTATACCCCATTTTTATCCAGCTAAACTACTGAATGCTATTATTCATTTTGAAGAATTTTTAGCTTATTGGAGTTTACCAGATGATAATTATTCAAACAATAGTAATGTTAGATCTTATTTTCAAATATTTATACCTGTTATTTCTTATTTTGTGTTTCTTATTTCAATAACCAAACTTTTCAGAGTTGAAATAATTGGACTGAAAGCAGACACCCTTATAGTTTTCCTGACTTTAATGGGGAAGACCTTTATTATTTCAGTGCTAACTATGACATTAGCTAATTTGGTTTAGATTAGTGGTTCTCAAACTTTGGAGTGCATAACAATTATTGTTTTTTTTGTTAAAAATGCATAACCTGGGAATTCATTTCCAGAGTGTAGAGGTCTAGGAGGAGGCTCAGGATACTACATTTTTGGCAAGAAACCTATTCTATTCCATGTTAGACCACTTTGTCTATGAGCTACTCTTGCTTTTATGTTATGATAACTCTCCTATGCTTAGCTGAATTTCATCAAATGTCTTCTTATCCTTCACCAAATGTGAATTTTATTCTTCAGTGAAATAATGTGATAGATTCTAATATTAAGGTAAGTTGAATTAGATTGTTAAAGTGGTCCTTTAAATTTTTTTTGCATATATATTCAAAAAGATTTGTTTATAGTTTATTTTGGAGTTTAACTTTGTTAGGATATTTTTCAAAATCAGGCTTATTCTAGATTTTTTAAATGAATCAGAAATCATAAAATGTTACATCTCATGTAACATGGACGTTTTCTGTGTTTTAAAAGTTTGAGGGGAGTTGAGGAAGATGGCGGAAGAGTACGACATGTAGATCACCTTCCTCCCCACAGATACATCAGAAATACAGCTACATGTGGAACTGCTCCTACAGAACACCTACTGAATGCTGGTAGAAGACCTCAGACCTCCCAGAAGGCAAGAAACTCCTCATGTACCTGGGTAGGGGAAAAGAAAACAGAATAAACAGAGACAAAAGGATAGGGCTGGGACCTGCACCAGTGGGAGGGAGCCGTGAAGGAGGAAAGGTTTCCACACACTAGGAGCCCCTTCGCGGGCGGAGACTGCAGGTGGCGGAGGGGGAAGCTTCGGAGCCGCGGAGGAGACCGCAGCCACAGGGGTATGGAGGGCAAAGCAGAGAGATTCCCGCACAGAGGATCGGTGCTGACCGGCACTCACCAGCCCGAGAGGCTTGTCTGCTCACCCGCCGGGAAGGGCGGGGCTGGGAGCTGAGGCTCGGGCTTCGGTCGGAGCGCAGGGAGAGGACTGGGGTTGGCGGTGTGAACACAGCTTGAAGGGGGTTAGTGCACCACGGCTAGCCGGGTGGGAGTCCGGGAAAAAGTCTGGAGCTGCCAAAGAGGCAAGAGACTTTTTTTCCCTCTTTGTTTCCTGGTGCGCAAGGAGAGGGGATTAAGAGCGCCGCTTAAAGGAGCTCCAGAGATGGGTGCGAGCTTCGGCTATCAGCGTGGACCCCCAGAGACGGGCGTGGGATGCTGGGGCTGCTGCTGCTGCCAGCAAGAACCCTGCGTGCGAGCACAGGTCACTCTCCACACCTCCCCTCCCAGGAGCCTGTGCAGCCCGCCACTGCCAAGGTCCCGGGATCCAGGGACAACTTCCCCGGGAGAACGCACGGGCGCACCTCAGGCTGGTGCAATGTCACACCGGCCTCTGCTGCTGCACGCTCGCCCCACACTCCGTGCCCCTCCCTCCCCCGGCCTGAGTGAGCCAGAGCCCCCGAATCAGTGGCTCCTTTAACCCTGTCCTGTCTGAGCGAAGAACAGACGCCCTCCAGCGACCTACACGCAGAGGCGGGGACAAATCCAAAGCTGAACCCCGGGAGCTGTGCAAACAAAGGAGAGAAAGGGAAATCTCTCCAGCGGCCTCAGGAGCAGCGGATTAAAGCTCCACAATCAACTTGATGTACCCTGCATCTGTGGAATACCTGAATAGTCAACGAATCATCCCAAATTGAGGAGGTGGACTTTGAGAGCAAGATATATTATTTTTCCCCTTTTTCTCTTTTTGTGAGTGTGTATGTGTATGCTTCTGTGTGAGATTTTGTCTGTAAAGCTTTGCTTTCACCATTATTCCTAGGGTTCTGTCCGTCCATTTTTGTTGTTGTTGTTATTGTTTTGTTTTGTTTTGTTACTTTAAAATTTTTTCTTCTTAATACTTATTTCTTATTTTAATAACTTTATTTTATTTTATCCTCTTTCTTTCTTTCTAATTTTTCTCCCTTTTATTCTGAGCCGTGTGGATGAAAGGCTCTCGGTGCTCCAGCCAGGAGTCAGTGCTGTGCCTCTGAGGTGGGAGAGCCAACTTCAGGACACTGGTCCACAAGAGACCTCCCAGCTCCACATAATATCAAATGGCAAAAATCTCTCAGAGATCTCCATCTCAGCACCAAGACCCAGCTTCACTCAACTACCAGCAAGCTACAGTGCTGGACACCCTATGCCAAACAACTAGCAAGACAGGAACACAGCCCCACCCATTAGCAGAGAGGCTGCCTAAAATCATAATAAGGCCACAGATACCCCAAAACACACCACCAGACGTGGACCTGCCCACCAGAAAGACAAGATCCAGCCTCATCCACCAGAACACAGGCACTAGTCCCCTCCACCAGGAAGCATACACAACCCACTGAACTAACTTTAGCCACTGGGGACAGACACCAAAAACAATGGGAACTACGAACATGCAGCCTACAAGAAGGAGACCCCAAATACTGTAAGATAAGCAAAATGAGAAGACAGAAAAACACACAGCAGATGAAGGAGCAAGGTAAAAACCCACCAGACCTAACACATGAGGAGGAAATAGGCAGTCCACCTGAAAAAGAATTCAGATTAATGATAGTAAAGATGATCCAAAATCTTGAAAATAGAATAGACAAAATGCAAGAAACAGTTAAAAAGGACCTAGACGAACTAAAGAGGAAATGAACAAAGAGGAACAACACAATAAATGAAATTAAAAATACTCTAGAAAAGATCAATAGCAGAATAACTGAGTCAGAAGAACAGATAAGTGATCTGGAAGATAAAGTAGTGGAAATAACAACTGCAGAGCAGAATAAAGAAAAAAGAATGAAAAGAATTGAGGACAGTCTCAGACACCTCTGGGACAACATTAAACACACCAACATTCGAATTATAGGGGTCCCAGAAGAAGAAGAGAAAAAGAAAGGGACTGAGAAAATATTTGAAGAGATTATACTTAAAAACTTCCCTAGGGCTTCCCTGGTGGCGCAGTGGTTGGGAGTCCACCTGCCGATGCAGGGGACACGGGTTCGTGCCCCGGTCTGGGAGGATCCCACATGGCACGGAGCGGCTGGGCCCGTGGGCCATGGCCGTTGGGCCTGTGCGTCCAGAGCCTGTGCTCCGCAACGGGAGAGGCCACGGCAGTGAGAGGCCCGTGTACCGCAAAAAAAAAAAAAAAAAAAAAAAAAACTTCCCTAATATGGGACAGAAAATAGTTAATCAAGTCATTTCCAAGGAGAAACACACCAAGACACATATTAATCAAACTATCAAAAATTAAATACAAAGAAAACATATTAAAAGCAGCAAGGGAAAAACAACAAATAACGCACAAGGGAATCCTCATAGGTTAACAGCTGATCTTTCAGCAGAAATTCTGCAAGCCAGGAGGGAGTGGCAGGACGTATTTAAAGTGATGAAGGAGAAAAACCTACAACCAAGATTACTCTACCCAGCAAGGATCTCGTTCAGATTTGATGGAGAAATTAAAACCTTTACAGATAAGCAAAAGTTGAGAGAATTCAGCACCACCAAACCAGCTTTACAACAAATGCTAAAGGAGCTTCTCTAGGTAAGAAACACAAGAGAAGGAAAAGACCTACAATAACAAACCCAAAATAATTAAGAAAATGGGAATAGGAACATACATATTGATAATTACCTTAAATGTAAATGGATTAAATGCTCCCACCAAAAGACACAGACTAGGGAATGGCTACAAAAACAAGACCCATATATATGCTGTCTACAAGAGACCCACTTCAGACCTAGGGACACATACAGACTGAAAGTGAGGGGATGGAAAAAGATATTCCATGCAAATGGAAACCAAAAGAAAGCTGGAGTCGCAATTCTCATATCAGACAAAATAGACTTTAAAATAAAGACTATTAGAAGAGACAAAGAAAGACACTACATAATGATCAAGGGATCAACCCAAGAAGAAGATATAATAATTGTAAATATTTATGCACCCAACATAAGAGCACCGCAATACATAAGGCAAATACTAACAGCCATAAAAGGGGAAATCGACAGTAACACAATCATAGTAGGGACTTTAACACCTCACTTTCACCAATGGACAGACAGATTATCCAAAGTGAAAATAAATAAGGAAACACAAGCTTTATATGATACATGAAACAAGATGGACTTAATTGATATTTATAGGACATTCCATCCAAAAACAACAGAATACACATTTTTCTCAAGTGCTCATGGAACATTCTCCAGGATAGATCATATCTTGGGTCATAAACCAAGGCTTGATAAACTGAAGACAATTGAAATCGTATCAAGTATCTTTTCTGACCACAACGCTATGAGACTAGATATCAATTACAGGAAAAGATCTGTAAACAATATGAACACATGGAGGCTAAACAATACAATACTTAATAATGAAGTGATCACTGAAGAAATCAAAGAGGAAATCAAAAAATACCTAGAAAAAAATGAAAATGGAGACACAACAACCCAAAACCTATGGGATGCAGCAAAAGCAGTTCTAAGAGGGAAGTTTATAGCAATACAATCCTACCTTAAGAAACAGGAAACATCTCAAATAAACAACCTAACCTTTTACTTAAAGCAATTAGAGAAAGAAGAACAAAAAAACCCAAAGTTAGCAGAAGGAAATAAATCATAATGATCAGGTCAGAAATAAATGAGAAAGAAATGAAGGAAATGATAGCAAAGATCAATAAAACTAAAAGCTGGTTCTTTGAAAAGATAAACAAACTTGATAAACCATTAGCCAGACTCATCAAGAAAAAAAGGTAGAAGACTCAAAATCAACAGAATTAGAAATGAAAAAGAAGTAACAAATGACACTGCAGAAATACAAAGGATCATGAGAGATTACTGCAAGCAACTCTATACCAATAAAATGGACAACCTGGAAGAAATGGACAAATTCTTAGAAATGCACAACCTGCCGAGACTGAAGCAGGAAGAAATAGAAAATATGAACAGAGCAATCACAAGCACTGAAATTGAAACTGTGATTAAAAATCTTCCAACAGGGCTTCCCTAGGTATTTTTACACAATAGTGGGAGGCTCTTCACTGACAACTCCCTATACCCCACATGGGCCCATGGATTTATAATATAAATTTTAATCAAATTGTTACGTATACAGTATTTGCCAAGGTCCCTTCATGCCTTAGAGATAGCCCTGATGTTATAGGTTTGAAATGGATATTTGCATGCAGGTGGTTTATCAGAAAGTGCTCTTGGGAACAACACCCAATACTGAGTAAATAAATCCAGTAAAATTTAGAAAAGAAGTCTAAACAAATATAATGAAAGTATAACATTTAATACAAGTTTAAAAGATAATTCTTAAGCAACAGTACATAATATGTAAAAATAAAATAAAAATAATTCATCTAAAAGGCCAGATTATTCCATGAAAATTTAGTGCATGGTGGTCACTAATAGAAGAAGTATTGGTAAATGTAAAAAATCTCTTGCCTTATATAGGAAGAGTGTAAATATATTTAGAAAGAAAATGGGTTTTTAATAAAGTATCAGTAGAATAAAAATAAGTGTGAAACAAGACAGGTTACCAAACCAAACCAAAACAAAACAAAAACAAGGCAAGCCATAGAAGTATTGCAGAAAACAGCCAAAGAAAAATAAGGAAGCATAAAAATGACAGAAGGTTAAATAACAGAAGTAGAACAAGATATATCAGATATACATTGAATATGTCAAAGCTAAGCTCATCTATTTTAAAAAAAATTTTATTGAAGTATAGTTGATTTACAATGGTGCATTAATTAAGCTTGTCTATTAAGGCATCTCAAATGTGTTTAGTAAACAAAATGCAAATAATTACTGTTTAACAAGAGGCATACTTGTAACAAAATAACATAAATTTAAGATAAAAGGATGATTGGACTTCTGTTTCTGGCAATATTTAAGACTAGATATCTGGATAAACCCTACTAATAAAAAATATATCAAAGGTAGGATGCTAGATTATTTTAGAAAACAAACTTTAAAAGGCATTGTTGAGGAACACGTATTTACAATCAAAATATATGAAACAAAAGAAGAATGCTTCCATGAGCAAAATCTTCAGGGGGAAAAAACTGCATAACAATATCTGCAAAGACAGGAGATATTATAATTATCTAATGGAATAGAAAGTGTATTTTTAAAATATTTTAAAGATACAATAAGATATTGAAAGTACAGTGAATGAACAAAAGACTATCAAAATGTCTAGTTTGAAATAGTATCAAGTAGAACTTCTAGAAATAAAAAATATTAAGTGAAAATAGATACTAAGTTGAAAGTTACACAGATGCCAAGTTCAAAGTTAGATACAGCTGAAGATACGTTGTGAACCAGGTAGTACACAAAATATATTTTCCAAATTTTACATAAAGATAAGAAAAATATGAAAAAAGAGGTTAAGGCATGTAAACTATGAAGTGAAACATTCCAACATACATCTAATTGTAGTTTATAATAAAGCTTATAAAGATAATAAAGGAAAAGCATTATTCAAAGAATGGCTGAGACTTTCCTCAAATTGTTGAAAGGCACAAATCCTCGGACTCAGGATTCAGGAAGTCCAACAATTCCCAACAGGATGAACCAAAAGACATCTAGAAAAATTTAACATAACTTCAGGAAAAAAGACAAAGATGTTAAAATTAACCAGACAGAACAGATAGATTACATGCAAGAAAAAAAATAAAAGCCATAAGAGTGTGAAATAATATTTTCAAAGTGCTGGGAGAAAATAATGTCAACTGAGGTTCAGTATATTCAGTAGTACTTAATTTCAAATACAAAGTTGAAATTAAGGCATTTTGAAACAAATACTAATGAAAAAAGTTTACCACTGACACTCACTAGAGAGAAGGATTCACTTCAAGATGAAAGGAAATGATCACAGAAGGTGATGCCAGAAAGACAGGTGAACAAGAAATGGTAAACAAGGAGCTAAATATAATTAAATACTGCTTGTTAAAATATCCAGAATGTAGAATTTAAAAAAAAACTAAAATAATGAATAGTAGATATACATAAGGTTTATTATCAAGTTAAAGTATTCAAATCCTCATATTGTTCAAGATACAGACAAGGATATGATTAATGATTTAGTTAAAATTTTGTTAACATAAATATGCATGTTAAAAATGTCTAAAGTTATTACTAAAAGGGTAGAATTAGAGTTTAAAACATCAAATCAGTGAAAGAAACAAAAGCATGAAATGGAGGTGGGGAACAAATAAATCCAAAAGAAAAGGAAACAGGGAGAAACAGAAAACTAGTAAACTAGTCCAAAATAAGATAGTAAAAAGTACTCATACACAGACACACACAATCACAATTAATAATAATGAATAAAATTTTCCAATTAAATAACAAAGTTGTCAGACTGGATTTACAAAATAACTAACCACATTTAAAAAACAAAAGACACATAAGACACAAGAACAATAGAAAGGTTGAAAATAAAACACAAAAATATGTATAATTAGGAAAATTCAAACTGGAAGAACATTATTGTACATATATTAATATCAGACAAAATTGTTTTAAAGAAGCATTTCAAGATATGAGGGCCATTGCATTTTTATAGGGTTTTTTTTTACCAGCTTTATTGAAGTATGATTTATGTGTCATAGACAATTCACCATTTAACGTGTACAATTCAGTGGCTTTTAGTATATTCACAGATAAGTAAATATCACCACAATTTTAGAATATTTTGTCACCTGAAAAGAAAACCCCATACCTTTTAGCTCTAATGCCCTACCTCCTTACCTCTCCCTCAAGTCTAAGCAACCAAAATCTACTTTCTGTCTTATTATACTTCCTTATTCTAGACTTGTATATTCTATGTGGACTTTCACATAATATATGGACTTTTGTGATTAGCTTCTTTTGCTTACTATGTTTTCAAGATTCATCAAATTTGTGGCATGTATTAGTACTTTGTTCTTTTTTATGGATGAATTATATTCCATCATATGAATATGCGACATTTAATTTATCCATTTATACATTGATAGACATTGTTGTTTCCATCTTTTGGCTATGAATATTGCTGCTATAAACAGCAGTATACACATTTTTTATGTGAACATATGCTTCCATATCTCTTGGGTATATAGCTAGGAGTGTTTAATCATTTGAGAAACTGCCAAACTGTTTTCCTCTTTTTTTTAATTTTTATTTATTTATTTATTTATTTATGGCTGCACTGGATCTTCATTGCTGCATGTGGGCTTTCTCTAGTTTCAGAGACCAGGGGTTACTCTTCGCTGTGGTGCCTGCAAACTTCTCATTCTGGTGGATTCTCTTGTTGTAGAGCACAGGCTCTAGGTGCGCGGGCATCAGTAGTTGTGGAACATGGGCTCAGTAGTTATGGCTTGTGGGCTCCAGAACACAGGCTCAGTAGTTGTGGCATGTGGGCCCAGTTGCTCTGCAGCATGTGGGATCTTCCCCGACCAGGGATTGAACCCATGGCCCCTGTATTGGCAGGTGGATTCTTAACCACTGCACCACCAGGGAAGCCCCAAACTGTTTTTCAAAGTGGTTGCACCATTTTACATTCTCACCCACAGTGTGTGAGGGTTTCAATCTCTGCACATCTTTGTCACTATTTATTAATACCTGAATTTTTGATTCTAGCCATCCTAGCGGGTATGGTTCACAATGAGACATCTCACTGTGGTTTTGATTTATAGTTCCCTGATGGCTAATGATGTCAAGCACTTTTGTCTGTTTTGGGTGTCAGGGTAATGCTGGCCTCATAAAATGAGTTGGGAAGTGTTCCCTCCTCTACTATTTTTTGGAAGAGTTTGTGAAGAATTGGTAGTAATTATTTAAATGTTTGGTGGTGAAGCCATCTGGGAAGCCATTATATGTTGACAAAAGTTTTACTTCATAAGGAAGATAAAACAATTTAAGTGCATAATAATAGATACATAAAGTAAAATGGGGCAGAATCAGGGGAGAAATTAATAAATTATGGGACATTTAAAAGTAATTCTCTCAGTAACTTTTGGATCAATACCAAGAATATTACACAGCTAGACTTTGGGGATGCTGCCAATTCAGTGCTGATAGGAAAAGGTCTTAAATACAGTTATTAGAAAAGAAGATATAATGAAAATAAATGAGCTAAGCATCCATTTAAGATACCAGAAAAAGAACTGCAGGATAAACCAGAAAAAAATCAGTAGGAAAGAAACAACAAATATGTGAGCAGAAATGCATAAAATGGAAAAGAAAGATGCAGTAGATAATTTCAGCTAACTCAAAAACTGGTTTTTTGAAAAGACAAATACAACAGACAAACCTCTAGTAATATTAATTATATATATATATATATATATATATATATATATATATATATATATATATATATATACGCAACTTTTTCAGAAAAAAAGTTTTTTACAACTCTTTTTATAAGACTAGTGTAAACTTAATATCAAATACAGTCTGAGAAAGAAAATCTTTAGTCAATATCACTCACAAACTTAGATGCAAAAAAACTAAACAAAATATTAATAACACTATTATAGAAATTCATTGAAAAGATAATGACATGATCAGGTTGAATTTACTCCAGGAATGCATGTTTGGTAAGAAAATAAAGGAAAGAAAGGCCATAAGATCATTTCAACAAAAGATAAAGCATTGGATAAAATCCAACAAGCTTTAACAACCAAAAAAAAAGGAAATTGTTAGAAACAAGGAATAGAAGGAATAAATTAACCTTGAAAAATGTATCCATTCATTCTACAGTTAAAATCATACTCGTCAAAAGGCTTATTGTTCATAGCTGGTCCCAGGCAGAGGATCCCTCATAGGGGTTGTAGCATCCATTGGTCTTACTGAGAAAACAATCTCAGCTGTGTAGAACACTGTGGGACAAAGACTTCAAATGGACTTTTGGCTTCACCTGTTTCCTGGGAAACTATGGCTCTGACCAGATGCTGGTGACACTCAGAAATATCACCGACTAGTTCCAGGCTCTGTTGGTGGTGGCCTTTGTCTACAATGAGCATTTCCTCAGGAAGAGGCACTATGTCTTACATCTGGAGTCTCTGAAGTCAATGGCTACTGGAGTAGACTGTTCCTCAGTGTCCCTTCAGACATATACCAGTAGCATGCCATCAGTGGTCATATTTGGCCATCAGTGGTCATTTTCAGCTTGCTGGGAAATAGCTCTGGACTATATTCCATGGACCTGGACTACCTGGACCATGAGACCCACCTCTGTGGACACCAAGGGAACATCTTGTGCCATGATCATTAATGGCATCTTGCTTACAAGTGGGAGAAGAATTTTGGTTTTTCACAAGAGCTAGGTGTGAATGTTGCTTTGATCAGAATAAGGAAATAACCTTGGCTGTGTCTAATCACACTTAATTTCTTGTTGGTGATAAGGGAAGATAAATACTCTGCTTTGCTATCAAGGAAAAAAGAGGTGATATTTGGCCCACTTCACAAGAGGCATGAGTTTTGCAGTGAGGGCTGATTAGAAGGGGAAATGAATCTATTCCTTGTCAGCAAAGCATGTGTTGGTAGGTCCCTCTGGCTGTAGGTATATATTCATCAGTATATGTGCATCAGTGGATCTTGCCTGCAGCAATTACTAATGTAGTGATTAAGTAATTTTTTATTTCTCTGATTCTAATCTGAATTTCTCTATTAAAACAATTTTATTTTCAAAAAATAAAAAGCAAGTGACTTGACTTTTATTTTTGGCAATAGTCTGAACTAGATAGCCTGAAAACTTTTTACAATTTCTGGCTAAAATATTACAAACATCCTATTATAAGCACTGCCATGGTCCCAAGAAAGCAAATTCCCACATACAAAAACAAAACTAAAAACCAAAAAGATAAGGACCTGAGCAAATTCTGTAGCAGTCCTAGGAGTAGTTTTTTTGGTCTCAATAACTAAGGGATCTGAGTTTTAAGGACCTCACAGGGAAATGAAATTAGGCCTTGATCCTCCTTATGGTAGGAATAGAATTGAGACTTTTGTATAAAAACCACGTTCCTAGGAAGGCTCCACATTCTCTAAAACGTAGGCTAGAAAATGTCAACCCAACAGCACAGGGTAAAGAGAAAGAAAGTTTACTTGTCTGGCCTGGCTTCTCAGTGAGAAAAAAAACTGTTTATGGTCCTATGCTTACCCAGTTTTAGAGATCAAATTTGAGCTTTCCAGGACATTTTCACATCTCAAATATACATAAAATAATGGTCTCAGGCTGGTGACCCCCTTAGAGCATCTGACAGATGTAAAAGAAAAATCAGTTTGGAGAGACATAACTTCAGTCCATGCTGTATAAGTTTCCAACACATTAAACCCTCTAAACATGAGCTCACAATGAAAAATTATAAAAATATATGAGGAAAATATTTAGCTTCATGAGATTAGAAGATATGATGAACAGTAGGTTTAGATGTTCAAAAACATCAGATAATGTAAATATAGGACAGGAATGACATACTGAGTATGATTTAAATGATTCAAAACATAACAAATACTGAAAAATATGCAGGAAAAATAAAACACTAAATAAAAAAAACTATATAGCACTTATATATAAACAGCCCCAAAATATATGAAGCAAAAACTGATAGAATTTGGCTTCCCTGCTGGCACTGTGGTTAAGAATCCGCCTGCCAGTGCAGGGGCCATGGGTTCGATCCCTGGTCGGGGAAGATCCCACATGCCGCGGAGCAACTAAGCCCGTGTGCCACAACTACTGAGCCTGTGCTCTAGAGCCTGTGAGCCACAACTACGGAGCCTACACGTCACAACTACTGAGCCCACACACCACAGCTATTGAAGCCCGCACACCTAGAGCCCATGCTCCGCAACAAGAGAAGCCACTGCAATGAGAAGCCCAGCGCCGCAACTAGAGAAAGCCTGCATGCAGCAATGAGGACCCAACACAGCCAAAAATAATAAAATAATAATTTTAGAAAACTGACAGAATTGAAGGGGCAAATAGACAATTCAATAATAATAATCGTCGGGAGACTTCAATGTCACACTTTCACTAATAGATAGAAGAAGTAGGCAGAAGATCAACCAGGAAGTAGAAGATTGAACAATACTATCAATCGACTACATCTAACAGACATCTGTAGAATATTCCACCTACCAACAGTAGAATAGATATTCTTCTCAAGTACACATGGAACATTCTCCAGGCTAGACCATATGAAGCCATAAAACAAGCCTCAAATGAATTTAAAGGGAGTGAAATAATACAAAGTATGCCCTCCAGTCATAACAGAATTAAATTAGAAAATAACTATAGAAGGAAATTTGTGAAATTCACAAATATGTGGAAATTAAACAATATACTCCTAAATAACCAATGGGTCAAAAAATAAATTGCAAGGGAAATTAGACAATACCTTGATATAAGTGACAACAAGAACAAAACATACCAAAACTTAGGAGATGCAGCTGACGCAGCGCACAGAAGGAAATTTGTAGCTGTAAATGCCTGTATTAAAAAGGTAGAAAGACATCAAGTCAATAACCTAACTTTCTACCTTTAGAACCTAGAAAAAGAGGAGTAAACTAAACCCAAAGCAAAGAGAAGGAAAAAATAATTAAGATTAAAGAAGAAATTAATTATGTAGAGAATAGAAATCCACAGAGCAAAACAATAAAACCAAAAGCAGATTATTTGACACAATCAACAACATTGACAAACTTTTAGCTAGATTTACTAAGAAAAAAGAGAGAAGACTCAATTACTAAAATCAAGAATGAAAGAGGGGAAATAATTACCACCTTACAGAAATACAACAGATTACGAGGGAATACTTTGAATAATGGTATGCCAACAAATTAGACAACCTAACTGAAATGGACAAATTCCTAGTAAGGCCAAAACTGACTCAACAAAAAATAGAAAATCTGACTAGACCTATAAAAAGTAAAGAGGTTGGATTAGTAATTTAAAAGCTAGGCATAAAGTAAGCCCAGTCCCAGATGGTTTCAATGATGAATTTAACCAAATATTTAAAGAATAATTAGTACTGGGCTTCCCTGGTGGCACAGTGGTGGAGAGTCCACCTGCTGATGCAGGGGACACGGGTTCGTGTCCCGGTCCGGGAGGATCCCACATGCCATGGAGCTGCTGGGCCCGTGAGCCATGGCTACTGAGCCTGCGCATCTGGAGCCTGTGCTCTGCAATGGGAGAGGCCACAACAGTGAGAGGCCTGCGTACCGCAAGAAAAAAAAAAAAAAAAAAAAAGAATAATTAGTACCAACCTTTCACAAATTCATCCAAAAGATAGAAAAGTAGGATACACTTTCCAACTCATTCTGTAAGGCTAATACTATCCTGGTACTAAACAAGACAAAGATATCACAAAAGAAATCTACAGACCAGTATCCTTTATGAATATAAATGCAAAAATCCTCAACAAAATACTAGCAAACTGAATCCAACAATATATGCAAAGGATTGTACCTCATAACCAAGAGGGAATTATCTCAGGAATGCAAGGTCAGTTCAACACATGAAAATCAACCAGTGTAACACATCATATTAATAAAATGAAGAAAAAAACCACATGGCCAATAAGCATATGAAGACACTCAACATCATTAGTCATCAGTGAAATGGAAATAAAAACCACAATGAGATACCACTTCACACTCACTAGGACAGCTAGAATCAAAAGTCAGATAATAAGGGTTGTCAAGGATGTGAACAAATCGAAACCCTCATATACTACTGGTGGGAATGCAAAATGGTGCAGCAGTTTGGGAAACAGTTTGACAGTCTTTCAAATTGTTAAACAGACTACAGTATCTCCCAGCAATTTAACTTCTATATATATGCCCAAGACAAAAGAAGACATACGTCCACACAAAAACTAGTATACTAATTTTAATAGCATTATTCATAATGACCATAAGGTGAAACAACTCATGTGTCCGTCAACTGATAAATGGATAAACAAAACGTGATATATCCACACAAGGGACTATTACTCAACAATAAGAAGAAATGTTGATACCTGTAGTAATATGGATAAACCTTGAAAACGTTATGCTAAGCCAAGAAGCCAGACAGAAGGACCATATTTAACATGATTCCTTTTATATGAAAACTTCACAGTAGGCAAAAAGCAGATTAATGACTTTCTATGACTAGGGAGTGGGGGAGGCAAAATGAAGAGTTACTGCTTTGGGGTGATGAAAATGTTATAACCTTAAATTGTGGTGATAGTTGCATGGTTTTGTGAATATATTAAAATCCAATGAATTGTATACTTTAAATGGGTTAATTTTATAGTTTAGTCTATTTAAATCCAATAGACCATGTATAGAATCTGTATGCTAAAAACAACAAAGCATTGATGGAAAAAATCAAACTTGATATAAATAAATGGAGAATCATGCCATGCTCATGAACTGGATTTAGCCAGAGTTCTTTGCTACAAGAACAAAAATTCAATCAATTTTTAAAAAAAAAAGATAAATTAGACTTCATAAAAGTTAAAAACCTTTGCTCTGTGAAAGACAATTTTAACAGAATAAAAAGACAAACTGCAGACTGAGAAAATACTTACATATCCAAGCCATATAATGAACTCTCAAAACTCAGAAGTAAGAAAACAACTGGAAAAAATATATAGACAAAATACTTGAACCAACAGTTCCTCAAGAAGATATGTGGTTGGCAAAGAGCACATGAAGAGATGCTCAACATCATTAGCCATTTAGGGAGATGCTACTTAAAAGTATATTTATCAGCATGGCCAAAACTAATACTAATAGTAAAATTAACAATACCGTGTGCTGGGAAGAATGTGAATCAACTCTAATACATTGCTCCTACAGTGCAATAGTATGAGTGCAATATATAGCACTTTAGAAAACACTTTGGCAGTTTCCTATAAAGTTAAACTAAAACATCAGATGACACACCAAACCCACTCTGATATTAACTTAGATAAATGAAAGCTTAACATTTACAGAAAAATCCATACACAAATCTTTATAGCAGCTGTATTCATAATCACTAAAAGCTTTAAATGGCAGCTGTTATTTAAAAGAGATCAGTAGTTGCCAGTGTAGACTACAAAGAAGCAGCACAGAGAGTTTTGGGGGCAAGGGAACTGTTTTGTATCCTCATTGGGGTGGTAGTTACACGAACCCATACGTGCATTCAAATTCATAGAACTGTACCCCAAAAGAGAAAAGGAAAGGAAAGGAAAACATTTTACTGTATGTTAATTTTCAAAAGAAAAAAGTAAAGAAATAAAAAAACACGTAGAGTGCAATGAAAAGTAAACAGAATGGTCTCTGTGCAATAGTCCTAGAAAGCACGCGTTTACCACCCAACAAATGTGTTCAAGATGTGCTTTTGCTTTTGTTTTAAAGATAAACATTTCTATCAATAAGAAAAGAGAATGGCAATTAGAAACTCCAAAATAAAGAAAACTCTATATATGAAATGACAAAACTAAATATAAAGAAAATTATATGTGACATGATTTTGAGGATCTCTCTGACCTTGGCATTTGCAACAGTCTCCTTTGAGAGGCACAGATTTGGAGAAAATTACTTCTCTTCCTCTATGGATACAGTCCCATTAACTGACTCCTAAGTAAATAGTATACCTATCCGCCAATATAACAAAGAGTATTTTAGGATACTTAGATTTAGGAATCAACCTAAACAAAAATATGAAAGTCTTAATTATGCCTATGTCAGAACCTTAACAATGTAAAAATAGTAGAGCAACAACAGCAGTTGAGAACTGAAGGGGAGAAGAAGGAGAGAGAATGGAGGGGCATTAATTTTCTCATATTCTACAGTCAAAAGTCAAGACACTGTCTAAATAGATGAATCAACAAGTAATGGATAGAGGTGTATTATTTATAGTTTTAAAAGTAGCAGATAGAAGAACTAAATAAAGAACAAACAAAAAAGTGGAAATAGAAAGGGAACAAGAGAAAGGGTAGAAAGTGAGCGAAATTTATTATTTTTCATAATGGGGAATCAATAAATATGCTTAAAGTTGATAAATCACTTAGCACTGACAAATCAAGAAATAGTGGCAAAGTCTATTATTTAGAATTACAGAAGAAGAACTAAAAACAAAACAAAAAAACCCCTCAAAAGTGCTTTTCTTTGAAATATAATGCTAAGATCAGAGGTGGGAAACAAAAGTGCTTTTTTTCTTTCATTCCATATTCTTCTGTACTGTGTAGTTTTTTTATTTGGGGGGACAGATATTGTTATAATCATAAAAAATAATGAAATAGATAATAAATAAAAGGTTAGACAAACATTCTGGGCAAATACAAGCAAAATAAAGCAGTAGGTAATATGGAATTCAAGGAAAAAATAATTAGCAGAACAACTACAAAAAAAAAGTGTAGAAGATTTTACCCGAAGTGTTAAGTAGGTGGTGGGATTATAGGGGTTTTTTTTCCCTTTTCTTATCTGTATTTTCTAATATTTATGCAGTAGTCATTGATTATCTATTTAAAAAGAAAAGGGAATAAGTGAATGTGAAAATGAGACGAGCATTCCTTACTTCCACCAAAAGACCCAACGAACACCAAGCAGAGGTAAATCTCCCTTCCAGGGAGTGCCCACCATGCAGACCAACTAGCCCTGAAATTCCATCATTCTACAGCCTCGTACCACTTGGGAATTAACCCCGCTGTGCTGTAGTTCACCCCACTCTTCCTACACCTCCTAATTCACCTCCCTCTATTTAATAACATTAAAACCATAAGCATTGACAAAGACCATGATTTCCTTCTTTATAATTTGACCCATTCAAAAGTGTTTTTGAGAGTACTTACACACACACACACACACACACACACACACACACCGCAGCAGGAAAAGAGTAAATTGTGAAATCCGAGCAAAGGAAAATTTAGGATAAAGGATATGGTTATAATCCAACACATGCAGCAAGTTCTGCACACCTACCAAAATGAGCCACAAGTTATGGAACTGAGCTTTCCAACTCCCTCCTCTTCCCTACTCCTCCAAAAAGGAGGAAATCCTCTGAGTTAGAAGATTCCCAGGATCCGTGAGTTAGGTCACAAAACTCACACTAGTGTGTTGCTTGTTTGAGAGAACCTCTGTTTCATCTGACAGGGCAAACTGAAAGAGATTTTCCCTTGGATGCACTGGGTTCGGGGTCATTTAAGCAGTTCTCACCACAGGAGGAAAAAAGGTAATTATGTGAGGTGATGGAAGTTTTAGCTAACTTTATTGTGGTAATCATTTCACAATATGTACATGTATCCAAGTACCACATTGTACACCTTGAACTTACACAATGTCATATGTTGATTATATCTCAGTAAAGCTGGGGGGGAAAGAAGCTCTTTGAGCGTGTGTACCCTCTGCCCGTCCCTTTGGACCTGAATGACATCTTCCCTTAGGACCCTAAGTTCACAGTGTTCTCTTTTTTTTTTTTTTTTTTTTTTTTTTTTTTTTTGCGGTACGCAGGCATCTCACTGTTGTGGCCTCTCCCATTACGGAGCACAGGCTCCGGACGCACAGGCTCAGCAGCCATGGCTCACGGGCCCAGCCACTCTGTGGCATGTGGGATCCTCCAGGACCGGGGCATGAACCCGCGTCCCCTGCATCGGCAGGCGGACTCTCAACCACTGCACCACCAGGGAAGCCCCACAGTGTTCTCTTGGTAGACAAGTGCTAACAAATGTCTCCCAGCTGTACTGGACTGAAAAATATTCCACTAACCCATCTTTCAAATCTGACAGTATCAATCAGGAAATTGACACCCAAGTGGCATCCTGAGGATGGTTCCCATATATACCCACCCTGGCTCTGATCAAGAGGCAACATGAGGGTAGTAAGAACAAAGGAATGTCAGAATACTACCAAATTTATACTTCTGGGCCTCAAAGAGTCATTGCATCATAAAAATCTGTAAGTATTTTTTTGGAGAAGTACTATATTTGGCAGACTTTGGAAGGAAATTTATAACGGATTTATATTTACCAAAAAAAAAGACAAGTGATCATCTAAATGCACCAGATATTTAAATTTTCAATCTATTCTTCTTTGAGATCTCAAACACCTTGATGTCAATTTTAAAAGAGAAAAAGCTTAGTCAGGACAATAGGAACTATTCAATTGATTCCTAAAACATTTGCTCAAGAAATTATTTAAATACACCAGAAAGACTTCAAAACCAGAGTAATATATGTTTTCTAATATATCCATGGGATGTATGACAAAAGGAGCTTTTCCTGACAGTCCAGTACAACTGCAATTTCAGATCTAAAGGTTATGTCAGCAAATCATCAAAGACAATTTATTAACCGCCCTCAGGAGGAGGGCATGCAGTGCTGTGTCAGCCAGTGATGGCAGCGTTCACGCTCATCAACACAAACATGAACAGCCTGATCTCTGCTTGTGGGAGAGAAACAATAGAATGCCAACAGCTTGCACAGAAGTCATTTAGCACAAAAGAAAAAAAGGTCAATTCTTAGGAAAAAAATCAATTAAAGAGATATAACTAGTTGCATTTAGAGAAACTTATCCATGTGCTCACCCCAGCCCCTGAAAAAATTCATTCCTCGAAATTCCATCCATTCATGGTACTTAGGGTACACATCTGTGATTCTCAGATTTTTTTTAGTTTTAAGAGTTGAGACTGATACCCTGTCATAGCTTGCCTGATTGCAGCTGTAACAATGTTGAAATCCTCAAAGGCATAAATGGTAAATATTTATCACTTAATTAATGTTAATATTTTAAGACGTTTATGACAACTCTTAAGATGATTGACAACATGCTGTGGGTACAGCAAAAACAGGATTTGGATTTCATGATGTAGAGTAGTGGTAAGGATGAAGATCAGGTTGAAATTAATCCAGACCCTGAACAAAGCTCAGCATCATTTAGTTGATTCAACAGAAAATGCTGTCAATCAAGACTTTTGGCTACTGTATGGTATAATATGGTAGCCAAGACGGCCAGTTTTATGATATGCAGTGAGGCAGATGGTTTTTCCCAAGAATTGCCACAGCAATAGCTCCCATGCCACATGCTTTTCCATGGTGGGACCATGCCAACCCTCCCTCAAGAGATGGAGTCTAATTGCCCTCTCCTGAATCTGTCCTGACCTGATGACTCACTTGTTATCAGTTGAACAAATTGAACGATACTGCTGAGCTCTGCAAAAGTCAGAAAAGGCCATGAAGCTTCTACCTGGTTCTCATGTGACATTCACTCTGGGAGAAACTGTCTGCCATATAAGAAATCCAGTTACTCTGAGACCACCACTTGAAAAGGCCACAGGTAGGTGTCCCTTTAGAAAGTCCCGGATGAGCCCAGCTTTCATCTATTCTGATCCTGCACCCAATTCCAATGTATGGGAGCTTTTCCACACCACCAAGTAATTCTACAATTTAAATCAACTTTGACACTATCTCCCTTGAGATAGCATCCGATTCCACAGGACTAGGGCTCAGTCCCACAAGAACGCCCTCCCTGCCACACACACCAACTTCAGATGCCCATGGAAAGTCCAGGTTGTCACCTGTGCTTTTTCTTGACCAATAGGCTATAGATGAGAGGTTTCAACAAGCCTCTCCTTGGGTTCGATTAATTTACTAAGATGGCTGACAGAACTCAGAGAAACAGTTTACTTACTAGATGACTGGTATATTATAAAAGGGTATAACACAGGAGCAGCCAGGTGGAAGAGATGCTTTGGGTAAGGTATGGGGGGGCGGACACAGAGCTTCCATGCCCTCTAAGCGTGTCACTCTCCCTGAATCTTCACCTGTTTACCAACCAGGAAGCTCTCCAAACCCCGTCCTTTTGGGTTTTTTATGGAGGTTTTATTACCTAGGCATAATTGATTAAATAATCGGTCATTGATTCATCCTCCAACCTCTTTCCCTTACCCAGAAGCTGTTGGGGGGTGGGGGGTTCTGGGTGGGACTGAAATTTTCTATCATCTTATGACATGGTTGGGTCCCCTGGCAACCAGCATCCATCTTTAGGTGACCTAGGTGCTTTCCAAACCTCATTAACTTAACAAAAGACATCTTTATTGCTCTTATCACTTGGGAAATTCCAATGGTTTTAAGAATTCTGTGCCAAAAAAAAAAAAAATTCTGTGCCAGAAACGGGGACAAAGACCAAATATACATTTCTTATTATAATCCACAATATCACATTTATCCCACCAAGATGTCAGATATATGAGCTGTCTTAGACTTTCCAGAATAACAGTCCACCAGTTAAGAACCACTGAGTGACCTCAGTCCATGTCATGGGGAGCAGGAGAATAACTCCGTGAAGTCCTGCCTGAATATCAAACCCACCAAACGAGATATAGTAAAAATGGTTATTGTTTTAAGCCACTAATTTTATAGTAGTTTTTATGCAGCTGAACATTCAGGCAAATGTTGCCAACAGCATTGGGAAAACCCCTGTGGACCCATCTACAACCATGGCATGTTTTCTTCCACAAAATCTCTATGGAAATCCACATGGTCTGCACCCTTGCCATGCAGGGTTGCTTCAATCTCTATGAAAGCGTTTATTTAAATGCCAGGTGACCCTAGCGTACTTAGGTAGTTGTTTTCACAGCATTAACCATTTGACAGGGATGCTTGGAGTACAGAGGATACTAACAGACTAAAATCTTCTACCCACAGAGGAGGAATCAGAAATTAAAATAAGATATTTCTGAAATTGTCACGTGAGTTGATGAGTGAATCCATCTTGTGCTACATGAAACTTCAAAAATATCTTGACTGATTAACTAAGAAGAGCTAAAGACAGTTGTCAACTCTATGTCCTCTGAATGCTGATTTGGAACTTAGAATATGTTTCTCCACAAATATCTAGGCATTAGTCTTAATAACACTAATCTAATCTGTGGGCCCTATGGGCCAGGATCACAAGCTAATGAAGGGGAAGGATGAAGAAAGAATCCTCTCTCTTCCCTGGGAGCAGGGCCAGCCCCAGAAGAAATGTAAGAAGGTGTGTCTTTGTCTTCAGCCCTCTGGTACCTTAGAATCCCTTCTCGCCAGGTTCTGGGACCCCCAGGTCACTCCCTGATGGTGGAATCACATCCAGGTCTGCCCTCCACTCCAGCACCTCTAACCCCCATGCTGCATGCTCTAATATTATTTATCAAATTTCTTACCTCCACTCCCCCAGGGAACATATTCTCACTAATATATAAATGGTCGATTGGCTCTTTCTGTCTTTATTTACATTACTGAGATTTCAGGCTGCTGGGCTACATGAAGTGAAAATGACTAGGAAAACCAGCCAGCAAGCAAAACAGCCCTCCTTCGAGTGTCTTCTGGCTTCTCCCCTCCTGAACCTGTGGATTCTCTCTAGCTTCTTGGAGGAGTCGGCAGCAAGGAAGTCAGTGATGGGGTTGGGGGGAAGTATTGTGGTAAACTCCCATGTTTGGGTGGTTTGAGTAATTGAGAACTTCACATGTAATCTTTATCACTAGGGTGAAGTCAACAGCATCCAGTGTTTGACAACCAGCTCTCTGGAGGAAGAGCCCTGATTCGTAGCCTTTGCCAAGCTCTGTGGTGTAAATTTCCCCACTATATCTGACTTTACAATACCAATGTGCCATTACTGGACATGGGGTTGGGAAGTGATGAGCACAGTCAGCTCTCCTGAGCCACCAAGAGCCAGCTTCAGCCACCACTGCCAACACCTATGGCCACCACATCCTACTTCCAAGCCCTGGCAGCCAAGATAAACCAGAGGTGGGGTTCAATGTGGAGACCATTTCTGAGAGGAGACTGGTGATTGACGTCTAAAAGATACCCTTCGACCTTTGCCCATGCAGTCCTGCTCAATTTTCTGTCTCCAAAGTCCTGTCCTCCCCACACCTGAGACCCCTTGACTTCTAACTCATTGCTAAGAGCCACTGACCACGGTGGGCCCCTTTCTGGTCACTGTGTCCTGAGTTTGTTTGTTTTGTGCACCCAGGTTCCTGTCCCGACCCATTGCCCATCCTCTAAATGACTCTTAGCCCCTGACCTCTGCCCCCAGAGACTGGATCCCCAGCATAAACCAATTCCTCTGGCCAGAGACCTGTTCCTTGCTGACTGGTATCCCCAAGGTGATCAAGACTGCACTTTGGGGAGAATGAAAAGGAATCTATCATGTCTTGAGTGTCGATGTTTCAGGCATCCAGGCAATGTGGGGAGGCAATTCTCTCTGCCTCATAGGTGAAGAGGCTAAGGCCTAGACAGAATCCCAAGGCCACACAACTTATGAGGGCAGAATCAAATTTTAAACCAGACTTGGTGAGGCTAAAGACAGGTCTGTCTGACCTTCACTCTTACCCTATACCCACCATACTTGTGGTTTTCAGACTCTTCCCCAGGAATTTAAAGTCCAGAGCAGATGATTTTAAAACACTACAAATATTTTGTGCTTGAATATATCTTAAGCATTTTTAAAGAACTATACAAATTAAAGCAACATGCAAAGTCAGTGTGTTTTACACCAAATATGGGTAACCTGTGCTGCCGGATTAGTGCATATAGACCTCAAAATAAAGTTTCCTTATTATCTCATTAATGTATTTACCCTCTTTTGTAGAAAAGTGTGCACATGAACAGAAGTGAGGCAAAGTCATTACATCATGGAAGCGCCAAGGTTTTGGTATCTTTTACCAGTAAGGTAAGATGGGAAATCTACTCCAACCGGTTGGGGGAAACTGAACATAAAAAAATGAATGCTCTTTACACTCTCTGTGTTTCATGTTCTCACCACTTTTGTTTCAATTGTGCTTTTTACTCTGCTTTCTCCAACATCTTTTCATCATTGTCTAAACAGTATTTCTCTTTTATTAAAATCACGTATTACTGCCTGGCTAATGTATTTATTTTTTTGTGAGCTTATTGTCTATTTTCCCAATTCTCACCTCCCTCCTACCCTCCAAATGTAGACTCTAGGAAGGAAGGGACTTTGTTCTGTTCATCACTACATCCAGGGCACCTAGACCACTGCCCAGAATATAGTAGGTGCTCAACAAAATTTTTTGAATGCATAGATAGATGAACAAATGAAAAATGAAAATGAATTTGACTACTTTGAGATTTTGAGTGACTGTATGACAGACAGGTATTAAGATGTATGAGAGTTTTTCTAATGATATTGCCAAACATCTCATAATGTTAGAACATAAACTTGAAAAGTGTTTTCTAGAATACAGTTGTTGTTTAATACCAGCTGAAGAACCCATTCATCACCTCCTTCCAGCTTGTACCTTTACTAATTAAGGAAAGTGGGCAGTTCCTAGGCACAGAGAATAATTCAACTTTGGAACAAAAATATCTTGCCACTTCTCTTTCAAACCTCTGGATGAGTTGCATTTAAGAGAATACTGAGATCATAAGGCCAGCTTTCAGGAATTTATATGTACAACTAATATCTGTGTGAATCAGGAATTTTTCTCTAATATTATGTGACCTAGCACACTGCAGACATCAGTGGAATGTTGAGACTGATTAAGACTGCAAATATCAGCCAAAAAAAGTTGATTTCAAAGGCTGTGTTCATCTTAAAAGCCTCATTTTTCTTACTAGCTAGTTTCAACTATTACACATGTGAACTTATAAAATCAATTCATTCCAATCAAACAAACCTTATCTGTTTTACATCGGGGTTCTTTTATCATTTGAGGGAAATAGAGGATTCCACTGCTAAAAGAAATTAAAATGTGAAAACAATGGCCCTGCCCTGCACAGTGTCCATTCTCCCGAACCGCAGCTGTTGCCTGCACTAGGAGGCTCTGGGTGACGTTTGAAGTGGTCCCTTGCCTGCTGAAAACCCCTCATGGCACAGCACTGGAGTCCAGCTTCATAGACAGAACCAATCTCCATCCCTCTGCTGTGGCTCTAACCCACAGTGGTTAGAGCAGGATGAAGGCCACAGGCATGAAGCCAGAGGGAGCTGGCTTTACTCCGTCTCTGTCACTTACCAGTGCTGAGGAAGCAACTTAACTTCTCAAGCATCTGTTCCTTCATCTGGCAAAGTGCTAATGTCAATTTCATAGGGCTGTGGTGAGAATTAAAAAGATAATGTGGGCAAAGCTTTAGAACAGCAGTGGGGTGATGTTATTACATTTATTATTTTTGTTATCATCATGTTTTAGTTCTTAGGTTCAACCCATGTACATAAGGCACCTTGCTTCAGGTCTGCTTGACAGATGTGTTCAGAAAAGTCCAAGGAAATAACAAAGAATTGTAACTAAACAGAAAAATATAAGGGATTATATAATGGGTTGCAGTATTATCGACGTTTGTCATTTTGCGACTGATGAGCACATTGCTCCTGAAGGCTGCTATCCAGCCTCAGTGTTCCAGGTGGAAGGGAAGGGCCCAACCCTGCAAACCATTATCTCTGATGCACATCTCATCCCCACCACCATCCCTCACTGCTTCTCTGTGGACTGTTTGAAGCAATAAAGCAAAACATCCAAATGCTCCTAACTTAGAAATGCATCCATAAGCATCCTTATCCTGAGATGGGAAGGAGCTTAAGAAAGCTCTGTGTCCTAGCCCTGACTCCTGGGAAGAGCACAAGAGAGGATGTTACAGGCTTCCTAGATAGTGAGAGGACACCTTGAATTGGAAGTAGCATGGCTGAGCCAGGTTAATGCTCCTGGAAGCCTCCCCAAGAGATGACACTCTACGATCCAGCCTCAGGGGGCTGGGGGCTCCCCTCCCAGAGCCAGGCCCACTCCTCCCCCCCACCCACCATTGAGCTTGAGCTGCCTGGGATGTGGCACAGTTAGATGCACTGACTCCCCTCCCCTCGTGGGGCTCCTGCACCAGGACGCCTCTGCCCTCATGCTGTGGTGAGTCAGGGCCACTCGCCGTAGAAGAAGCTCCAGCTTCCCCTGCCCAGGCTCCTGCCCCTGGCCTTCTTGGAACACTGCTGCCTGCCAGCACCCTGACCCAACCCCGTTGCCCACAGAATCACTGCCTCCAAGAAGAAGAAAAAGCTGAGAAAGAAGCTGAGGGGCCTTTGAAAACCCCTTGACTCCTCCCACTGAATGGGGACATGTCCACGCATATCCCCAGCCTGGACCTGTTGAGTACCTACTACACTCGGGCTCTGTGCTAGGCCCTGGGCATTTGGAAAATGAACAAAGCAGAGTACCTGGGTCAAGCCACTCGTGGTGTAGGAGAGACACAGAGTACAGAATAGGAGGGAAGCTTAGGGGCTGGGAAGCCTACCTGACCCAGCTGGAATACTGCCCAGGGAAGCGGACTCTGGGATGGAGTCATCGGGCAGGATTCAGTAAGGAGTTGCCCTGCGATTGACATCTGTGGAAAGGAGAGGACAGAAGTGGGTTGGGCAGTGGGAGAAACTGAGTCATGACCCAGGGACACAGGCCCAACGACAGCCTCAACCAACACCATGAGGACCACTGAAGTTAAAATAACACCGCGGAGTTTCCCCAGTATCCAGACCTTTAGGCTCCTGCATCAACCAGTTGTTGAACTGAGCCCAGGGGCATGGCCTTGGACACACCACTTCCCAGACTCCTGTGTATACAGCTCCCTTTATTCTGGACTATCTCTCTGGACTATCTCTGCAGAGCATATTTTAGGTCTCCAGTCCAAATGCCCCAAACTCAGAGATCATCTGTGTCATTAACGTCATAAGATTCAGAACATGGCTGCCTGGGATGGGGCTGCCACTGAGGCCAAGTCATGGAAAGCTGTGTGCCTTAGCTACCCAAAACCTGGGATCCCAGCTCCACTCCTAGTCTCAATCAGCCACCAGCTTAGAGGTAGGGCTTCCCCAGGAACATTCCTGAACTAACCAGGATGCTTTCAGGTGACAAGGATTGAACCTCTACTCAAACTGGTTCAAGAAGAAAAGTAGCGTAAGGATTTTAATGGCTTAGGTAACTGAAAAGTCCAGGGATAGGTCCAGCTTCAGGAAAAGCTGGATCCAGGGCTTTGCTCTCTTTCCATCTCTCAACTCTGCTTTCCCCTGTGTTAGCTGCATTCTTACACACGTTCTTTCTTTGCACTGCCACTTGGAAGCTCCAGGTTTACATTCTGTCATCTTAATAATGCCCATTAATAAATATGGAGATTCTACTGCTTCATATTGCCTATGAAATCCTGGATTTGCACCTTATTGGCTTGGTGGATGTCACCTACCCAACCCTGAACCAAGCACTGTGGTTAGGGGGATAGAACACACGGATTGTTTGGGTTTTCGACACATGCTGGGGAAGGAGGAGGGTGTCACTCTTTCCAGATTACGTGGCCTGGCAGTAGGGGGAGACACAGTTCCCCACAGGAAAACCAGGATCCAGCCTCAGAAAGAGAAATGGATACTGGATTTCCAGAAACATCCCACTACAATACCCTTTGCCGACACAGCTTGTAGGACCTGTGCTGGACTCTGCTCTCACTTTGTAGCCTGGCAGAAGCGATAGAAAAAGCCCTGCCCTGGGACCCTCCCCGTTTTGTACCATGTTCAGTGTGGCTAGACCCTATGTCTCGTGTCCCTCATAGCCAAGATGGTCATCTGTCCTGCTGCACTGAAGAAACACCCAAGTTGGAGATGGGCAGGAGCTGTCTGCGTAATTATCACCAAGGTTCCTTCCAGCTTCCTGTCTCAGCAACTTACTAGCAAGTATCCATGGAACGGATTTTGCATTGAGGATGTGGGAGGGGGCCAGAAAGAGGGAGAAAATTAAATGCAATGAAAACCTAAAAACTTGTGCTAATCATTCATTTCAACTTCCTCTGCAATCCATCCTCTCTGACAGGGAGGAAAGCCAGCTGAAGTCTCACAGACTCATAAATGATGTGGGGCTGAAAGGGGAACTTCGAGATGTCCTGCCCAACCTTCCACCCAGCACACAGAATCCCTTCAGCAGGCTTCCTGATGGGGCCTTGAACACTTCTAGTGACAGAGGGCCACCACCACACAAAGCAGCTTTTTCATAGCAGCTTATCTTGAGCCAAAATCTACCACCCAGAAACTTCCAGCACTGATCTTAGTTCTGCCCCCAGGATGGTCTGAGCCCCCTGGGCTTGTACTAGTGTTCCCCACCCCACGTCTGGTGCAGGTGATGCTGAGACAGAAATAAAGAGTGGCAGCCAGGCAGACACTTGAGAAGGGCATCAGGCTTTTTAACCACAGCCCCAGGCCTTCCAGAAAGCCTGACCGCAGACCAGGCCCCAGAGCAGACCTTTGGCTTTTCCCCACCTTCTAGTTACTGCTGACAGTTTGGATTTTTTTTTTTTTTTTTTTTTTTTTTTTTTGCGGTACGCGGGCCTCTCACTGCCGTGGCCTCTCCCGTTGCGGAGCACAGGCTCCGGACGCGCAGGCTCAGCAGCCATGGCTCATGGGCCCAGCCGCTCCGCGGCATGTGGGATCCTCCCGGACCGGGGCACGAACCCGCGTCCCCTGCCTCGGCAGGCGGACTCCCAACCGCTGCGCCACCAGGGAGGCCCGGCAGTTTGGATTGTGATTGGCCTCTTGGAACCCGATTCTGCTCTGAGTTTCCAACTTGACCTCAGCTGCTCTTGGCTCTGTTCTGGCATCACTGAACCTGACTCTGCCTTGTTCTGCAGCCACAGAGGCTCCTGACAATTCTCTGCTCCAGTGGAGCAGACGTCTCTGCCGTGTGACCACTGGGCTTCCTCTGGCTCGTTGAGGCCTTTGTGTGAATCTGAAGGCTCCTCTTCTTCTGGACAGACACAGCCGTGTCAGGACACATGGCTTGGTGAGTGGGACCTTAGTCCTCCCAGACACTTTGCCCTTGGGCAATGGGCAACCTGCTCAGTGGTGAGCAGGAGCCCTGACTGGCATCTCCCTGGTTAGCACCGACCACACGGGGGCCCAGTGCTACAGGCTTTCCCCACAGGACCTGCCAGAACCCAGAGCTGACCTCCCCACTGCCTCTGGTCCACATCACTGTCTGAGTCGCTCCAAACCTGGGAGTCCTGAGAGCTGAAATCATGTCACAATACTCACTCTGCTCAGTAAACGCTTACCAAACCGGAAGATGAGTGGCAAGGATCCAAGGTCCTGCTCTCCACACCCTGGACGGCAGGACCTTGGATGGGCGGGGTTTGCACTGTTGAAGTCAGCCCCGCCTCTTCAGCACGCGCTCCTTAGCTCCAGGGTTCCTTCAAAACCCCTTGGTCGGGCCTCCCTGGTGGCGCAGTGGTTGGGAGTCCGCCTGCCGATGCAGGGGACGCGGGTTCGTGCCCCGATCCCGGAGGATCCCACGTGCCGCGGAGCGGCTGGGCCCGCGAGCCATGGCCGCGGGGCCTGTGTGTCCGGAGCCTGTGCTCCGCAACGGGAGAGGCCACAGCAGTGAGAGGCCCGCGTACAGCAAAAAAAAAAAAAAAAAAAAAAAAAAAAAAAAAAAAAAAAAAAAAACCCTTGGTCAAGGCTTCCCTGTCCAGCGCTCTCTGTTCCCACCCTAATGGGCAGTTAACTCAGTCTGGGCTGTTACTGGGGAGAAGGCAGAGAGGGGCCCTCCTTCCTGATGGAGAAGACTTTCTTTGCAGATTTTCCCTTTCTCTTGCTGACCCAGAAGCACCCTTTGGCCTTGACCCCAGCGGCACAGACAGCTCCTCAAATAAGAATGAATGGCCGCTTGCCAGGGAATCAATGAGCCCTGGGAAGAGTCCTGAGAGGGAAGCAGGCATCCCAGCCCTGTGACACGGGTCAGATAGACTTTAGCACCCACACGGCTGACATCCCCTCCCGCGGTCCTCCCAGACCTGACCTCTGACCTTCACTGCCCTCCCCCCCACCAGCCCTGCACCTTGCACCCCGGCAGAGCACACGGCTGAAAGACCCAGACCCAGCCACGCGGCGCACAGCGTTGGCTGCACACAGAATTACACAGCCGAGGGGCAAGCAGAATGGATGGGGGAGGCTGACAGACGCAGAGACTCCAGAGCAATTTCACTCAGATTTGATTCATGGCTTGTCAGAGCGCTAACCAAATATTCCATTTTCATTTTCACCCTCCTCGCTCCCCCATTGACTGGCATCATAATTGAAAACTCTGGCGTGTAGGGCCGGGGCCACCTGTCTGCAGGGCCTTCAATTCCACCTGCTCAGAATGGCTTACGCCTGAAAGAGGGGGACAGAGGGGAAAATCAGCAAACAGATGGTGTGGGGATTCGATTCACATATGGGCTGTCCTCTGACGACTCTCTTATGTTGGCTTGAGCAAGCCAGGACGCTTCCGCCCTCTGCTCTCAGCCTTTTGAGCTTATTCCTGCTTGTTTGCTCAACTACAAAAAGGATGCAGGGCCAGAAAGGTGGACTGAGTTTGCAGTCACTCTTTGCCCTCCTTGTTTGAAGGCCTGCCGAGAGGCAAGCTGGCCAGAGGAGAGTTTTACAATAAAGGGGCAATCCAGCTTGGAGAATTTTTAAAATTTCCTTTTCTCAAATAAATAGCTCTTCAAGGTTAGCCCAGATGATAATAACACCTAACATTTATTGAGCCCTTACAACTTGCCAGGAGCTGTTTTAAGAATCTTACAAAAATTAGCTCATTTTATCTTGGTACGAACACTATGTGCTAGGTACTATTGTTACTTACCCCCACTCCGTAGATGGGAAGCTGAAATCAAGGGATGCTAAGAAACTGGCTTGAGGTCAAACAGTTAAGAACTATTAAAGAACTGGATTTCAACACAGCCAGCCATCTTAACTTGTATGTCATGCTTCCCTGAGCTCAAAGATCGAGACCTAAAATAAACAGGTAGATAGATAGATGATAGAAAGGGATAGATTAGCTAGATAGATAGTAGATAGATATATAGGTAGATAGATAGTGATACATAGATAGATAGATGATAGATAGATAGATGCATAGAGAAAATAGATACATACATATATACTAGCTAGCTAGATGATTTTTTTTTTTTTTTTTTTGCCGTACGCAGGCCTCTCACTGTTGTGGCCTCTCCCGTTGCGGAGCACAGGCTCTGGATGCGCAGGCTCAGCGGCCATGGCTCACGGGCCCAGCCGCTCCGCGGCATATGGGATCCTCCCAGACCGGGGCACGAACCCGTATCCCCTGCATCGGCAGGCGGACTCTCAACCACTGCGCCACCAGGGAGGCCCTAGATGATATTTTTAATGGCAGTAAATACGAGTCTCTACCACCAGTACAGTGAAGGCTGAGGCTGGTGCAAGAATCCCAGTTGTCCTTGTCTGTTGGAGGTAGAATGGTTCAGCTACCTCAGTTCCAGGGCCCAGTTTGAAAGGGTGGGGAAGGAACAGAAAGGAAGGGCTGAGGTTCTGAGTCTGCATGGTCAGGATGCGGTACACCTGTAGAAACAGGAGCGGTCCAGACCCTCTGAGCTCCCTGACCGTTGTGCTGTGACCTCTCCAGGTCAGCCACTGACACAGGAGTGAAGCCCAGGCTGGGTAAGCCTGGGATGGAGAGCTGAGGAGCCTGCTCTGAGGATGGTGACCCACTAAATATCACCTGGACAAGCCAGAACGCCACCCAACGGAGCACTCTGGGCTGGGGTGGGAGTAGATTACTGGAGGGCAGAGTGGAAACTGAGGCAGAACCAGCCTTGGGGACCCTGTGCATATGGCTTGGGCTCTGAGGGCACAAGATACCACACCCAGCACAACAAACATTACTGCAGACAGACGTACAATTGAGCTTCTGGAGGACCCCAGGGCAGGAACCTGAAACCTGTGTTTTTATCACGCACCCCAGATGGTTCTGGTCATCAGACAGGTATGGCGACCTCAGAGGTAAAAAGCTGAAGGTCTGAAAGAGCTCCATTCCCCTTTTAGCCAGTCCCCAGCCTGCCTGCCCAGGCCACATTTTCTGCCACTAAAAGGTGATTGCCTTACCAGCTCCTTCCCTACCCCACCTAGACAGGTGGCCTGCTCACTCTCTGGGGTTTTTGGGGATTTAATAATTGCTTTCCCCAGAATCCTGAATCCAGCAAGTTTTAACTTAGAAACATTCACTTTCTGCCACAGTTCTAAGCCTGACCCATAGTCTGCCCCCAACTCTTAGAATCCCATGACACATGACTAAGCCCCACTTTTCCCTACCTGCCTCCCTGCTGCCTAGATGCTGTGGCCAGACACAGATGCCACTTGCTGCTGGGTCACAGACAGGAGAGTTTTTCCCTGTGCCTGTCATGAGGACCATGCCCCAAGTTGTACTAGTGTGTATGAGTTGTTATTGCTGCTGTAACAAATTCCCACAAACTTAATGCCTTAAAACAGTACAAATTTATTATCTTACAGTTCTGGAGGTCACAACTCTGAAGTGGGTCTTACTGGACTGAAATCAAGGTGTCAGCAGCTCTGCATTCCTTCTGGAGGCTCTACAGGAGAATACTTGCTTTGTCTTTGCCCGCTTCTAGAGGCCGCCCACATTCCTTGGCTTGTGGCCCTGCATCGCTCTCACCTTCACTTCTGTTGTCTTATTTTCTCTCACTCCGACCCTCCTGCTTCCCTCCTATGATGACCCTTGTGATTATAATAGACTAGATAGTAAAGGATCACCTCCCCATCTCAAGATCCTTAATTTATCACATCTGCCATGTCCCTTTTGCCACAGGTGACATATGCACAGATTCTAAAGATTAGGATGTGGACATCTCTGGGGGGCCATCATGTTTCCTACCACACGTTAATAATGTGCACATCCATCCTGCCACGGGGCCGGTGCAGGAAGTAAAGGCATGGGCTTTGATGACTGGGCACACGCTTGGGAAGCCCACACTGCCCAGGAGTGGAGCACAGGCTGTTCCTGGACCGAGACTCAAGTGACTGGGACCCCCAGGGAGGATGGGGGTGTGCTGTGAGAGGTGGGCGTGTGCACATGCGTGTGTATACATGCACCTGTGTGCACATGTGTATACAGTACTTGGGTCAGAGTAGTGGTTATCCGATGCTCTGAAGGCAGTAGGTGCTGAAAACAGCAGCCCAGAGACAGAGAGAGCAAGGTTAGAAGGCAGCTTGGCAGTGTTCTCTCATTAAATGGCATAATTAGAACGTGCACCTCAAATTCCCAAGACTGTTCATTGCCGAATTCATTTCTCCACAGAAGCCCAAGAATTCAAGAACCCTCCCGTGCTCATTTCAGAAAAAGAGGGCTGAAAACAAATTGCCTTCTGCTGTCTTGGGCTCCACTGCGGTCTGGCTGCGCTGGGAGGCAAACGTGGTCAGCTTTCAGCCCCACAGCCTGACCTGAGGCCTGTGAACACGGATTTTCTGATCAGACCCCGAACTCCTGGGACCTTTTCCAACAGGCTCTTCTGCTCGTGTGTGGGAAATGGGTGGGAAAGGCCCTGAAGGCGTGCTCTGGGCCTGACGCCTGTGCCCCTGTAAATCACTAAATGCCACGGGCACAGTGAGATGCTCAGTGGAGGTCCCAGGGCCCTGCGGGGAACGGCCTGAGGACCACAGTGCAGGAGGGGAGCGGGAGCGTCTCCGAGAGAAGGGACTTGGGCCACCACAGGGCACAAATCCTGGAGTCACCGCTGACATTGTGGGGGGCCTAGAGGGACAGGAGAGGCCTCCGCAAAGCCCACACCACACAGCTCTTCTTCCAGAGCTGCCTGGCCAAGCTCCAGAGCAGGTGGGGTGCCCAGGCCTCCACTCCGGAAGGGTAGATGCAGGCTTCTCCAGGTCCCTGGTACCTGGTCTCCAACACTTGCACAGTGAGGACAAGGATGCTTCCCAGGGCTGTGATTTTCTATAGTGCTTCCAAGAAAACATCCAAATAACCCAGCTGACAGCCTAAACGCATCTGGCAGCCTGCAGGATGGAGTGGGGACAATCTTCACTCTGTTTCAAGTGATGGTAAATGTATCATATTTCATTTCTGAGGACTTTTCTGTTTTCCTGTTCGTGACTCCTTCACATTTATGTGCTCCATTTACCTCCTATTTTCTATTCTTATATATCCTTCCCTCTCCATCTCCCCGTTTTCCCCTTCCTCATAGTCCACGAGTCCCTCTCAACTCCTGGAAATACCTCCTCTCCCGAGAGGCTTCCCTCTTCTATTTCCAAACCATCCCCTAAATACTTGTTTTAATAGGCCCCCAATGCTGACCTCCTTATAAATCATTCTTTGCCATTTTGCAGTTGAATCAGTGTCTTGGTTAAAACGAAAATTCCCCAGGGCACACAATAAATAATAAAAATAACATAATCGTGAGGGTTATGATTCTGAGCAGAAGAAAATAATGTGAAGCAGCTGGACTACATTTTGTGAATCTTATGCTCAAAATGCAAAAACAAGGGGAGGTGGTGGGCAAGAGCCTGGCTCCATGAGCCCTCAACCCTTCTAGAAACTCTGAACAGCAGCATGTTTAAGGGGACTGATCTTGGGAAAATAAACACTTCTTCTCACAAAGACCTGCCCTTTGCAAGATGTCAGGAGTCATTTGGGGAGAAAGAAGGAACCTCGGTGTAAAAGGGGGCTTGTGTGGGACTTCCCTGGCGGTCCAGTGGTTAGGGCTCCACACTTCCACTGCAGGGGACATAGGTTAGATCCCTGGTCGGGGAACTAAGATCCCACAAGCCACGTGGCACGTCCCCCCCCCCAAAAAAAAAAGAAAAAGAAAAGAAGTCTTGTGCAATATTAACAAATCCTTGGTGCCAGGCTCGCACCGTATACTGGGCCTGCAAAGGACAAATGAGGAGCAGCCCCCGCTCCCATGGGCCTTGCTGGCTTGTGGTGGAAGAATTAAGGAGTGGCAGACTTTAAGGATGACACAGGCATGACCTCGAATTAGAGACATTGGATTGCAGCCCTGGCTCTGTCTATGTGACTTTCAATGAGTTGCTTAACCTCTCTAGGCCTTGGTTTCCTCATCTGTAAAATGAGGATAATAAAAGAATCTCCTATTGTTGTGAGGTTGAAATGGTATCATCCCTTTAGAGACCTGAGCCCAGTGGCCTAGCACAGAGTGGGCCCTCCATTTTGCTTAAGCCCTTTTTGAGAATGAATAGGCCTCATAAACGAAAACATGAAGTCTTGTGGAGCCTGAGGGCAAGATTTTGAGAGGGGTGATAAATTGAGGGGCACAGGGTGTGACACAGAACCGTAGACACTGGGTAAAACAAGACATGGGAATCCCCTGAGGTCTAACCCAGTGCCCTGTCCCTGTAGGCAGTGAGGCTTTCCACACCCAGACATGCGGGCAGGGCCCCTCTGCTGCTGAGGCTGTGACCAGGCACCACCCCTAGGAGGTCAGAAGGATGCTTCTCCCCAACACTGCTGTCCTGGTGTTAAATGTGGTTCCATTTCATAGATGAAAAACTGAGGCCCAGAGGAAAGTGACTGGCCCAAGACCCTTCGAGGAGGCCAGAGCAGCAAGATAGGGCAGAGCTCTGCCCACTGTCTGGACAGATGTGAGCACAGCTGTGTCAACAGGGGTGGCAGGAGCCTTCCGGATGAACTTGAGGTGCTATTGCACAAGCAGCAAGATGGCCTGGCCCCTTTGGGGGCACAGAGCGCAGAGAGGTGTGCTCCCCAAGTGTTGGTGGCTTTGTCTTGCAGTCACATGGAGTTCAGCACAGACTGCCATCCCAGGAAGCAGGAGGGAGGTGGGAAGAGCTGGGCCCTGGCTGACCACAAGCCGGCTGTGCGCCTGTGGCATGTCCCTCTGACCCTCCAGGCCTGTTTCCTCAGGGTTGGCTTGGGTTAGAGTCAGAGTCTCAGACGCATAGACCCATCTAGTGGGTGGTGCCTGCCCAGTCTCCCTTCTTCCTTCCCTCTCTTCCTCTCTCTTCTCTTCCTTCCATGGCCCTTGAATGCCCTTAATGGACCAGCTTGCCCTCTCCAAGCCACCCCAGGTTCTGATATCCCAAACTGTCTCACTCCCATCACTGTCACTCTCCATTGCCCACCTGGCCCCAAATATATTTGAATTTGCAACCCTAGGCAAAATTTCCTCTAAGGCCTTGCCACTCTAAAGGCAGTGGACCAGCAGCACTGGCATTTCCTGGAAATGCAGAATCCCAGGCCCCTCTCCAGACCTGCTGAAACAGAGTCTGCATTTTAACAGACTCTTGTGGGGGCTGGTCCAGGAGTCCCCCTCTGAGGTCCTTTGTAGCCCGATCGCATGTCCTCTCCGCCTCTCAGAGCACAGTGTGCCCCCTCCGTGCTCCACCCCCGGAAAAGATCGTTCTGGGTACAAGCATTGCTGAGTTTCCGCTGGAGGGTAAGAACACTTTCAGGAATTCTCTCTTACACTGATGATCTTAGCTTGGTCTTCAGAGAGATTCCTTTTTAAATTCAGTGCCTCAAAGATGGGCAGTTCAGTCCCTACCGTAATCACAGGCTTGGTGCCCTCATGGAAAACTGGTGAAGCTGGAGAGAAATGTAGACATGGCAAATTTTCATCCTGCTGAAACATAATCAACTTTTGCTTCTGCAGCAATTAGCATAATATTACCGATAATGTTTTACATGGTAATTTTGCTGTAAACATTTGTGCTAATTTGCCATGACCTAATTATTTTATGACATACAATTACGAAGTATTTTTCAAGTTGAAATATTTTTGTTTTACATTTCTATAATCCTTTTCTAGGAAAAAAGTTTAAGAAATCAGAACACCCACAACTTGAAACACAGAATCCTCTCTTAGCTATTGTTGGTGACATTTTCCTTCGCTAAACCGGGAAGAATTCCCCAGTGCTGGAGTGCTGATGGTCCTGCATTCACTCCTGACTAATTTGAATTGGGCGTCATTGAAACTGCGCGCTCCATTATTACACAGCTAGATTGTTGGCTCCGTACTCCCAGCCTCCTGCCAACACCCACTCACTCCCAAACAGGTAAACACTCTGAATTGGGTGGCTGGGAGGTGGCAAATGCCTGCAATGAGAGAAAGGGGCTGGGTTTGCTTTTGAATGAATGTGAAAGCTTTGGCTAAAAGGAGAGTGTGAACATTGCATTATCCTCCCACAGATAGGTTCTTAACTGCCTCCCCAAATCCACAAGATGCTGAAGGGAAGAGCACAGCCATCCCCTGAGTTTTGGGTGGTGGGGGGGAGGGAGATGCTGTTCTGGTCACTGTGACGACAGTCTCAGCACCAATCCTGTGGGTGACAGCTGTCACCCTCTCCAGAACAGATCTGACTCGCTGTAGGTAATAAGGTCCCCAGACCCTCAGTGGACAGCCATAACTGCCTGACCCCAGACTCCTGGATAGACAGAGGGAGATGGCCAGTCTGTGGAAGGTTGGCCGTGCTGACCATTGAGGCAAGGACCCCACACAGGGCTCTGAGGCCATGCCACAGAACATGCCAAGCCTCAGACCCCAGTCATCCCTGGAGGGGTAAGCTCTCAGAGAACTGGACCACAGAGGACCTAGAGCCATGGTGAGGACCATAAGTGCCACGAAGACTGAAGGCAACAGGACAAGGTAAGAGGGTGACCACAGCAGGCACTGCCAGGAAGAGGCACAGATGTGTGTCCACAGAGGGGCTCCTCTAGGACAGACTTCACCAACACGGGTTCACCCCATGCCCAAGTGTCATGGGTTAGACCCTGGACCCTGAAGCTGAATTCAAATCCTGGCTCCACCACTTACTCAAGGTGTAAATGGGGCAAGTTCTTAACGTCCCTGTGCTTCAGTTGCCTCTTCTGTGAAATGGGAAGAATAATATTTCCTACCCCCTAGGGGTTTTGTAAGGATTAAATTAATATTTCTAAAACCTCTAGAACAGGCACTACATTTCTTTTTTGTAAAATAAAATAAAATTTCTTATTCTTTCAGCTTCCAAGCAAGACAAGAATAGAATCTGCAAGGAACAGTCTCCCACCAGATCGAAAGAGGAGAGCAGCAATGTAGGTCAAGTTCTTTAGCGATTATTGAACTGAGGATCATTAAACATTTGTTGCAATAAATACTTTTTGATTGAATGCATGGAACATTTACAGAGCACATAGTCTGTGTTAGGCCCTGGCCAGATCCTGGAAGAATACAAATACAAATAAATAAAGCCCCAGCCTTGAAGACCCCACAGTCAGCAGTAGGCGTGCAAACCAATAGTTACACAGAAAAAATGCTAAACTAATGTGCACAAGCAGATCACAAAAGAGGAAATAGGGCTAGCACAAAAATCTGCAGTTTCCATATTACTAATGCACGTTTGTAACCATAGATTTTAAGGTACTTCAGATATTTTTTTTTTTTTTTTTTTTTTTTTTTTTGCGGCCTCTCCCGTTGCGGAGCACAGGCTCCCGGACGCGCAGGCTCAGCGGCCATGGCTCACGGGCCCAGCCGCTCCACAGCATGTGGGATCTTCCCGGACCGGGGCACAAACCCGTGTCCCCTGCATCGGCAGGCGGACTCTCAACCACTGCGCCACCAGGGAAGCCCCTACTTCAGATATTTTAATCAGCTTTATTAAGGTATACTTTATGATCCATAAAATTCACTAATTTAAAGCACACAACATAATCAATTTTAACAAATGCGTATAGTCACATAAACACCATCACAATCACAATATAGAGCATTTGCATCACCCCAAAATATCCCTCATATCCCTTTGTACTCACCTTCCCTGACCCCCCGCCCCTGGCAACCTCTGATCTTCTTTCTGTCACTATGGTTTTGGTTTTTCTACGATCTTCTACAAGTTGGATCACACATTGTATGCTTTTTTCGTGTCTGGCTTCTTTCACACAGCATAATGTTTGGGGGACTTGTTCACACTATTGTGTGTGGAAGTAGTTTGTCCCTTTCTATTGCTGAGTAGAATTCCACTATGTGGATGTACCACAGTATTCATTTACTAGGTGATAAGATGTTCAGGTTGTTTCTAATTTTTGGCTAGTACATAGAAAGCTATTATAAACATTCACATAAAAGACTTTAAAAGGGTATCTGTTTTCATTTCTTTGGGATAAATACCTAGAAGTCAGATTGCTAGGTCATATTATGAGTGTTTTTTTAATTTTATAAGAAATTGCCAAACTATTTTCCAAAGTGACTGTATTATTTTGCAGCCACACCAGCAGTGAATGAGAGCTCCAGTTGCCCTGTATCCTTATCAGTACTTGGGAGGATCAGTCTCTTTCATTTTAGTCATTCTCATAGGTGTGTAGTGACATCTCCTTGTGGTTTTGATTTGCAGTTACTAATTACGTTTAGCATGTTTTTCATGTGCCTCTTTGGTGAAATATCTGTTCAAATCTTTTGCCCATTCTTAAATCAGGTTATTTGTCTTCTTATTATTGAATTGTGAGAGTTTTTAATATATTCTGGATATAAGTACATTATCAAATATCAGTTTGGTATTTCTCCCAGTCTATGGCTTGCCTATTCATCTTCTTAACATCGAGTTTCAAAGAAAAAATGTTTTAATGTTGATGAAGTCCAATTTAATTTTATGATTCATGCTTTTTATGCCGTAATGTAACTACAGGTTACAGATATTTCCTCCCGTTTTCTTCTAAAAGTTTTATAGTTTTAGCTCCTACATTTAAGTCTCTGGTGCATCTTGAATTAATGTTCATATATTGTATGAGTTAAGGGTCAAGATTCATTGTTTTGCTAATGGATACCCGGTTGTTCCAAGATCATTTATTAAAAAAGACTATCCTTTCTCCATTGAATTACCTTAGCACTTTTGTTGACAATTGACTATATACGTGTGGAATTCTTTCTTAACTCTCTTGTGTTTCATGGATCTGTACATCTGTCTTTATACAATACCCCATGGTCTTGATTACTTAGCTTTATAGCAAGGTTTGAAATCAAGTAATGTAAGTCTTTCAACTGTGTTCTCTTTCAAAATGTTTTGGTTGTTCTAGGTCCTTTGCCTTTCCATATAAATTTTAGAATCAACTTGTCAATTTCAACAAAAACAACTGGTGGAATTTTGACTGGGATTGTGTTGAAACAATAGGTTAATTTGGGGATAATTGACATTTTAACAATATTATGTCCTTTGGTCCATGAATATGATTATTATCATAAATTCTAATGACTTCATAACAGAGGTGGTATGTAACTTACTTAACCATTCCTTCTTGCTGGGTCTTTGTATTGTTTTCAAGTTTTCATTCTTTTAATAATGCTTCATTGATATTGTTTTAAGTGAAAGAAGCAGGGCACAACATGACGTAAAGGTCATAATTATAAAACACACATATATGTATATACACATATATACACATACATATATTAAATAAGTGTAGGGATAAAATAGAAAGAAAAAAAAACTGAAAATAACCAATTAGGGATATACATTACAGCTGATTTACTTTTCCATCTCTGCTTTCTAAATGCATTGTGACATGGAAATAAGTGAGTAGTTTTCAACCATTTCAGGCTGTAAAGGTCAGAGGCTGCATGACAAAAAGGTGGCACCTGAGAAGACTCTGGAAGGATGCAGCGTTTTCCAGGTGCAGGGTGGGAGAAGAGGGAGGGAGTAAATGCCAGGCCAAAGGAACAGCATGAACAAGAGCACAGCAGCATGAAAGAGGGCAGCATGTTCACGAAACCTGGTGATTCTGTATTAGCTAATTAGGATGGAGAGAGGCAGGCTGGGTCAGAGCATGAAGGGTCCAGATTATGAAGTTCCACATATGTGAATACAGGGCTTTAAGTTTTATCAAGTACTGAGGAACCAACAAAGTGTTGAAGCTAGGTAGTGAGCCTACCAGACTTATATCTTAAAATAATCTCTCAGTGAGCAGCAAGGTGAAGAGGTGAGCAAGATTGAGCTCTGTAGCACAGTGACTGATTAAAGATACTTGCAGAAACACAGGGTCAAGGTGAGAGGTGCCTGCACTCAGGAAGTGACTGTGGAGGTGAAGACAGGTGGGCAGACGCTACAGACCCAGCAGATGGACTGGATGTCTCACTTAATAAAATGAGGCGACTGGGAGTGGGGACAGGGGCAGGTTTACAGATCAGAAACTCAAGATTATTCAATATTAACTTGAGGTGTCTATTAGGAATTCAAGTGCAGAGGTCAAGGAGGCAGCTGGGTACTTGAGTCTGTGGCTTAGAAGTTTAGGCTTAATTGTGTAAATGTGGGAGTCCTCAGCATAAAACAGTTATTTAAATTCTAGGACCTGGATGGACTCTGTTCTGGTTACCTAATGTTATATAACAAACCACCCATAACATCATCCTATAAAATAAAAATTATTTATATGCTGAATTTATGGAACAATTCAGGAAAAGCATAGCAAGTATAACATACTTTTGCTCCTCAATGTCTGAATGGACTCCCTTGTTCCCTAAATGCAAGAAGTGTTCTGAGAAAAGTTGGAGATACAGGAGAGTATAATTGCACAGAGCATTCCAGGAGCCACAGAGAAGGAATGAGGGAGAGGGAAGAGATCTGGAGCCTGATTCGGAGATGTACAAAACACTTCAGAGATGAGAACATAGGAGATTGTGGATGCCCTGGGAAGGTTTGATTTTTGTAAGTGACTGGTATAAAAGGGATGTGTGGAATGGTAGAAATTATGGGACTGGTGCATCCCTCCATGGTATAGAGACATATAGGATGGCAGGTCTCCTGGGCCTGGCCCAATTACCTATGTATTTAGAAGACAGAACTCTGTGTGATTCCTTAAATCTAATAATGCTCACAGGGAGAGATTAAATGAAGCCAGATTCCTCAGGTATTCACAAGGTATAGGACAGGGACAGGTATGAAATGGAGGTGGGATAGAATGAGAGCAACCTGGAGGAGGAGGAAAGGAGAGTTCCATAGAGGAGGATGGAGATGCGAATGGCAGTAGACTCTGTGTTGGTGAAGGTGGGGATGTAATTCTCACGGGTGGACATAGGTTCATTATCAGCTGAGTCTCCTATGTATAGGAATGGGTTATCCATCCTCAGAGGAGTTAGTGTGCTCAGTGTTGGAGGCTGAGGGATGGTTAGCCTCTCACTGTGATGGGTAACACAGAGTGTTCTTTTGTATACTGGTGCTAATTTATGTCAAAGTTTAGGGTCCTCTAAAGAGAAAAAAAGCCCTGATAAGCAATGCATGTTCTCAGGTGAGTCTTGTAAAATGCTCTACCTTAGGATTAAAAGTAAAGGAGAATAGGGCTTCCCTAGTGGCGCAGCAGTTGAGAGTCCACCTGCCGATGCAGGGGACATGGGTTCGTGCTCCGGTCCCGGAAGATCCCACATGCCGTGGAGTGGTTGGGCCTGTGAGCCATGGCTGCTGAGCCTGTGCATCCGGAGTCTCTGCTCCGCAACAGGAGAGGCCACAACAATGAGAGGCCCGCGTACCGCAAAAAAAAAAAAAAAAAGTAAAGGAGAATAGATGAGCCCTCCAAAGCATGAAACTAAGCTTTGAAGCATTTTATCCATTATTAGAGGTGATCGGCCCTTAATTACTGGAGAGAAGAAAATTGAATCCTCTGTGGAGGAAAATAACACCAAACAAAATCACTATAGTTTTTCATTTGTAAATTAAAGCAGTGTTTTTCATACATTGTCCAGCATTCCATAAAATGCAACCAGCCATGACAAGAGTCAACATGAAATTACCAAAACCAAGAGAAAAAAAAAGAAACAAACAAATCTACATATGAACACTTTGAGGGCTTCCCTGGTAGCACAGTGGTTGAGAGTCCGCCTGCCGATGCAGGGGATACGGGTTCGTGCCCCAGTCCGGGAAGATCCCACATGCCGTGGAGCGGCTAGGCCTGTGAGCCATGGCCACTGAGCCTGCGCGTCTGGAGCCTGTGCTCTGCAATGGGAGAGGCCACAACAGTGAGAGGCCCGCGTACCGCAAAAAAAAAAGAAAAAAAAAAGAAAAGAAAATGGATGTAAAATGGAGAATTTTACCAGAATCTATCAAAAGGAATCAAATGGAAATTTTAAAACTGAAAAATACAATAACTTAAATTAAGAATTAAATGTCTAGATTTAACAGCCGATTAGGCACAACAGAAGAAAGAAATAATGAACTGGAAATAGTAGGACAATAAAAATATACAAACTGAAACAGAGAGAAAAAAGAATGGTAAATATGAAAAAGAGTATGAGAGGTATATATGGGACAAGTTAAAAAGGCAGTAACGTGGGCTTCCCTGGTGGTGCAGTGGTTGAGAGTCTGCCTGTCGATGCAGGGGACACAGGTTCGTGTCCCAGTCTGGGAAGATCCCACATGCCACAGAGTGGCTGGACCCGTGAGCCATGGCTGCTGAGCCTGCACGTCTGGAGCCTGTGCTCCACAATGGGAGAGGCCACAACAGTGAGAGGCATGCATACCGCAAAAAAAAAAAAGAATTAAAAATACAGTTTCAAAAGTCCCATCCCAGACTAATGGAATTATAATCTCAAGATGATAGGGAATGGGAATGAGAGTTTTTAACAAGTGATTATTAGTTAGCTATTACTACAAAAAAGCTCACTATTTTGAAACCACCCCCCAAAAAAAAAAGGTATAACATGTATAATTGAGATCCCCAAAGAGAGAGAATGAGATTGAAGCAATATTTGAAGAGAAAATGACCAAGACTGGTTAAAAGACATCAATCCATTGATTTAATAATCTCTATAAACCCCACACAGGTTAAATATACATAAAAGCATGCTTATGCACAAAATAGGAAAATTGTTATAAACACAAGTCAAAAAAATCTGGAAAAGCAAAATAGACGGAAACCAATAAAACTAGATTACTTTTAAAGGAAATGATGAAAGAGGGGGACTATGAAATGTCATCTTTCGTTGATGACGGAAATTAAGTTGCAACCCAGAATTATATACACAATAAATATAACTTTCAAAAAAGGAAAAAAAAGTCATTTAAGACAGACAAAAATTGAACAAATTTGTCATCAGGAGGTTCACATTAAAAGAAATAAATACTAAAGGAAGTTCTACAGCAGAAGGAAAATTGTCTCATATAGAAAAAGGTGAAGTGAGGAGGAATAAAGAAAATTCTAAAGAAAAGATATGTGGGAAGACAAAATGAATATTGACTTGAAAAAATACATCTTGGGTGGGTTTAATATAAAAGTAAAATTTAAATGAATTTTTGTGGAAATTGTCAGGCTGAATCTAAAATGTATATAGAAATGCAAAGAACCAGAAATAGCCAAAACCCAAAGTTGGAGTACTTCCACCACTAACTAGCAAGATTTTCATAAATTTAACATGTTTAAGCCTTCATGGAATGGTAGCAGTGTACACAAATGGATCAATGGTACAAAATAGAGAGTCTAGAAATAGATTCATTCATAAATAGTCACCTGATTTATGACAAAGGTGTGACTGTTATTTCTGTGGAGAAATTGTGGTCCTTAAAATTAATATTGCCAGGTCAATTGGATATCCATATAAGGTGAAAAAAAAACCTTGACCCCAATTCACACCATTTACAAAAAAAAAAAAAACAATTCCAGATAAATCATGCACCTAAATCTGAAAGGCAAAACAATAAAGTTTTTTTTTTTTTTTTTTTTTTTTTTTTTATTTTTTATTTTTTATTTTTTATTTTTTTTCTATTTTTTTATTAGTTTCTGCTTTATAACAAAGTGAATCAGTCATACATATACATCTGTTCCCACATCCCCTCCCTCATGCATCTCCCTCCCTCCCACCCTCCCCATCCCTCCCCTCCAGGCAGTCACAAAGCACCGAGCTGATCTCCCTGTGCTCTGCGACTGCTTCCCACTATCTATCTACCCTACGTTTGGTAGTGTATATATGTCCATGCCTCTCTTTCGCTTTGTCACAGCTTACCCTTCCCCCTCCCCATATCCTCAAGTCCATTCTCAAGTAGGTCTGTGTCTTTATTCCCGTTTTACCCCTAGGTTCTTCATGACATTTTTTTTTCTTATATTCCATATATATGTGTTAGCATACGGTATTTGTCTTTCTCTTTCTGACTTACTTCACTCTGTATGACAGACTCTAGGTCTATCCACCTCATTACAAATAGCTCATAAGCTCAAAATGGATTAAAGACTTAAATGTAAGGCCAGAAACTATCAAACTCTTAGAGGAAAACATAGGTAGAACACTCTATGACATAAATCACAGCAAGATCCTTTTGGACCCACCTCCTAGAGAAATGGAAATAAAAACAAAGATAAACACATGGGACCTAATGAAACTTCAAAGCTTTTGCACAGCAAAGGAAACCATAAACAAGACCAAAAGACAACCCTCAGAATGGGAGACAATATTTGCAAATGAAGCAACTGACAAAGGATTAATCTCCAAAATTTATAAACAGCTCATGCAGCTCAATAGCAAAAAAACAAACAACCCAATCCAAAAATGGGCAGAAGACTTAAATAGGCATTTCTCCAAAGAAGATATACAGACTGCCAACAAACACATGAAAGAATGCTCAACATCATTAATCATTAGAGAAATGCAAATCAAAACTACAATGAGATATCATCTCACACCAGTCAGAATGGCCATCATCAAGAAATCTAGAAACAATAAATGCTGGAGAGGGTGTGGAGAAAAGGGAACACTCTTGCACTGCTGGTGGGAATGTGAATTGGTACAGCCACTATGGAGAACAGTATGGAGGTTCCTTAAAAAACTAAAAATAGAACTACCATATGATCCAGCAATCCCACTACTAGGCATATACCCTGAGAAAACCATAATTCAAAAAGAGACATGTACCAAAATGTTCATTGCAGCTCTATTCACAATAGCCCGGAGATGGAAACAACCTAAGTGTCCATCATCGGATGAATGGATAAAGAAGATGTGGCACATATATACAATGGAATATTACTCAGCCATAAAAACAATAAAGTTTCTAGAGAAGAAAACATAGGAGAACATATTCATGACCTTGAGACAGGCAAATACTTCTTAAGACACAAAAGAAACACTAACCATAAAGGAAAAGGTTGATAAATTTGAATTCATTAAAATTAAATACTTATACTCATCTAAATGCACACTTTACAGTCTGAAAAGCAAGGCTTAGAGTGGGAGAAGATATTTTCAATATGCTTATCTGATACGTGTAATATATCACATATATACAGTATATGTGTAATTATATCACATATCTGATGTCTGTAAATATATGTGCATATAATTAATCAGTCATCCCTCAGTATTCACAGGAGATTGGTTCCAGGACCCACCATAGATACCAACATCTGTGGCTGCTCAAGCCTCATAATCAGCCCTCCATACCCACAGATTCCACATCTGCAAGCACAGCCAACCACAGTTCATAAACAATACTACCTGATCCACGGTTGGCTGAATCTGTGGATATGGAACACATGAATATGAAGAGCTGACTGTAATTTTTTTTTAGTCAGACAATGCATCAAAAAGTAAGCAACAGGGCTTCCCTGGTGGCGCAGTGGTCGAGAGTCTGCCTGCCGATGCGGGGGATGCGGGTTCGTGCCCCGGTCCAGGAGGATCCCACATGCCGCGGATCGGCTGGGCCCGTGAGCCATGGCCACTGAGCCTGCGGGTCCCGAGCCTGTGCTCCGCAACGGGAGAGGCCACAACGGTGAGAGGCCAGCGTACTGCAAAAAAAAAAAAAAAAAAAAAAAGTAAGCAACAAACATGAACAGGATGGTCAGTACCCAAGTGACTAACAAACATGGAAAGTTACTCAGCATTAGTAGTGAGTAGGAAAATGCAAATTAAAATCACGATGAGCTACTACTCTATTCCCACCAGAATGGCAAAAATGACAAGGACTGACAATGCCAAGTGTTGGCAAGGATGTGGAGCAACTGGAACTCTCACAAACTTCTGTTGGAAGTATAAGTTGATACAGCCACTTTGCAGCAATGTTTGTCAATATCCACTAGAGCTGAGTATATTCATGCCAGCAATTTCACGTCTATGAATCTAACAGGAATGGATATGTACATTCAATAAATGACTGGTAGAGGGCACAAGAGAAGCTTTTAGAGTGCTGTTTTGTATATCTGTATCATGGTGGTAGATATGTGTGTGTTCACTCTGTAAAAATTGATCAGCTCTATTCTTATGCTTTTTCCTTGCTATACTTTTGTAAGTTATACTTCAAAAAAGTTTTACTTAGAAAGAACTGGCACCCTAAGCCATATACCTATTAAAAACAACAAAACAAAGCCCAAAACTACTCACTTGTGAAATTCAGATGACTAGAAGCTAGAGAGATGGCACAAAACAGACTCATTCATGTTTAATCATTTGATTTGTGACAAAGGTGTAACTGTGGTTTCTGTGTGAGAAATCATGGTCTCTTCAGTTAAAATTGTAAAGCTGGGCTGAAAAGCATAGGATGAATTTTTGGCCCAAGCTTTTCTCAGGTCTTGTCTAACTTCCAGATGTTATGATTTGCCAAAACCTCTATGTATAACCCTCTGGTGGAACAAAAGACTGGGGTTGTCAAGGGAAAGGACCATCAAATTTATAATAGATGGTGGCCATTGTCTTCCCATTGTGCTGAAAAATTGTGATTCCCTCCTGCCTTCTCCTCATTCGCTAGCTGCAGTGTCTTCATCAGCCAGGCCCTTGGTTAAAACCTCCAGAAAGCTCATCATCTCTCTTTGCCAGCAGGATATCTGGCAGGTCTGAGTTCTGTCTGGAATATATCCCTGAGCCAGCATGATGGCTTCCGGAACAGAGCAGAGAGTTGCACTATTTCTATGAATAATGAAAGCATTATGTGACTTCTGAAGTGAAGATGCAGACCAGAAGTGAGCTTCACTATTGCCAGAGCATTTGCAAATCAGAAGACGTATACCAACTACATGGTGTCATCATGAGAACTTTTTCTTCCCCTAAAATTGACTCTCCCAAACAGTCAAGGCAGTTGGATGAAAATAAATGCCTTGGTTGAACAGATGCTGGAACCTGGGACTTAAGCATGAGACTGATGCATCATAATTATGGTGCTACCTCCAGGGAAAGCAGGCCCAGAGCAGCATGATGTCATGGTGACAGAGCTCCACACAAAGCATATGCCGTAGGACCGTAAGTTCTTACTTCTCTGGGTAAGGGTCTCCTTCAGTAGATTCACCTGGGAAGAGCCCTTCAAGGTACAGACCATGCAACCAGCAACAATCTGTGCTATTGCTCTATGGACACATCTGGGTGGTTTCCAAGCTGGTTGTGCAGGAGTTTCACAAAATGCCCATAAGAAATTAACTGTTCTGTTAACACCTACTGTCTTGCTTTCCCACATCTGGGTCTTTACCCCTATCATTCTCTCCTCATGGAATATCCTGCCCCTACTCCCTCCCCAGCTATAAAAACTCAATCCCCCACTTCCCAGCCCAAGTGAAATGCCAACTCATTCCTAAGCTTCCCTCAATCTTCATATGACCACATCATGTCAGTATACTGTTTAAAAATCCTCCAGTGGCTCTTGGCTGCCTTCAGTATATAGCCCAAGCTCTCCTGAGCCCCCATAGTACCATTTATTCTCTAACACAGTGCAAAACTTGATGACATTTCATCATAGCTACTACTTGTGTGCAGTCTTCCCCTCCTGTAGCCTTGATCCATGAGGACAGAAGCCTCTCTGTTTCCCTTTTCTTCTCTACTTGGCCTTGCATGGGGCTTGGCATAAAGGAGAAAATATTGATCAACTAAATGAACAAAAGGCAATTAAAGTTAAATGCATACAAATAGAAAGCTGCAGGGGAGATAGTGGATTCATCCCAGAGTGTTTCTGAGCTGGAGTAACAAGAAACCAACATCAGCTTCTCCTAGAAACATAACTCTCCAGAATCTCTAAGTTAGAAAGAGACCCCAAAGATCATTGATTTTAGGCTGACCCTTCATCATTCCTTAAGACTGAAATCCACATCTTCCTTGGCATAGTCAGAGGCATGGCAGAAATAATCATGACCAAGGAAAATAAGTCTTCAGTGTTGGGAGAGTAGAGTGAGTTTTCTCCCCTGGGTGGGTAAGTAGGGTTTCTATTTCTTAGCCCTCAGATTTGGGTAAAGAAATAGCATTCATTTCTTCAACACAAGCACCTAGAGTACACCAGGCACTGTACAAAGCAACAGCGGTACATGGTATATAGATGTGTCACCATTCTGAAGAATGATATGGCCTAGTGAAGAAATAGACACAGTAATATGCATCAATAATTTTTTTTAATAATCAAAATATGTGAATAAAATTCCATGGTGACAGGAAAGGACTCTACCAACACTGCCCATGAGTCTAGAAGGGGAGACTGACATGCACACAAACAAGTACAAGGCAATACATCAGATGCTACAATATTAATATGTGCAAAACACTGTGAACACCTGGGGAGGAAGCATGGCCAAGTCTACCGACAGGGTAATGACTGAGCTGAGTCCTGTGGGATCAGGAGGTAGGATCAGGTGGAGGGAGTAACATTTGCTCAAATATGAAAGAGTGAAAGGTCATAGCTGAAGAAAAGCAAGGATTCTGTTAGGCTGGAGTATAGAGTACAGGATGAAATTTGGCAAAAATAAGGCAAAATATGGAAGTCGTTGCCATACTGGCTTTGAAAACCATGTCAAGTTTGGACTTGATTCTGAAGGCAGTGGGCAGGCTGCAGAATACTTGACATAATTCTAAAGAGATCCGTGGAAGATCACCCAACTTCAGAGTGGGAGGTGAACTGAAATCAGATAGTCACGGAGGCAGAAAAGCTGGCTTGAGTCTTAGCTCTGGGCTGGGTGGAAGGTGAGGTCCTGCACTAGGTCTGTACTGAAGAAACTGTAGACTGTATTTAAGAAATACAGGCAAAGAAGACTTAACAGGAGTCCATGACCTGTTTGTATGTGGACGGGGAAGAGGAAATCAGAATGACTTGAATGTTTATACCTTGAATATCAAGTTAAGTAGTGATGTCATTCACAGACACAGGGAAGACAAAAGGGAAGACTGACAGGAGGGAGACAATGAATTCAGTTTTGAACTTGATGGATGCTAGGTGCTGTTCTGCCATATGACTGGGGATAGACTTTGTAGCCATCAGTGGCCTGGGGTCACCACTTGCCTGTATTCTCTGCCCCATCCCATCCCTTTTTCTCATTCCCAGCCCACTTTTCCAATGTAGGTGCTGAGGTGTCTTGTTAACTCATCTTGGAACCACCTAGGCATGCAGGGAACATGCCACCCTTCCATTTCTCTTCCTCTAACTTTTACTCTCCTCAGTCTCACTGTGGTGGGCAGGATAATAGACCCCCAAATATGTCCTAAACCTTGTCACCTAAGGTGGACATGTTACCTTACATAACAGGAAAGACTCTGCAATGTGATTAAGGTTAAGAACCTTAAGATGGAAGATTATCCTAGATTATCCAGGTGAGTCTGACCCAATCACACAAGTCCTTAAAAACATAGAACCTGGGGCTTCCCTGGTGGCGCAGTGGTTGAGAGTCCACCTGCCAATGCAGGGGACACGGGTTCATGCCCCGGTCTGGGAAGATCCCACATGCTGCAGAGCGGCTAGGCCCATGAGCCATGGCTGCTGAGCCTGCGCGTCCGGAGCCTGTGCTCCGCAAGGGGAGAGGCCACAACAGTGAGAGGCCCGCCTACCGCAATAAAAATAAAATAAAATAAAAAACATAGAACCTTTCCAGGCTGTGGTGAATCAGAGCAATGGCAGTCGGAGAGGACTTAGTTGGTTGTTGCTGGCTTGAAAGATGGAGGAGGAGCCATGAGCCAAAAAATGCAGACATCCTCTAGAAGCTGGAAAAGACAAGGGAACAGATTCTCTCCTAGACCCTCCAGAAAAGAACACAGCGTTCCTGGTACCTTGATTTTAGCCCAGTGAGACCACATCAAATTTCTGACCTACAGAATTATAAGATAATAAATTATCTTTAAGCCACCAAGGTTGTGATAATTTGTTATAGCATCAATACTCACGAACCTACTCACTTCACTTCAGGACATTCTTCAGATTTAAATCTCCATTGAGAGCAATTGACAACTTTTCAAAAAGAGTCTATAGGAAGGAGAGGCCCAGGGCCCCCTTCTTAATATCAATAGTCCTGGGGCTCCTAGAGGGCCAAGGATTCTATAATAAAAGCAATTCGTGTCATGTCACCAGGTAACCTGGCGAGAGAGTAAGAATTGAGGTGAGAGGGAGACCTGGGAAAGAAGATATTTTAGTAAATGAGACAGGGAGGAGGGAAGGAGAGAAAATGAAAACAAAGATGGCATAACAGTGAAACCAAGAAAGGACAGCCTTTATGTGGTAGGTGCTGGTCAGAAGCATTAAATGCTACAGAGAGGAGAAAATTGAATTTGACACCAAGCAGGTCATTAGTGGTCTTCAAAGGAAGCATTTCAGTGAAGAGAAAGGGAAAAAGCTAGAATGCAGAAGATTGGAGAGAGACTAGAGAAAGAATTAAGAAGTAAATAAGCTCTGGGCAACCCCTTAGAAAAGACTATGCATTATTCATCTTTATATCCATAACACTCAGCACAATGAACACAGTGGGTGCTCATTAAATGTTGACTTGAGTGAAGTACTGGAGTCAGTGGGTATAGACCAGCACTTCTCACAGTTTGCTGTGTGTACAAATCACCTGGGGATTCTGATGTAGTAGGTTTGGGGTGAGACCTGAGATCCTGCATTTCTAATAAGCTCCCAGATGATGCTGATGATGGAGCTGGTCTGTGGACCTCATTTTGAGTAACAAGGATGTGGATTACCCCAACCAATCATCTAGCAATCATGACTCCTCTTGGCTCCTGGGTAACATTATGATCCGAGAGACCAGTACGACTTCTGAAATCGTAGAATTTTATTGACTTCGTGATACACATCTGCACCGTGAGGCCAAGCCAGACACCAAACCAGGCCCAGCACACGGGAGTTGACATTCATAAAAGGTTTTGTACCCCCAATACTCTCCACATTGCAGCGTTTTTCACAATTCCCTCCAAGCTCAACACCACCATCAATCCCTCCATCACCAACGTAACTGTTCACATCCCACCATCGACAAATAGAAAATGTGAGCCTTTGATATTAGTCATGGGGAGAGGTGTTCTCATCCAGTGACCTCAGGAGTTCCAAATGTATGGATTTAAAAACAGCCATCTGGGGCTTCCCTGGTGGCGCAGTGGTTGAGAATCTGCCTTCTAATGCAGGGGACACAGGTTCGAGCCCTGGTCTGGGAGGATCCCATATGCTGCGGAGCAACTAAGCCCGTGAGCCACAACTACTGAGCCTGCGCGTCTGGAGTCTGTGCTCCTCAAAAAGAGAGGCCGCGATAGTGAGAGGCCCGCGCACCACGATGAAGAGTGGCCCCCGCTTGCCACAACTAGAGAAAGCCCTCGCACAAAAACGAAGACCCAACACAACAAAATAAATAAATTAATTAATAAACTCCTACCCTCAACATCTAAAAAAAAAAAAAAAAAAACAGCCATCTGGATCAGGACCGCCCCCACCAATAGAGATATTTCTCAGAGTGGGACATGGCTCCGAGTTCCTCGCAGCAGGGGCAATATACCACATACATACATCCTAAAAAACAAACTTGGGGAAGGTGAATAATCCTAATCATCTACTTATATCCCAATAAAAAAGAAAAGCTATTAAACATCTTAATATAAAATGCCATGCAGGATGTCATTAAATGGCACCACCATGGATACAGAGACACAGGATGCCAGAGGCAGTATTAACCTTTAAAAAACATATTATCAAGGGAACCAAAAAGGATAATAATTTGGGCAAAAAGGGTGAGGTAGGCCTTTCCCCTTAAAGTGAGTGTCTATCACAGCTCACCCCAAACACATTTTCTCAGCTCCGTTTTTATGTTGTCCCAACCCACCTGTTAGAGGAATTCCGCCCATGGGTAAAGGAAGTAGACTAGCAACTAAAGGTCGGTGAATCAGTCAGTTCTCTTTCAGTGAAAGTCACAGAAAACTGCATCCATGTCAGCTTTAATAAAAGAGAATTTGTTTGCTGGCATCACTGAAAAGCCCCTGGATGGGGCACCATTCAGGGTTTAAACAATGTCCTGAGTTTGTCTCATGATTGGGTTGGCTCCAAGTCCAGGCTGTACAGGGGGTCCCCCCCTCTCAGTTTTAGTCTTGTATATCACAGCAATTCGCTCATCTGGGGGAGTCCACCTCCCCTAGAGCGCAAACCAGAGACCTGGGTGGGGGCCCACTGATCCTGTCTGGCAAGACCTGGGTTGTGGGTTCATCTCTGTAAATGATAGAGGTTGAGTTGGGGAACAGAATGTCCCCCCCCCCACTGATCTAATTGGGTCTTTTGTTCTACTTTAGGGTTACTTTCATTGTCAGAAGCTCTTGGGCTGAATAGAGGCAAGGATTAATCCCCCTCAATCCAACCAAGGTCCCATGTGCCCCAGAAAGGGAGAGTGATACTGAGAGGGAAGTGCACCAAATGTCCACCCTACTCAGGTTTGTACACACATTTGGGCCCAAGTCTGTTACAATGAGAGAAACCCAGACTCCCGATGATACACATCAGTGACTCAGACACTCCTGCAGATCATTCACACCACTGGAGGCATCCCTGCTCTGCGGCTCTGCTCACACCAGCTTCTGGTGGCTTCTCTCCTTTGCAGAGATCTTCAGTGAAGGTTGGTCCTGCCTTTTGCTTCACTTAATACTTACATCTGAGCTAATTCCTTCTCTCCTGCTTATCTGCTCACCATGGAAGAGCTTAGGAGCGGGACTCATGCCAGGCTCAGCATAAAGGAAACTGAAGGCCAAACATAAAGGCCAAATCCCTGTGCTTCAGACCAGATTGGAGTCCTGCTTCAGAAAAATCAATGTCTTTATTTCTTTTCTTTCTTATGAGTCAAGCTCCCAGATGTAGAGAGCAGGGCACTGTCAATTGCTGGTATGATGAAAGAGTGGCTTGAAGGTATTGTGTTTCCCAGAAGGGCCAAGAGAGAAATTTTTAGTCACTGTCCCTGTCAGAAAGTTTTAGAGATTTTACATCACAATGTACTCTGTGACTGTGGTGTGCTTCCTACTTCTCAGTGATGCTTATCTTGACCAGTCCCTTGACAATCCAAAGAAATCAATCAAGGCAATTTTCCATCTAAATGTATTAGTTCACCAAAAATCTAGGTTAGCTTAATAAGAAACACTCATCCACTTATGCAGGTTATTTATTGAGAGACAACACAGTTGGGTGGTAAAAAACATGAACTTGGGAGCCAGAAAAAACTGATTTCAAGTTCCTGTTCTGCATCTTACTGGCTGACTGAGCTTGGACACGTTATTTAATCCTTTTGAGCCCTCATTTCCCATGTATTTGTGAGGATGCCCTGAGATGATCATGTCTGTAAAGTACTTAGCATAGTACATAATGTGCAAAAAGTACTCAGTACATGTTCTTGGTAAGGGCCAGATACTCTGCTAGGTCCCAGACCACAGGATTGAATAAGATATAATAACAATATTAAAATGGAATGAGATATTAAAAAACATATGATCTACCCCTTAGGAGATCTGGGGCCAGAGGGAGGAAGGGACTTGCCCAAAGGCACAGACTAGTGTGGCAGGGCCAGGTTAGGGCTCAGCCTTCTGACTCCATCTTTGTACAAAGTTTCAAGTCTCTGTGAAGAAGGTTCTAAACTGGCTAAGACAATCAGGCACATAAAAGATGATTGTTTCAAGATGCGGACATACATGTTCCATCTCAGTTTAGATTCTGAAATCTGCCCTGTGATCCAGCTGCCCCAGCCCCCAGTTACTGCCTGATGATGCATGCACTGCATCTTGCCTTTACTGGCTTGGCAGAAAGGAAAGAAAGGCAGTGGCTCCCAGCACGGCTCTGAAGCAGTGTCCTGCAGCAGGTGGCTGATGTCTGGGGCCCTTTGGAGTAGTAAAGGCAGATCATAATTGCTGATTAGGTAAGAAGGCGGGTCAAGAAGGGAGGGAAACACGTCCCTGGCACCAATTCCCAAAATTTAACAGTACAGACCTCTGCATATGGTGGTCTATCTAGTGTCTCACAAGCACCATTCAATCATCTACTCATAAGTATATCATGCTTACCCCTTCCTAATCCTTTGGCAAGGTCCTAAGGGCCCCAAGTTAGATCTAGGACCCCAGCCAAATCTTGATGCTATATTTCATTTATTTTGGCTTCTGTCAGGGAGCACTACTAATGCATATAAACCACCCTGCAAGTCAAATACAGGGGGTTTTATTTCCAGTCCAGATGGGCACAGTTCTCCAGCAGAGCCCCTACTAGGCACTGACACAGATGCCCTAGGGGTCAGGATGAGACCATGACCAGGCTCAAACATTCCATATGCAAAATGGAGCCCATCGCATGTTGAGTATCCTGAATTCCATTTCTTACACCTCCCCCAAACCAGTGTCAGTTTGCTGGGAAACTATTAGAGCTGAGAAAGCCTGAACTCAGTTTTCAAATCTGATGGAGGTGAGAAAGGTCCAAAAAAACCTGTAAAGAAATTGAGTCAAATTAATCTTCTTGCCAGAGACAACATCCCTCTCCCTCCGAGACATCCTTCCCATCAGATCTTGAACTGGATTGACCCATTCGTTCAATAACTTCATTTAGGCTGGGACGAAGTGAGAGAGTGGCATGGACCTATATACACTACCAAATGTAAAATAGATAGCTAGTGGGAAGCAGCCACATAGCACAGGGAGATCAGCTCGGTGGTTTGTGTCCACCTAGAGGGATGGGATAGGGAGTGTGGGAGGGAGATGCAAGAGGGAGGAGATATGGGGATATATGTATATGTATAGCTGATTCACTTTGTTATAAAGCAGAAACTACACACCATTGTAAAGCAATTATACTCCAATAAAGATGTTAAAAAAAACTACTTCATTTACTATGTGTCAGGTCCTTTGCTAGGAACAGCATTATATTTGTGCTCAAGACAACAAAAATCTCTACCGTTCCAGAGTCACAGACTTGCAGGAAATATGGACAGAAGTACTGGAGCATACAACTGATCTAAACTCAGGGGGGCAAGGGAGAGTCCCTTGAAGAAGTGAGGTTTAAGCTGAGACCAGAACTACGGGTAGGAGTTAGCTGGGGGAAGAGTGAGGCTATCTCAGGCAAAGGGAACAGCATGAGTGAATTCCCTGAGGTGGGGCAACGATAATGATGATGATGATGGCAGCTACCATTTCTTTATAAAGGTATATAATTTATATGGATTGACTCATTTGATCCTTAGACCACATGAAGTGAGTACTATTTTTCCTATTTTTTTAAATTTTTATTGGAGTATAGTTGATATACAATGTTGTGTTACTTTCAGGTGTACAGCAAAGTGAATCAGCTTTGTATATATATATATATATATATATATATATGTTATATACATATATATATAATTATATATATATATATATATATATATATATATATATATATATATATATATATATATCACTCTTTTTTCTTTTAGATTCTTTTCCCATATAGGCCATTACAGAGTACTGAGTAGAGTTCCCTGTGTCATACAATAGGTTCTTACTGGTTACCTATTTTGTATATAGTAGTGTGTATATGTCAATCCCAATCTCCCAATTTATCCCTTCCCCCGTTATCCCATGGTAACCATATATTTATTTTCTACATCCTTGACTCTACTTCTGTTTCGTAAATAAGTTCATTTGTACCCTTTTTTTTTAGATTCCACATATAAGCAATATCGAATGATATTTGTCTTTCTGTGTCTGACTTACTTAACTCAGTATGACAATCTCTAGGTCCATCCACGTGGCTGCAAATGGCATTATTATTCCTAGTTACAGAGGATGAACTAAGACTTTGGAGTTGAGTCAAGTTACATAACCTTGCCCCAGTCACATGGACAGTAGTAACTGGATTTTAATCCAGCCAAACCTGGCCCAGGAGCCTGCATTCTAATGACCAGCATTCAATCATTCATTCCTTCATTAACTCATACTGAGCACCTGGCTAAGAGTTGGGTGGATAAAGAAGACAAAGACCTACTCACCTCCAGAGAGCTCACAGTCCTTCAGAGAAGGCACAAGGGCCTGGAACAGGGGCCAAGCTTGAAACTCGGGCTCTTGTACTACCTCCCATGCCTGGCCTACCCAGCAGCCAGGGCCACTCCTAAGATTTGCAGGGTCCAGGACAAGAGTACAGATGGAGTCCACTATTCTCATTTCCTAGGACTGTCAGAACAAATTATCACAAATCTAAACAGCAAGAATCTATTATCGCACAGTTCTGGATCTGAGAAGTCTGAAGTCAAGGTGTCAGCAGGGCCTTGTTCCCTCTGGAGACCTTAAGAGAGAACCCCTCCATGCCTCTTCCAAGGGGTCCAGGGGTCCTGGGCTTGGGGCTGCCTCTGTCTTCACGTGGCCTTCTCCCCTGTGTTTCTATGTCTTCTCTTCTCTTATAAGGACACTCATTGTTGCACTTATGGCCCACCTGTTAATCCAAGATCATCTTATCACAAGATCCTTCAGTTAATTATATCTGCAAGGACCCTTTCCCGAAATAAGCTCATATTCTCACGTATCAGGGGTTAGGACTTGGACATATCTTTTTTGGGCTACAATTCAACCCACTAAACCCACATACTATGTGGCTAAATATGTAAAAGTTATAAATAAAGCTAACTGTCAAATAACTATAATTGTATCTTCTTACCTTGACATTTACACGATCATGACAACAAAAGTTAAAAAATATGTGCATATGGTTTCATATGGTCAAGGTTGACCGAATTTAGTCATCATAGCTGATGTGTGATGACCTATTGATGGGCTGACCGTATTTGGGTAAGTAGTAAAGACATACTTACCCAATTATTTATAATAATTCATAAATTATTATATATGTATTCCATGAAATTTATTTCTCTTGCCTTCAGTTTGGTGAAATCACTATGTATGTTTCTATAATCAAGAATTTCATGTAACTTGTGTTCAATTGACACAAATGAGGATAATGATAACACTCACCTCACAGGACTGCTGTGAGGGCAGAATGGGTCCAGCCTGCAAAAACTAAAATGTAAATTGTATTCAGCGTGTACAAAATTGGAATACATTTTCACTTCAAATGTAAATTGAGTCTAAAACTTTGTAACATTACATTTATTTCCGGACTAATTATGAATATCTTTCTTCTAAAATATTCAGTTATGGGCCTCCCTGGTGGCGCAGTGGTTAAGAGTCCGCCTGCCGATGCAGGGGATGCGGGTTCGTGCCCCGGTCTGGGAGGATCCCATATGCCGCGGAGCGGCTGGGCCCGTGAGCCATGGCCGCTGGGCCTGCGCATCCGGAGCCTGTGCTCCGCAACGGGAGAGGACACAACAGTGAGAGGCCCGCATACCTCAAAAAGAAAAATAAATAAATAAATAAATAAAATAAAATATTCAGTTATATGGGCTTCCCTGGTGGCGCAGTGGTTGAGAGTCCGCCTGCCGATGCAGGGGACATGGGTTTGTGCCCCGGTCTGGGAAGATCCCACATGCCGCGGAGTGGCTAGGCCCGTGAGCCATGGCCACTGAGCCTGCGCGTACCAGAGCCTGTGCTCCGCAACGGGAGAGGCCACAACAGTGAGAGGCCCACATACTGCAAAAAAATAATAATAATAAAAAAATAAAAAAATAAAATATTCAGTTATCTATTAAATTTAAAAGGTAAAATATAAATTGTAATGAAAGAATATCAAATATTTTAACAATTATTTAAATCAATCCTCATTTTTAATTCAACTTCTTGAAAATTTAATTAAAGCCTCATAAATGTTTTATAAAAATAAGATTATTTTGTAATTTGAGCATTCAGTGCCCATTTAGTTGAACATGTCAATAATCGGTGGTTACTGATGTTATATCAGGAACACGTTATGTCTAGACCTACATATATACAAACTTAAGAGTAATATGAAATGTCTAGTATTGCAAAATATTCCACATTCACTATATGTAATGGCTGTGAATACCATATTAATTCTGAGTACCTCCAGAACCACAAACTGGAACATGAAGAAAAGCCAAAAAATAAATAAATAAAAGGATATGTGGCATTTCTAAAAAATTACACTTGATCATGGCAGAACCTACTGCATTCAGGTTGCCTGAGAGGAAGGAGCTGACACACTAGTTTGCCTTTTCTGTCACCTAAGTGCTTCCGCTGCTCCAGTTCTCCCTGGCCCTTCTCCAGTGACAGCACCCGAACACCCACAGACCTGAAGGCGTTGACTTGTGTTTCAAGGACGTAGAGCAGGAAACAAGGAGAAGCGTTTCCCTAGGGCCTGAATGGTGTTGGTCCTGAGAGCTGATGTTCAGGGTTACAGATTGTGATGCACCAGCAACAACAGCTGTATCTCAAGTGACAGAGGACCTGTGTGCTCTTACATAAATTGTATTGTGTGTGTATGTTCTTGTGACTCGCACATCCCTCTAAACTGTAAGGATTAGGACAGGAACCTCACTTGCCCAAGGCAAGTTTCTGGAATACAACTCCCAGGACTCTGGTTTTTTCTCCTGAGTCTAAATCCCACCTGATCCCCCGCCCCCCAACCCCCCCCCCTCCCCCAGAAAAGGGCCTGCATCCTCTTCTCTGGCCTCCAGAGAACAAAGGCCAACATTGAATACTCTGCCTTGGAGCTGTTGTTGGGGAGCCCTCCCCGCAACATCTCTGCTACTGACCTCCTCGCCACCTACCTTCCCATCTCCTGCTGGCCTCTCCAAGGCCACCTGTACTGTTCTCTGGAATCAGCTGACCTGTGTGCTCCTAAACTTTCCTGACAGTCTGTTTGCCAAGGCCCCCAGGTCTCCTGCCACACACTTGCTTCTTGCTATACCCTGTTCTCTCTTCTGAGGCCTGCTGGCTGACAGCCCAGCTCTGGTTATCTTGAGGAGTGTCACCTAAGCTAGATCCCTGAATAACCTCTTTGCTCTTGCAAAATTTGCATGGCATGCTCTTCCCCCTCCTGGGTTAGTGGAGGCTCCAGATTGGCCTCACCGGCTAACAGAAGCCCATCATAGAAAATGTGGGAGAGATATATCTACATCTCCCACCCTTGACTATATGCAGTGCCTTATTAAAATAAAGGTTCCAAATGGTATCCAGTCTGCAAACATGGGTTTTTTGTTGTTTCCTTAGCTAGCAGTTTTTAAAAGTTTGATTCTGAATGTCTTTAAATAGAACTTGCCTACTTCTCCCAATTTTCTTATACCCAGCCCAGTTTATACATTTACATCACCAGTCTAGTCCTGTATATAAACAATAAAACATTGTTTTTAGAGCTAGAGAGAAGTGGATTTGAATCTCTTCTCTGCTTCTTACCAGCTTTGTACTCTTAAACAAGTTGTATATCCTTTCAGAGCTTAGTTTTCTCATCTTTCAAAAGGAATGACAAAACATACCTAGCAGGTTTGTGATGAAGGCCAAAAGAAAGTGTTTAGTATAGTGTCTGCACACACTGGGTGCTCAGCAGTTGGGAGCTCTGTTCCCCTCATACAGGCTCTCTGATTCTCAAGTTGCACTCTCAAACCTGCCAGTAGGGTCGGGGTTTCTCAGTCTGGATTTTTTATAACCTGGCTCTGATGAGACCCCTTCCTTCCTCCTTTTGGATGAAGCATTTAAGGACTTTAGGGGACAGCCTGCATCCAGGAACCTAAGTCAACTAAATCTGATAAATGACTTCTTCTATTATGTAGAAACCATGGGTACTTGTAGGTACTAATTGGCTGTCTTCTCTACTTTCCTTTACAGCATTTAAGTAGTACCTTAACACAATTTTATTTTGGAGCTTTCTAATTATATCACTCCAGGCACCTATTGTCGATGAGATTGCCAGTGGGGGAAAAAAATGGAGAGTTATTTATGCATTCTTATATTCCACAAGCATTTATGGGGTAGCTGTGATGATCTCAACACTGCAGAGCATGTCAAAGTAGAAGATGCATTCCCTGCCCTAAGGAACCTAAAGACTCACTGGTGAGAAATAATAAACATGTAGGAAATGATCAAATCAAAACTCTGTGAATCAGATGGTGAGTATTTAAGGGGAATGATGTGGGAAAAATTAATAAATAATAATAATAATAAATCTGCCAGTATTTTTAAAATATTTTTAAATATAAAGAAATAAAGCAGATGGAGGAATATACCCTGGACCATGAACAAAGCCTTGGCGACTGGACAGAGCCGGTGAGGAGCCTGATTCAGTTGGAGCGAAAGTCCCAAGTGGATGAGTGGTTTCATTTCCACAGACACTGTTAGGCTCTAAATGATCGCTATAATGACCCCAAGTATTTTCCTTGTCCCTGGTCTTTCTTCTACGTGGGCCAATCTGTCACACTCTAGTCTGACAAAATATTCTAAATACTATGTGAAAAATAATCACTCTCCCACTCAAAGTCTTTCAGTGGCTCTCTACTCCTTGCCAAATCCCACTGGTCACTGAATCCAATTCCCCCAACCCTGTGGTATCCTTGTAGATCAGAGGGCACCTCCAGGGTTGGATTGAAGTTCAGTTGGATAAAGAGAAGTAGCAAACTGGGTTTGAATCCCAGCCCAGCCACCAGCAAGCTATGTAGACATCTAAGGAAGATAGTTCACCTTTTGTGCCTCAAATTCGTGCCTCATAGAGTTATTGAGGGAATTACAACATTTAAATGCAATTAAAAGGCTTAGAATACTTCTTAGCACATAGTAAATGCTCAATAAATGTTGGATATTAGTTGAGGAATATAAGTGTTGATTAGTGGAGCAAGTGAACAAGGAAAGAGGTCTCCACTCCCAACACTTAAAGCTGATTGGATGGCCCAATGTAGATGCAGAGGATAAACTTTTCTCATCCATGGGTAGTATAAATTGGGGAGGGATAGCAAATATGTCGGATGACAGACTCATGTTCCAAAACTATGCCAACAAGCAATTTGAAAGGGACAGATATAACAAGATACACAGAATAGGAAGAGACTCAGCTCAGTGTTTGGTGCACTGGTGAACCAGCTCTCTGGAAGGAAAAAAAAAAAAGCCCTAATTTGTAGCTTTTGCTGACTTCCATGGTATAAATATTCCTACGATGCCAATGCCAAGCTACCAATGTGATGTCCCTGAACTCATCTTCCCAACTAGCAATTGGGAAAAGTTGCTAGTACTGGCCTTTATGGGCCAGTATGAGCTGGTTCCAGTACACCCTGAAAACTGAAAACAGAAAGTTCTAAACCAGAGTTAATAAAAGACAAAACAATATGAGAAAAGATGTGGCCCAGTGCCTCACCATGAAGCCTTTCCACTGAGTGACTTCAGCATGCGAGAGAAGCAGGTTAGTGAAATGGCTTAAGAGCTTGGGCTCTGTAGTCAGATAGCCATGGATTCAAATCTCACCTTCCCAGCTTGCTAGTTACATGATCCTTCTTAAGTCACTATACCTCTTTAATTCTAGTTTCCTCATCTGATATAAAGTGGTGATGATGATGATGATGATAATGTGTATTTCATAAGTTTACTCACAGAGTTACATGAAAAATGTCATTTTAAGAAAGAGCTTAGCAATAAGAAAAGGGTAAGCAAACAAAAGTGGGGAAAATGGACAAAATGTGTATGTAAATGAGCTTTATCTCTTGACAAATCACCCAGTAGTTATTGGTTTAAAACAACAGCTGCCTATTTGCTCACTATTGGCAATCTGGGCTGAGCTCAGTGGGAATGGCTCTCCTCCTCAAGGCGTGAGCTGGGTTCCTGCTCATGTTTGCATTCAGCTGACAGTCCACAGCCTCATTCATTTGTGTAGCAGCTGGCTGGAGGCATGGAGATTACTGGGCTACAAGTCTCTCACCACCCAGCAGGCAGTCTGGGCTCATTCACATGGTGGTAGTTTCAGGGTTCCCAAGAGCAGGAAGAAAAAGCAAGCACCAATGCACAAGCAATTTTCAAGACTCTGGGGTTTCGAGTCTCACATTTTCTTGTCTCATTGGCCAAAGCAAGTCACATAGCTAAACCCAGAGCCAATCTGATGGGAACTACCCAAGGATGTGGATTCAGGGTGGGAAATTATCGTTATTTTTATAATCTACTTCAATGGAAGAACAGGTATACGATAAACAAGAAAACCTGAATGGCAAATAAATGTATGAAAAAATGTCCAACAGCACTAGAAATGAGGAAAATGTAAATTTAAATGATATATCATTTCATATCCATCATGTTGAAGATTTTTAAATGTCTGATAAAACTAAGGGATGATCTGAAAAATGGAGAAATGTGAAATCTCATACACAACTGCTGGGGAGTAGGCAAATTATGACATACTCATAGAAGTCAGTAATTAAAATGAGTAAATTAGTTTCCATGAATCAATATTGAACACACAATTCTGAGTTATAGAATCATCAGACAATAAAATTCAATACATTTTATAACACATTTTATTTCTATGGATATATACATAGATAGTAAAGTAAAAAATGTCAGTGGGAAGGACACATGCCAACTTCAGAATAATATTTGTCTCTTGGATAAAGAGATGAAGAGCAAAGAATGCAAAATACAATAGACTTCAATTTTATCTGTGTATTTTATTTCTCAAAAAGTAAAGTAACTATGACAAAATAGAATATTAGTTAAATTCAAGAGATAGGTCCATGAGCATTTGCTATGTTTGAAATATGTGGAATATTGTACATTTGAAATATTTCATAATTAAAGCAACATTTAAAGAAAGAATATCTAACATCTCTTTTAAATTAAGGAGAAAAGGTCAGGGAAACAGGAGGATTAAGTTATACAACTGCTTAATTTGGCTGCCAAAAAATATATATATATATAATTTTAGGTCATATTCATGGAAGTGTAGAATGTAGAAAGAAGGTGTCCACATCCCTGCTCTATATGGAGTAGTCAGACGGTGCCTGAGCACACTTTGAAAAGGACATATGCAAATGTGAGTGTGGCCGTTCATTCAGTCAACACTGCAGGAGCACCTAACTGGCCATCACCTTACCAGTTGCTGAGGCTACCACAGAGGACAGAAACCCTGAGTCCCTGCTCTCAGAGGCTCAGCCTCTATCCCAGCCAATGCACACAACAGCCTTAAAAGTACATGGGATCGGGCTTCCCTGGTGGCGCAGTGGTTGAGAGTCCGCCTGCCGATGCAGGGGACACGGGTTCGTGCCCCTATCCCGGAAGATCCCACATGCCGCGGAGCGGCTGGGCCCGCGAGCCATGGCCGCGGAGCCTGTGTGTCCGGAGCCTGTGCTCCGCAACGGGAGAGGCCACAGCAGTGAGAGGCCCGCGTACAGCAAAAAAAAAAAAAAAGTACATGGGATCTAGGGGGCGGAGGTGGAGAGTTGATTGCATGGCGGTCGGTGAAAAGCTAGACCCAAGCCAAGTTATGTGAGGAATGATGTGATGACAAGGCTGCCTCCCACCTCTCTCTGCCACACTGGCTCTGAGTCTATGGGGAGCCCTGAAGCTTTAGATGGAACAGCTCTGGGTACCTTCCTGCACTGACACACTCAGCACAGACAAGGAGACACCAGCCCGGGTGTCTTCCCCAAAACCCAGCCTTAGCACCCCCATGAGAACGACACCCCCAAGCAGAATGGAGGATGAGAACCCTGTGCTCCCTGCATCAGCTCCTCAGAGGCCTTGATCCATGCAAGGCTGAACTGCGAAAACAGTTATTTTTGCTGTACTGTCTTTTTCTTTCTTTTCAACTTCCTATTTCCTATTCTGTAATTATTGCCAAGAAATGTTCGCAGAAAACCTGCTAGATTTCTGACAGTCTGTCATGTGGGAGAGAGATGAGCTTTTCTCGAGCGCTGCCCAGAGACTGAAATCTGACTGGGGACAGTGCAGGGAGAGGGGTTTCTGGCCCCCATAAGGAAGAACTCTAAGGTCGCTCCGTCCAGAGCAGCAGTGGGCTGGTCCCCTGGGCTTCCCCAGACCCTACACGAGAATGCTGCAAAGCAAGTGGCTGGTTGGCCTTACAAATTATATCAAATGCCTTCATTTTTTTGTGATCCCAAATAATCACAGTAAAACAGTTTTAAATTATAGAAATGTTTAAGAAGACAGTGTAGCCCTGTAATCTCCTCTTCCAGAGCAAACCACAACTATTAACACTTTGATATGTGTCCTCTCAGATGTTTTTTGATGGATATACAAACTTTAGATGTGAAAGGGAGGTTATGTTATATGTAAATTGCCTTACAATTCTCTACCTCCCAATCCCCCCCATTAGGTTATATCTCGTAAGCCTTTCCCACGTCTGGATGTGCATGACTAGCTGTATGGGTTGCATTATTCATTCATTCACAAATACTAATTGAATGTGAGAACACACATGTCAGGCACTGCTGTAGGCACTAGTGAACACAACTGTAAACAAAGCAAAAGTTTTGCCCTCATGAGATTTTACATCCTAGTGGCAAGGGAAAAAAAATACAAACAACAGGCAAGTAAAATATAAAATCTCCAAAAGATACACTCAATAAAGAAAAACAAAGCAGATTAACGGAACATAGTGCAACAAAGAACACTAGTATAGTTTACACATTTAGTTTGGTCATAGAAGACTTATCCAAGGGGTTCTGTATCCGTTAACTATAGCTGTGTAACAAATTTTCCCAAAACTGAGTGGTTTAAACAATAATTATTAACACACAGTTTCCATAGGACAGGAATCCAGGAGGGTCTTAGCTGCATCCTCTGCTTCAGAGTCTCTCACAGGCTACAGTCAAGGTATCAGCCAGGGCTGTGGACATCTGAAGGCTCGACTGGGGAAGGATCCACTTCCAAACTCACATGGTTGTTGGCGAGAATTAGTTTCTCACAGGCTGTTCTCTGAGGGCCTCAGTTCCTCATTGGCTATTTGCTGGAAACTTCCTTCAGTTCCTTGTCATGTGCGCCTCTCCATAGGGCAAATCAAAACATGGCAGCTGGCTTCATCACAGCAAGAAAGAGAGAAGAGCCAGAGAGAGAACAAGCCAGCAAGGTGGAAATCAGGGCGTTTTATAATCACATCTCAGAAGTGACACTCCACATCTTTGTGATACTCTACTCATTAATAGCAAGTCACTGGGTCCAGCCCACACTCAAAGGGAGGGGATCATACAGGGTACAAATACCAGGAGGAGGGATCACTGGGGGATGTTCTAGAAGCTGCCTACTACAGGCTGATATTTGAACAGAGGCATAAATGAATTGAGGGAGTGAGTCATGTGAGTATCTGGGGAAAGAACCTTCCAAGAGGAAGAACAGCAGGAGCAAAGCCCCAAGGAACTGCCTTGGTCTGAACGAGGAGCAACCAGAAATGCCATGTGTCTGGAGCCGGGGAGGGAAAGCGTTCTGGGAAATGAGGTTGAAAAAGCAGGCAGTGACAAGGTCATGACAGGCTTTGTGGGCCATGGAAGGACTTGGGGTTTTATTTTCAGAGAGATGGGAAGCCACAGTATTCCTCTAGTTTGCATTACAATAATTTACTTACCTGACTCTTCAAATGGTGAAGATCACTTCTCATTTCTGTTTCTAAAAATGCCACACCCTAACATATGTGTGTGTGAGAATGCATTTGTGCAGGTAATATAGGATACATACTCCTATATATGTGTGTATGTATGTGTGTATCCTAAGGGGTTTTTCTGGGTTGAAAGGTATGTGCATTTAAAAATATAGATGCACACCTATAACTACAACGCACTCAAAAAGGCTTTTCCAATCAACTCTCCCACCAATGTTGTGCAAAAAATAGCCCTGGCCAACACTAAGTGGTATTAAGCTTTTGAATCTGTGTTAATCCGTTACGGAAAATGTGGCATTTCATTGTGATTTGCCTTTGTTCCCTCACTAAAGAGGATGAGTGGTTTTGCATCTACTAGGAGGATGAAGCTTTTCACATCCTTTTCTTTCTTCCTTCCTGGTCAGGTCTAAGTGTCCTCTACTCTGACGGGCTCCAGTGCAGTCAGCCCTGTAGCCCCAGGAGCTGTCCAGCTGTCTGATACTGCTTCCCTTTGCTCCCTGTGGTCCCAGGACCCACTCAGGCCTCCCCACTGCTGAACCTTTGCTTCCTGCCTTTGCCTGAACTTTCTCCCTGTGCACCCCTCTCCTCTTGGGTCCCAGACATATCCTCAGCTCCTGGCATCCAGCTGTCTCCACCACACTCTCTGCCAGAGCTCAGAGGTGCTCAGAGCCACTCCCAGGGTACCAAGGAGCTGGTAGAATAAGCTTAGGAAGGTGTTCACCAGGCTCCTAGTCAGCTCCAGGTCCTGCAATTAACCCTCTGACCTTGGGCCAAATGCCTCCATTTCTCTCCCTAAACTGAGATCAGAAATAATAGTCACTTCTTTGGTAGGATGATATGAGAATTAAATCACTTGAACTATCATTCAAGAATAATAAGAATCGGGTTTCCCTGGTGGCGCAGTGGTTGAGAGTCCGCCTGCCGATGCAGGGGGATACAGGTTCATGCCCTGGTCTGAGAAGATCCCACATGCCACGGAGTGGCTAGGCCTGTGAGCCATGGCCACTGAGCCTGCACGTCCGGAGCCTGTGCTCCACAACGGGAGAGGCCACAACAGTGAGAGGCCCGCGTGCCGCAAAAAAAAAAAAAAAAAAAAAAAAAAAGAATAAGAAGAATTATACCAGGCACTTAGTAGGTGGTCAGTAAATGGGACCTGTCACCATCACCCCATCCTGCCATGCTGGCATCTGCATCCCTGGAGGGCAGAGACAGTATCTCACTCACTTGTTCCAGAGCATCTTATACAGTGGCCTGCACAATACAGCATTCAGTAATTACTGGTATAATTATTAATGTGTCAAATAAAGGAATTCACACCCGAATGAATGAATGGATTGCATGTGTAGTCTTAATACAGAGGGACTTAAGTGCCAACGGTTACCTTGTGTACAACTGGGAATCCTTGCAGGATTTTGTGAAGATTAAATAACAGAAAGCAATGTTTTAAGAAGGAATTTAAGGAATAAGTAAATTTGCAAATAAGATTTTTTTAAAACCTGCAGATTTCCCCAGTCCCCACGAAGACAAGAGGCCAGTACACACTGGGAAGCGTGTTCTCAGGTCTCTGCTCCTCAGGCCCCTCATGCAAAGGTGCAGTGGCCCTCTCCCCAGTTCTCTAGCCCACCCTGACCCCTGACTGGCCGTTCCCAGACAGAGCCCCCTCTAGAGAAGGGCACACGAGTGTGCTCACTTTTTTTTTTTTTTTTTTTTGGCCTCTGGTCCTCTCTGTGGCATGTGCAGTGGTTTAAAACAGAGGCAGACAACCACAGCCTGCAGGTCATCCGGCTCACAAACCTATTTTGCTTCACAAACACAGTTTTTTCTAAAAGGTGAGTTAAAACCCAAGAGATTTAAATTTTAAAAATGCAAATATCTGTCTTCTCTTGCAAAATCTGAGGCCTGGCCACAGGGGCCAGAGTCCCTACGTGCCAACAGTATCTGTCTGGATCCGAGAGGCAGTAACCCCCTTCGCATGGGCATGTGTCTGGTTTCCAGGTCCCCATGGTCCCCATCTGAGTGTCTCACTGTTTATGTTGAATGGATGCTGAGTCACTGAGTTGTCAACCTCTGCTTTAAAACCAACATCGCAAGTGGACCTTGGCCTCGCCCTTCACTAATGAGTATTTCAGCCCCAAACAACCCTCAAAGGCACAGAGCAACAGTTCCTTAATCCCTGATATGTTTTTTGAGAAAGAGGCCCTTAAAATCAAATACATCTGGGCATCGTCTACAGTTCTAACCTCTGGATACCCAGTGCTAGTTTGACCACCACTTTTTGCAGGGAGCACCTCCATAAACATCCCATGGAGGACATGTTGAGGACCAGAACCTGTGAAGGCACAGAGACCCTCAGAACCTAGACAAAACCCTGCATTCACAGAGGGAATCTCTTTGAAATTGGTGCAGCACTGCCCGCTTTCAGCCCTCTATTAAGAGAGATGACACGTAGCTGAAACAAGCCATCCACTGGATAAGTCAGTGCAGATGGAGCTGGGGAGGAGGAAGACCCATTGCCTTCAGTCCAGATCCTGGAAACAGACTCTGAGATGGAGATGTGTGTGCAGGAGGTTTGTTGGGGAGTGCACCGGGGAACAGAGAGGCCTCAGATGATCCTGCAGGGCCCTTCAGATTTGTCTCTCATATTGAGGCAAGGGAGCCAGGAATTTGTACCTCCTGTATCAGCCAGTCATGGAAGGAGAGAAACTAAACTTGAGTGAGGCAGCTCTCTCCAGCAGAAGGCAATTCCCAGAGAAGGATGCAGGGGTGAGCCATCAGAAGCCAGCACTCCCAGCACAAGCTGATGAGTGTCAGTCCTGATAGGAGAATCTGACTAGAATGCACAGACCCACTGCGCCCACCTTCTCTCTTCAGGGTTAAATAGAGCCACCTTCTTCCCTGCCACTGGCAGCCGTGACGGCCACATGAAAGTCAAAAGGCAGAACTTAGAGGCAAGGCTGTTACACGTTGCTTCCAACTTAACACACTGGTCAATAGGGCGATCTTTCTGAAGCACAGTTCTGATCACCTTTACTACAACACTCAAAAACCTTCAATGTCTCCCATGTCCCTCTGAATGAAGTCCAGACTCCTTAGCCTGGGATTCTAAGCCCTCCACTAGCTGTCCCAGGCTATCTTTCCAGCTTATCTCCCATCACTCTCCTGCAAAGCCCAGTACTGAACAGAATTCCCCAGGCAGTCTCCACAGTTCACTTCCTTCATGTCTTTACCGCTGGTATCCCCTCTACCTGGAAAAACCTTACCTTCCATCTCCATGTATTTAAACCTTACCCAACTTTCTTGGTTCAGCTTAAATGCTTCCCCAGCTCCAGCTGAGTGGAAGACATCTCTCTCTGATCTTATAATAATATTTTTCCCTATGACTTGTATACAATTTTTCTCATATACTACGCCATAAACTCTTTGAGGGCAGGATTGAAGTCTCATTCAGTGTCTTGTCCATAGTAAATACATACTGAATATTTGTTGAATGGATAGGTGGGTGGATGGATGGATGGATGGATGAATGGATGGGTGGATGGATGGATGGATGGGTAGTTGGGTGGATGGATGGGTGGATGGATGGGTGGATGGATGTGTGGATGGATGGATGGATGGGTAGATGGATGGATGGATGGGTGGACAGGAGTATAACTAGCAGAATGACAGGCCCTGGATAGATGTCTTACTATTGAGGTGATGCTGAATCTTGTGTTTACTCTCTTTCTTGTCTCTGTGTGTCCCATTTAGTTTATGACAAGAGGCAGACTGGTCTAAAAAGAACTGAAGAATGTATTTTCTCTATCAAAATATGAAAATTACTTAGTGAGTACCAAAGGCAGTGGGGAGTCACTGAACCTCCTCTTTTTACCACATTTGCTCATAAGAAGAGAATAGCACATAAATCCCCTTTGAGTGTGCCACAAGACAGCCTCTTAGCCAGCTGTTATATTTCAAGTGGTGTCACTCAGAAGACTTCTTGAACCTCAGATAGTTGTTAACAAAACAATATGCTGATCAGTTCCAAGAAACTAAATCAGAGGCAATCAGTTTTGGCAGCTGCTTGGCTCATGAAAGGTGACACCCAATTAGAGAATATGATCAACCCCAAACAGTGTGTGCTTCCACTTCCCACAGTATTTACAACTGCAATCATGGATCTGACAGCCACGGGTCCTGCTTGGAGACACAAACTCCTCCAGAAGCCATAATAATAACCGCTTCCTCTTGTGTGATGCTGCATTTCATCTCAGTTCTCACAACAACTCCATGAGACAGGGATGGAAAGTATTCCCGTCCCCTTTTGAAGCCCAGGCAATAGAGCCTCAGAGAGAAAAGACTATCTCAGAATAACATGTCAGTAAAGCTAGTGGGTAGCAGCAGGGCCACAAGCAAAACCTTGTCTTTGACTCCTTCACAGCAGCAGTCCCCTTGCTGTTGCATGACCTCACCCATACCTTTGTCTCTAGGTCTACAAAGGAAAATGATCAAATGCACAGCCAAATTATCAATAATTTGTACAAGTGACATCATAGCCATTTTGTTAGAATTTTAGCACAATGTCTGGTCAGGGAATTATTCTTAAGGCCTAATTGAAATTACTTCTACAAAGTTTAAACTCAGTCTCCTTTGTCCCATTCTCATCTGTTTAATATGCTTTGGAAGGAGAACAAGTCCTGATTTTCAAAGGAATAAGGTGGTCCCTATCAGACCCTTGGGCAGATTGTGTAATGGGGGAATGTGAACTCCTAGAAGGGGGAGCTCTTTTCTGGGATCAACTTAAACTCACTAAGATCAAGTCACGTTAGACAGGCTTGTCGGTGGGACAACCACAATAGAGAATTAAATACATGCAGTAGATAGAGTGCCTATCGATTTTAGCCATGTCTTTGATGGAGTTTCCTATAATATTGCTGTGAACAAATTATAGAGATATGGACCTCATGATAATACCATTCAGTGGATTTACAACCGGTTGAATGAATTTGGAGATGATGATTAATGGGTGATGTGATCCTACAGGATGCTCTGAATGATATAATGAAGAAAGTTGACCCCTGCCTTTTCCAGTCCAAAACTTTTAGCAGGTGTTATTAAAAAGAGCCTAGGCAGGGCTTCCCTGGTGGCGCAGTGGTTGAGAATCTGCCTGCCAATTCAGGGGACACGGGTTCGAGCCCTGGTCTGGGAAGATCCCACATGCCGCGGAGCAACTAGCCCCGTGAGCCACAAATACTGAGCCTGCGCGTCTGGAGCCTGTGCTCCGCAATGAGAGGCCGTGATAGTGAGAGGCCCGCGCACCGTGATGAGGAGTGGCCCCCACTTGCCGCAACTAGAGAAAGCCCTCACACAGAAATGAAGAGCTAACACAGCCATAAATAAATGAATAAATAAATAAATTTTTTTTTTTTAAAAAAAGGAGCCTAGGCAGGCTCTAGGGGACATCTGCATGGCTTAAGGCTGACAGGAGAAGCTGAGGGGTGGAGTGGCAGAACTGGCAAGACAAAGGCAGTCTTGACAGGCCAATATATTGGTTCAAATCCAACGAGATGATATTTCAACTATTTCAAAAGCCTTGGGGTTTTATTCAAAGAATCAAGTGCACAAATAGAGGATGAAGAGATATACCTTGATAGCAACTCACAAGGAAAAGACCTCGGGATTGATTTTGGATGCAAGCGCACCTTCACTTTGTCCTGTGGGGCTGTGGCCCAGGGAGCTAATAGGAGCTTGGAGAGTAGTTTTCAAGGTCCAGTCTGCTTCTCCCAGTGGCCCTGAGATGTGTGGTTAAGAGGGTCACTGTGGAAAAGAAGCTGGAAGCCATGTAAACTGAATCACAAATGAAGGCACTAGAGCTGTTTAGCCTGATGAAGATTGCCTTTGACTATCTGAAAGATTATCTCTTGGAAGGAAGAATATTCTTACTATGTGAACTGTAGGGTCAGAGTGGGAGGCAGTGGGTAGAAGTTGAAAGGAAGCAGATCTTTGTTCAACTTTAGGAGGAGGACTCTAAGAATTGCAATTTTCCAGATAAGGCTACCTGGCCCAAAGAAGCACAGAGCCAAGGATGAGACAGGCCCACATCAAGAGAAGCTGCCACTAGGATGGGTTTCTAGGAGCTGAGTGCTCTGAGCCAAGACACAGCTGGGACACAAGGCTCTTTCCCTGAGGGTGGCCCATCACTGCAGTGGTGGCGGGCGGAGCTGACCAGCTCTCTCTCGCACTGAGTGTTGTCTTTGTGCTTGGTCCACTCATCCTTGACCCTTCCGGCCCCTGACCAGTGCCTGCGCTAAACACATGGCCCTAGTACTGTTAATAAATCCTTTAAGCCGGTCCTGAAGGTTTAGGCTGAGTGGTTTCAGTAGCTCCAGTTTTTCTCAAGGGCTTTCTTAACCAACTGTTTAGTTTCTCCCTGGCTGTCTCTGCGCCCCTCCCCTCCCCACCCCTCCACGTTCATTCATTCAGCTGTGAGGCTCCCACTGAGTCCAGTGCTTTATTGAAAGCTAGAAAATCAGGGATGCTAATGACAGTGGAATGGGTGACCAAGAGTGCTTGGCAAACTTCCTCACTGAAGCTATTCCGAAATAGGAGTCTCCTTTGTAAAGATTTATCAGAGGGGCAGTGAGTGAACCAGATGGCATTTGAGAGGGGAGGGGAGAAGAATCAGCCCGGGTCGAACCCACTGTGTGATTGTCACTGGGTCAGTGCTCTTGAGACACATTATCTCATGCGTTCTTCGCCATTAGCAAGGTCTACTTAGGTCTACTCATCCTTTTTAAATGGGAGGAAACTGAGATTCACAGGTTTCAGTCACCTGCTCAAGGCGACACAGCCAGCAAGTTGAACTCGCCGGAGTCAGGGTTTGAACTCAGGCCTGCAGGACCTTACAGCCTGTTCTGTCCTCACCCGAGGGCGTTTTGATTCAAGAAGTTGGAATCTACCAGGCTTACATCCTGCAACCATTCTTAAATTAATTGTAGAATTTCATTCTTCCAAAAAGTTTGCTTTGCAGCAACACTCAGGAAAAAACTGTCACTCCACAGGGCTTTGATTAGCAATATGAACATTTCTTTAGAAAAGACAGATTAGAACAATGCAGGGAAGCTGGCCCTGAAATTAAATGCAAGGTGATAACACTCCAATGACAGATACGAGGGCTGGAAGCGGACGGAGGGGTTGGTACAGAGGCTCCTGCAGAATCATCCCCACTCCCTGTGGTCCAATGTGCCCCTCGTCTCTGCTGTGAGACACCAAAGAGTCATTTTCTTTACTTTTGCCCAATTGCTGACATTTATAGAAGGGTTGTAGGTATACTACAATACGGGCTTCCATTTGGTATTACCAATTTGCCTGAAAGAAATCCTGCATTAAATTAAGACAGTAAGCACTGTAACGTAATATTGGCTGACAGTGTGGGTTCTAGAGCCTGGCTGCTCCATCACCTCTCCCTAACCATGAACTTCCCTGAGCTGCAGCTTCTTTCTTTGGATTGTTTTGAGGATTTGATTCGTTAATACATATAATACAGAGTAAGTGGTTTCTTGTGCTTTGGTTTGGTTTTTTAAAGAGAAGGAAAAATATGGTCATTGTGCAGCATGTTCCCAACCCAAACATTGGTAAATGAATCAGTTAACACCCTCAAAGGACAGCTCTGAGCTTAGACTCCCGTCTTCTACATTATTCAGAATATCTCTACAACTTGCTACACCCAATTCACCTGCAACTACTGAAACTCTCAACGGATGACAGCTCAGTGCTGGTGATAACATGTGAGAATAAGAACCCAGCAATTCATCTTCTGGACATTCAGTTGTTTGTAAATTTGACAAAGTCACTATTAACATTAGGTTACTGTGTTTACTTCTATTTAGCAATTGCTTTGTGGGGTTCCTCTTGATTGGGGAAGCCTAGGAAAAGAACAGAGAATTTTCCAGCATCCTAGAAGTATTCTATATTCATTTATGAGCTGATTCAGTCATTCACTGGAAAAATAATTTCTTGAGAAACCATGACATGCCCAGCTCTGAGCTGAGTTCAAGGAATTCAGTGGCTAGATAAGAAGACAGCCTCCCTACCCTTACGGTGCTTCTAGCAAGATATACGACAAACAAGTAAACAAGGAATTAAACAATTATATCATAAAAAGTGCTATGAAGCAAACAGGAAGGGCTTACGACAGAGAATAATGGTGGTGGAGAGGTGATACTTAGACAAGGTGTTCAGAGAAGGTCTCTTTGAGGAGAAAATGGGTAAAATCAGACCTAAAAATTTAGAGGCCAGCTGTGACAGGTACCACTGGTTGCCTACCCAACACTTTCCCACTTCTTCCTTGTATGGTTTAGGGCCACAATGTACCCAGCTAAAAGTACCCAGCCACAACTTTATGGAGGGCCTCAGCACAGGGTACCTAGCTAAAACACTCTATCCCAGCTGTCTTGGTAGCAAGGGATAGCCAATGTGACAGTGTTCTGGCCAATGAGATATAAGCTGGGGTTTAGAGGAAAGAGTTTCTCCTCTAATATAAGTACTGCCTATTTTGCTTCCCTTCAGCTCCTTCTTCTTATCTGAAATATGGATAGGATGCCTGGTGCTATGGCAGCCATCTTGCAACCATGAGGAAAAAGCCAAAACAGAGAACCTCAGGAACCTTGTCTATGACGTTGCTGAGCCATGACCAATGCTACCTTTTCCGGACTTCTAATTGAATGACAAGACAAACAAACAAAAACCCTTGTTTGTACTGAAGTCACTATATCAGAATTTTCTGTTATGCAGGGTCAAATGAAATCCCTCACTGATATACCAGCCACACAAAGCACAGAGGAAGGGGCATTTCAGGCAGAAGAAATGACATGCCTGAAGACCTTAAGGCAGGAATGAGCTTGGCATGCTTAGGAGCAGAGAGAAGGCCAGTGTGGCTGGAGTATAGCAGACACAGAGGAAAGTGAGGGCAGCTAAGTTTGGAGACAGAAGCAAGAGATGGGTCAATTAAAGCCTTACAGGTCCAAGTAAGGAATTTGACTTTTATTTTCAGGATGAATGGAAACCAGTTGCTAGCTGATATCTATTCTACAGATCCACCTGCCATGTGATGAAAGGCTTAGAAGAGGCCAGAAGTAAAAAGACGCAGACGAGTCAGGGCCACCACAGTTGTCCCAGGGAGAAATGATGGTGACCTCGACTGGGATGAAGGCATTGGTGATGGGGAAAACTACACTCAAGTGGCAGTGGGGCAGTCAGTTTGAGACTAATTTGGCCAAAAAGAAAGTCAATACAATATGTGAAGAATGTAACAATATCTGGTTAATTACGAGGATCAAACTACTTATTGCCACAGACCAGGTCAGTGAAATAATATTAGATATAGCAGCTAACATTTGTATGTTACACACTTTATAGACATTGTCTCATTAATCCTTATAACAGGCCTATGAGCTAGACATTATTATTATTCCCATATTATAAATGAGCAAAATGAGTCATAATCAGATTAAGTAACTTGCTTAGGGATAATTTTGTTAGTAAGTTAATAGAACTGGGTTTCATACCTGAGGCTGCCTAATTCCTTGACTCAAGCCATAAGGGCTTAGAAACTACAAGCCATAAGGGACTTAGAGACTATTCTGGGATGATTTTCTATTCTCTATATGTTTAGTTCCTCACATTAAAAGTCTCCACACTTGGGGCTTCCCTGGTGGCGCAGTGGTTGAGAGTCCGCCTGCCAATGCAGGAGACACGGGTCCGCGCCCCGGTCCAGGAAGATCCCACATGCCGCGGAGCGGCTGGGCCCGTGAGCCATGGCCGCTGAGCCTGCGTGTCCAGAGCCTGTGCTCCACAACGGGAGAGGCCACAACAGTGAGAGGCCCGGGTACCGCAAAAAAAAAAAAAAAAGTCTCCACACTCTCCATTCATGGACTAATCCTTATCCTCTGGGATAATGGAGTGAGGAAAGTCTGTATTTTCTGGGCAGTAAAACTTGGGCCCATTTACTGAATCTTCATTCCATGTCAAGTCTCTTACATTTATTATACCCACTTTGCAGATTGGGAAACTAAAGTGCAAGGAGGTGATGTCACTTACCCAAAGTCACAAAACTTGTAAGATTCAAACCCAGGGTGCCTGACGTGTTTCACCACTGTCTCCTCCAAAGGAGTTTTTTCCTGGAGACAGGATCTGAAACCACACAACAGATCACCTGAATGGTGTGAGGGGTCCCAGGGCTGCTGCTTCTCCAAGCCCAGTACTGCAGGCCAGGCCACACCTTAGGACCAAGTGGTGGCAAGCACATTGGGATGAGCAGATTATTTTAGCCAAGTGCAAAGTCGCTCGGCCAGAAACCATCTAGGACCAAGCACAGAGATGGCTGTGAGACACTGAATGAATTCTGCATCCCTCTAGTCATAGCTCAAAGACCAGCCCTTTAAGGAGGGCATCCCTGATGACCCTAGCTAATGCCCCTCCCTCATGCCACTAGCTAACCCATCATTCCCCTTATCCTTCTTTTTAGTATTTATAACTCTTGGCTAGTATCATTTACTTGTCATTTATATGTTTATTGCCTGTCTCTGCCCCCAGTGCCTAGAATGTCTGGCACATAGTAGGCATTCAATAAATATTTGATTAATGAATGATCAAACAAATTAGTTAATTTAATTTAAATTTGCGTCGGCACCTGGGGAAAACTCTACAAGCTCTCAGCAAATACACAGGCTTCTCTTCAGCTTAAGCATCTGGGACAATAGAAAGGGGGTCTAACAGCCAAACTGATAGAATGGCATTGGAAAATGACAATAGGATTAATGCAGGTGGTCAGATCCGGACACTTTTTAAAAGCCCCCTTGTAGGCATGGTGACTTTCTTCTAGTCCCATGGGTGGTGCCACGACCCACTACAGAGCAACTAACTAAGCCACCAGAAGCTCGAGCTAGAAGTCCCCACCGGTTAGAAGTCACAAGGGGATGGGGCGGTGGAGGGAGGGCTCCCTGGGAGAGGGCGATGCAGAGCAGGGGCCCGCAGTCATTGCCTCCTGGTTCATCACTCCCATCAGCAGTAACAGAGGCCCCCAAGGAGCCATGCTCTCTCTCCTCTGCTTTCCACCACTGTGGGCAGCAGCAGGAGAAAGGTCATGTGTGGCTAGTTCTTTTTGGGCATCTGTGCCCCACTGGGAACAAGTTCTATTTCACTTTGAAATTCAAAAAAAAATTAAACAAAGCAGAGTTTCTCTGATGCGGATGAGATAGTCATCCTTTGCTCATTTTTGTCTTCCTAGACAGAACATAATCCAAACATGATCTCTCCCTGGTTTGGGGTACATTTTTGCAGGCTGGCTTTTCTTGCTCCCTTTTGAATACCTCGAGCAGAACACCCCTCATGTTGTTAATGACTTCAAAGATACCAGGTCCACTGTGCCGCAAGGGATAAAAATGTACACAGCATGTGTTGGATAAATTAATAAACTCTCCATAGCCTCCGAGTCCTCGGGCCCAGCAGCACCATAATGAAATGTTAGTCTGAAGTGGAGGAGGTGGGACGGAGGAGAAGGGGAACAGTATTTAATATATGCAAATTAACTAGTATGCAAATTGCCACTAAGTTAAAAATAATGGACTGCGAGAGGAGCCCATTTTTTAAGCAGCTTGTTTATTCATTAGCCTGATTCCCATTATCAATCCTTCTGTTTTCTTCTTTATTAAGTACTCGCATTTGGGAAGTTTGCTTCTTACAAATTGTTTTGCTCCAAAGCCCATAACACTGGTTAGAACAATCACCATATGTTAGCTTTCCTCCATCTCCTTCTCGATTTTGCCCCCAGCTCTTGTTCTCTCTCTTTCTCTCTTCCTGTCCCTTTCCTTCTGCCATTTCCCTCTGTCAGCCTCACTTGCCTTGTGTCTCTGGCACCTTTTGTTTCTCTGATGAACGCCGCTCCCCGGCGGCAGGTGGAGCAGGGGTGAAGGAAGCCTCCTGTCCTGCAAGGCCTTACTCCAGGGATCTCTTCTCTCTGCCACCAGCCTCCACAGGCTGGACTCATGCAAAATCTGGCTCAGACACCAGAATCTGGCTTCCCATCACCTCGGGGCGTGGACCACTTATCAGGCCCCAGCCCGCAGTATCACAACAGCCAGAACAATGCGCGCCCTGATTCGGGTATATGGCCTCCTCTGCCTCAACACAGACCTTACACGATGTTGAGACAAATTGGCAGCCAAAATCCTCCTCTTTTGTCTCAAGAAGCAGCCACCTTGCTATGTGAAAGCTCTGGTGCCCCCCAGAGGCTGAGAACGGTACGGAGTGCTGGGATGGTCCTGGGGAAGCAGGGCTGGAGGAGGGCGCGGAGGGGGTTCTCCCACACAACCCCCCCCACCTCCCCGCTGCAGCGTGCCTAGAGGGGAGCTCCTGAGACGGTGGGCACCTGAGAGCAGCTTGGGAGGGGGTTGGGGGATAGAGGCTTTGCCAAAGCAGCACGTTAGCTTGAAGGGCTGGCTTTTGTGCTAAGTTTTATCATTTTTCACGTGGCTTTTAATCACATAGTTATTACAAAGCTTCAAGATCATTTTTTACCAAGCACGTCTCTGTGCAGGGTGCTTGGACGTGGCTGTGCAGAGCTGTTTGTGCAGACCTGCCCTGTGGAATGTGCAGTCTTAAAAGCAAGAGCACACACCCTGAGGCTCCGGGTCCCCTCACGCCCAGGAGAAGGTATGGCTGAGACCCAGGAAGCAAAATCCTAAAGCCAGCCTTACTCCACAGCAGGCTGTGCTGCAAGTCAGGTGCAAATGATGCAACGTGAACACATACTCCCAGAGCAAATAACTCTAATTCCCACTCCTTCCTGAGCTCCCACAGTTGCAATTGCTTACAATTCTCTCAGGAGACACGCTATGTCAAAGCAGGAACCACAATTATCAGGTCTCGGCTCCAGGCCCAAGCTTTGTTATCCCCCTGCTGAAGCACCTAGTATGCACTCGGGAGCGGAGATGTCAAATGTGAAAGGTCACACTGAGGCAGCTTCTTGGCATCATCCAGACGGGAGACAGCTGGGGAAGGAATTTGCGTCAGCTCCTGAATCTCCAGCGTATACTGCAATCTCCCATCACTCTTAGGGCCAAAAATGGTGTCCAAAAGGCCAAAGACCTTGAAGAGGCAGGCAACATCAGAAATAGTCACTGACAGTAAGTTTGAGGTGGAGCCAAAAAGATAAATCATTATCATTTAAGCCCTGAACATTTTTATACATACTGTCTTTGCAGTATTTCCATAGAATGAGGAAATAAATCACCTGCTCTTGACATTTTTAATAACTTTAAGAATGTGGTTAGGGTAATACTTAACTTTATTGACATATTGTATGATTCATCCAACTCATCAAACTTCAATGAAACTTCAATGAATATTAACCGAGGGCCCATAATATACTAGGCACTGCCTGGAAAATCCCCAAAGCAGTCCTGTCCACCTCCCAGGAGCTCTTCCTCATCATCCTGACTCCTGTCTGTGGAAACTGATAGCCCACAGGGCAATACTTGATGGAGTTGGGTGTAGAGACTGCTGGTCTGATTCCAGCCGGGGCATTTGATTCACTGGGTTTAGGAAAAAAACCTCTTCTTGCACTCTAGCTCCTTGAGAGTGTGCTCAGGGTTAGGAGCCTCTCTTGAGCATTAGACACAGACATGATGGATGCAAAGAAGAGAGGACCGAAGGCCACTCAGCAGCCATACCTTAAAGACGGTAGAGGCACCCACAGTATGTTTTGCTGGGATGTAATTCTGTCTGGTCCCTGATTTCATGGGACAGGGGACAGAGACCCAGGGTGGGACCTTAAACTCACCAATGTCACCTCACTCTCTCATAGCAGAACTAGAAGTGGAAACCAAGCATCTTGATTTTCGAGCCAACCCCCTTTGCAGTGGTAAGTGATCATGGTGGTATATTTTACAAAGGGGTAGGGATTAAAAGAAAGGGAGTCAAATACTGCAAGTAATAACAATGATACTATCTGACCCATTCTCAAACACTACCTGTAGGAGGCAGTCTTCAGCACCTTGGATGCTCAAAGGCACATTTTTCTTCTCTCACCCCAGGACTGCTTTGAGTTGCCTTTGCAAAAATACTTTCACCTCCAACCTTCTTCTGTAAGCCATTCTTACTCATCCTCCACATCTCAGGTGGGGCATCACCGTCTCCAAGAAGTTTCCCCTGGTCCCTCAAATCTGGGCTAGGCGCCCAGCTGTATATTTGCCAAGCCCTTAGCACCCACCCCATGTCCTCCATCATGGCTTCTGCCTCAATTCACTGTAATTGTCTTTTACTTGTCTGCCTTCTCCAATCTTCTGTGACCCTCTGGAGAGCAGGGACTATATCTGCCTTGCTCACTAAAAACTGTCTCCCTAGACCCTAAAGCCAATAACTCTTAAGAATGTGATTAAGGTAATACTCAACTTTATTGATATGGTGTATAGTTCATCCATCTCATCAAACCTCAATTAAATCTCAGTGACCATTAAACCAGGGCCCAGAATGTCCCAAGTGGTGGTGCCTGGCATAGAGTAGATGCTTAATAAATATTTCAGAATGCATAAATGAAGAGTGGCTCATCAGCCTCATCAGAGAGAAAATGTCATTAGCCATTCCTGTCACAGAAGGATGCAATTTCTCCCTCCTTCTGAAAACATCCCTGGCCACTAATCTGAGCATTCCAGAATAAGACTTAAACTGCCTGAGAAAACATATTATAGACTATGTAAAGATAAGAGAAAGGTACACACATTTAAATAGGCCCCTTCTTATTTATGAGTATAAAATTTACACTCAGAAATCATATCTTCTGAATAGCAAAAGCCAAGGAAACAAATATTGGGCAGAGAAAGAATTTTGCTGCAAACATTACAGAAATGGTTTAATACCTCTACTCCATAAAGAATGCATATAAATTGATTTTTTAAATCAAAACCTCAGTAGATACGTAGACAAAGGATAGGAACAGAAAATGCCTATAAGGAGAAACTTAGCTAGTAAATAAAAATCTAGAAAAATAGCCAGCCTTACCAATTAAAACAAATTAAGGTGTAGGATCTGAGTCCAGAGATGAGGAAAGGTCAGTTACCCCCTTCATCCAGCCTCACTCACTCGCAGCAAGACTTACTTGCTGCTGCTCCTGTGTTTCAATATGCCGGGTGAGGTGAGTTTGAATAAGGGCCCTCAGGTCCCTAGTGGGCTAGGAAAGATGCAGGGAGCAACACAGTGCCCAGGGCCAGGATATGGATTCTGAGCTGGCTAACAATGGGGCAGATGGCAGCCAGACAACAACAAGAAGAGGGTTGCAACAATGAGAAGAGGCAACTCTGCTTCTTATGGGATTCAGTGCCTAATATGGCTAGCACGGTGCCCAGCATATGGTAAACAGGAGAAAACTAAAACTGAAAATACAAGATTTCACATGGAGGATTAAGAGTCAGAAAGGAAATAAATGAATGTTTGGGAACAAGATGATCTATTTAAATAGGACACCATTCCAGAGGCTTTATGATTTGCTGTCAACTTCAATTTTTGGCTTCTTCTACAACCAGCTGCCATAGAGGGTTCCCCCTGGTGCACCCACCAGAAGGGAAATGAGACCTATTAATGCAACATGCCAGCATGGCTCACAGGTGCCTGGAAAGTTGAGGAATGTTTCTTAAAAACAAAACAGTAACAAAAATATGATTAAGCCTATTAAAATTTCAGAAGTTAAAAATAGAAATGCATTATGCTGTACACTGTAAACTTATACAGTGATGTATAGAAATTACATCTCAGCAAAATAGGAAAAAATAACTTAAATAAAAATAATATTCAGTTTGTCAAGCTTGGTCCAGTATAATTATAAGTACAACATTTATGGAAATCAGTTCAGCAATATTTTTCAAGCATCATGTATCAATTAGTTATTGTGGCAATAATGCTGTGTAAAAAATTACCTCAAAAATCTCAGAAATGAAGTTTCCCAAGGGGTCTAAGATGGAAACTGCATTATAGCCTAAGGTATCCCATGACTGTCAAGGGGAAGCACGGAGTACCCAAAATAATTCCTCATCTCACTGATGGGCAAACACCCCTGATTGAAAAATCACCAAAGTCTTAAGATGCAACGATTCATTTTGTGAAGCAACACATGTGGGTCTATCAACCTGGGCAAAGCAGGTAACAGGGTGGAGTAGGATCTAGAGTAAAAACAAGAGGGCATTAAAAAAAATTTTTAATAAATATTTTTTACTTTAATAACTTTATTTTATATTATTTTATTGTATCTTCTTCTTTCTTTCTTTTTTTTTCTCTTTTATTCTGAGCTGTGTGGATGACAGGATCTTGGTGCTCCAGTAGGCTTCAGGGCTGTGCCTTTCAGGTAGGAGAGCCAAGTTCAGGACACTGGTCCACAAGAGACCTCCCAGCTCCACGTAATATCAAACGACGAAAATCTCCCAGAGATCTCCATCTCAACACCAACACCCAGCTCCACTCAATGACCAGCAAGCTACAGTGCTGGACACGCTATGCCAAACAACTAGCAAGACAGGAATACAAGCTCAACCATTAACAGAGAGGCTGCCTAAAATCATAATAAGGCCACAGACACCCCAAAACACACCATCAGATGTGGAACTGCCCACCAGAAAGAAAAGATCCAGCCTCATCCACCAGAACACAGGCACTAGTCCCCTCCACCAGGAAGCATACACAACCCACTGAACCAACCCTAGTCACTGGGGACAGACACCAAAAACAGTGGGAACTATGAACCTGCAGCCTGTGAAAAGGAGACCCCAAACACAGTAAGTTAAGCAGAATGAGAAGACAGAGAAACACACAGTGGATGAAGGAGTGAAGCAAGACCCACCAGACCTAACAAATGAAGAAGAAATAAGCAGTCTACCTGAAAAAGAATTCAGAATAATGATAGTAAAGATATCCAAAATCTTGGAAATAGAATGAAGAAAATACAAGAAACGTTTAACAAAGAGCTAGAAGAACTAAATGGCAAACAAACAGTGATGAACAACATAATAAATGAAATTAAAAATTCTCTAGAAGGGATCAACAGCAGAATAACTGAGGCAGAAGAATGGATAAGTGAGCTGGAAGATAAAAGTGGGGAAATAACTACTGCAGAGCAGAATAAAGAAAAAAGAATGAAAAGAATTGAGGACAGTCTCAGAGACCTCTGGGACAACATTAAACACACCAACATTCGAATTATAGGAGACTCAGAAGAAGAAGAGAAAAAGAAAGGGACTGAGAAAATATTTGAAGAGATATAGCTGAAAACTTCCCTAATATGGGAAAAGAAATAGTTAATCAAGTCCAGGAAGCATAGAGAGTCCCATAGAGGATAAATCCAAGGAGAAACATGCCAAGACACATATTAATCAAACTATCAAAAATTAACTACAAAGAAAAAATATTAAAAGCAGCAAGGGAAAAACAACAAATAACACACAAGGGAATCCCCATAAGGTTAACAGCTAAACTTTCAGCAGAAACTCTGCAAGCCAGAAGGGAGTGGCAGGACATATTTAAAGTGATGAAGGAGAAAAACCTACAACCAAGATTACTTTACCCAGCAAGAATCTCATTCAGATTTGATGGAGAAATTAAAACCTTTACAGACAAGCAAATCTAAGAGAATTGAGCACCACCAAACCAGCTTTACAACAAATGCTAAAGGAACTTCTCTAGGCAGGAAAAACAAGAGAAGGAAAAGACCTACAATAACAAACCCAAAACAATTGAGAAAATGGGAATAGGAACATACATATCGATAATTACCTTAAACATAAGTGGATTAAATATTCCAAACAAAAAACATAGACTGGCTGAATGAACACAAAAACAAGACCAGTATATATGCTGTCTACAAGAGACCGACTTCAGACCTAGGGACACATACAGACTGAAAGTGAGGGGATGGAAAAAGATATTCCATGCAAATGGAAATCAAAAAAACAGCTGCTGTAGCAATACTCATATCAGACAAAATAGACTTTAAAATAAAGACTATTACAAGAGACAAAGAAGGACACTACATAATGATCAAGGGATCGATCCAAGAAGAAGATATAACAATTGTAAATATTTATGCACCCAACATAGTAGCACCTCAATACATAAGGCAAATACTAACAGCCATAAAAGGAGAAATCAACAGTAACACAATTATAGTAGGGGACATTAACACCCCACTTTCACCTTTGGACAGATCATCCAAAATGAAAATAAATAAGGAAACACAAGCTTTAAATGATACATTAAACAAGATGGATTTATTTGACATTTAAAGGACATTCCATCCAAAAGCAACAGAACACACATTCTTCTCAAGTGCTCATGGAACATTCTACAGGATAGATCATATTTGGGTCACAAATCAAGCCTTGGTAAATTTAAGAAAATTGAAATTGTATCAAGTATCTTTTCTGACCAGAATGCTATGAGATTAGATATCAATTACAGGAAAAAATCTGTAAAAAATACAAACACATGGAGGCTAACCAATACACTATTTAATAACCAAGAGACCACTGAAGAAATCAAAGAGGAACTCAAAATATACCTAGAAACAAATGACAATGAAAACATGATGACCCAAAGCATATGGAATGCAGCAAAAGCAGTTCTAAGAAGGAAGTTTATAGCAATACAATCCTACCTCAAGAAATAAGAAACATCTCAAATAAACAACCTAACCTTACACTTAAAGCAATTACAGAAAGAAAAACAAAAAAAAACCCAAAGCTGGTGGAAGGAAAGAAATCATAAAGATCAGATCAGAAATAAATGAAAAAGAAATGAAGGAAATGATAGCAATGATCAATAAAACTAAAAGCTGATTCTTTGAGAAAATAAACAAAATTGATAAACCATTAGCCAGAGTCATCAAGAAAAAAAGGGAGAAGACTCAAATCAATAGAATCAGAAATGAAAAAGGAGAAGTAACAACTGACACTGCAGAAATACAAAGGATCATGAGAGATTACTACAAGCAAATATATGCCAGTAAAATGGACAACCTGAAGAAATGGACACATTCTTAGAAATGTGTTCTGAGACTGAACCAGGAAGAAATGTGTTCTGAGACTGAACCGGGAAGAAGTAGAAAATATGAACAGACCAATCACAAGCACTGAAATTGAAACTGTGATTAAAAATCTTCCAACAAACAGAAGCCCTGGAACAGATGGTTTCACAGGCAAATTCTTTCAAACATTTAGAGAAGAGCTAACACCTACCCTTCTCAAACTCTTCCAAAATATAGCAGAGGGAGGAACACTCCCAAACTCATTCTACGAGGCCACCATCATCCTAATGCCAAAACCAGACAAAGATGTCACAAAGAAAGAAAACTACAGGCCAATAGCACTGATGAACATAGATTCAAAAATCCTCAACAAAATACCAGCAAACAAAATCCAACAGCATATTAAAATGATCATGCACCATGATCAAGTTGGGTTTATTCCAGGAATGCAAGGATTCTTCAATATTCGCAGATCAATCAACGTGATACACCATATTAACAAACTGAAGGAGAAAAACCATATGATCATCTCAAAAGATGCAGAGAAAGCTTTCGACAAAATTCAACACCTATTTATGATAAAAACCCTGCAGAAAGTAGACATAGAGGGAACTTTCCTCAACATAATAAAGGCCATATATGACAAACCCACAGCCAACATCATCCTCAATGGTGAAAAACTGAAACCATTTCCACTAAGATCAGGAACAAGACAAGGTTGCCCACTCTCACCACTCTTATTCCACATAGTTTTGGAAGTTTTAGCCACAGCAATCAGAGAAGAAAAACAAATAAAAGGAATCCAAGTAGGAATAGTAGAAATAAAGTTGTCACTGTTTGCAGATGATGTGATACTACACATAGAGAATCCTAAAGATGCTACCAGAAAACTACTAGAGCTAATGAATAAATTTGGTAAAATAGTAGGATACAAAATTAATGCAAAGAAATCTCTTACATTCCTATACACTAATGTTGAAAAATCTGGAAGTGAAATTAAGAAAACACTCCCATTTCCCATTGCAACAAAAAGAATAAAATACATAGGAACAAACCTACCTAAGGAGACAAAAGACCTGTATGCAGAAAATTATAAGACACTGCTGAAAGAAATTAAACATGATACAAATAGATGGAGAGATATACCATGGTCTTGGATTGGAAGAATCAACACTGTGGAAATGACTATACTACCCAAAGCAATCTACAGATGCAATGCAATCCCTGTCAAACTGCCCAGGCTTTTTTCACAGAACTAGAACAAAAAATTTCACAATTTGTAAGGAAGAACAAAAGACCTCAGATAGCCAAAGCAATCTTGAGAAAGAAAAATGGAGCTGGAGGAATCAGGCTCCCTGGCTTCAGACTATACTACAAAGCTACAGTAATCAAGACAGTATGGTACTGACACAAAAACAGAAATACAGATCAATGGAACAGGATAGAAAGCCCAGAGATAAAGCCATGCACATATGGTTACCTTATCTTTGATAAAAGAGGCAAGAATATACACTGGAAAAGAGACAGCCTCTTCGATAAGTAGTTCAGGGAAAATTGGACAGCTACACGTAAAAGAATGAAATTAGAACACTCCCTAACACCATACACAAAAATAAACTCAAAATGGATTAAAGACCCAAATGTAAGGCCAGACACTATCAAACACTTAGAAGAAAACATAGGCAGAACACTCTATGACATAAATCACAGCAAGATCCTTTTTGACCCACCTCCTAGAGAAATGGAAATAGAAACAAAAATAAACAAATGGGACCTAATGAAACTTCAAAGCTTTTGTACAGCAAAGGAAACCATAAACAGGACGAAAAGACAACCCTCAGAATGAGAGAAAATATTTGCAAATGAAGCAACTGACAAGGATTAATCTCCAAAATTTACAAGCAGCTCATGCAGCTCAATATCAAAAAAACAAACAACCCAATCCAAAAATGGGCAGAAGACCGAAATAGACATTTCTCTAAAGAAGATACACAGATTGCCAACAAACACATGAAATAATGCTCAACATGACTAATCATTAGAGAAATGCAAATCAAAACTACAATGCAATATCTTCTCACACCAGTCAGAATGGCCATCATCAAAAAATCTAGAAACAATAAATGCTGGAGAGGGTGTGGAGAAAAGGGAAGCCTCTTGCACTGTTGGTGGGAATGTAAATTGATACAGCCAGTATGGAGAACATCATGGAGGTTCCTCAAAAAACTAAAAATAGAACTACCATACAACCCAGCAATCCCACTACTGGGCATATACCCTGAGAAACCATAATTCAAAAAGAGTCCTGTACCAAAATGTTCATTGCAGCTCTATTTACAATAGCCAGGACATGGAAGCAACCTAATTGTCCAACGACAGATGAATGGATAAAGAAGATGTGGCACATATACACAATGGAATATTACTCAGCCATGAAAAATGAAATTGAGTTATTTGTAGTGAGGTGGATGGACCTAGAGTCTGTCAACCAGAGTGAAGTAAGTCAGAAAGAGGAAAACAAATACCATACGCTAACACATATATATGGAATCTAAAAAATAAAAAGAAAATGGTCTAGAAGAACCTAGATGGGCAAGATGGGAATAAAGACACAGACCTACTAGAGAATGGACATGAGGATACAGGGAGGGGGAAGGGTAAGCTGTGACAAAGTGAGAGAGTGGCATGGACATATATACACTACCAAATGTAAAATAGATAGCTAATGGGAAGCAGCCGCATAGCACAGGGAGATCAGCTCGGTGCTTTGTGACCACCTAGAGGGGTGGGATAAGGAGGGTGGGAGGGAGGGAGACACAAGAGGGAAGAGATATGGGCACATATGTATATGTATAACTGATTCACTTTGTTATAAAGCAGAAACTAACACACCATTGTAAAACAATTATACTCCAATAAAGATGTTTAAAAAAATAAACAAAAAGCAAGAGAGGGAGGCAGTCCAGCTGATGGGCTCCTTTTCTTAACTCAAAGGGCAATGCATACAGTTCAACTGACATCTTCTAAATGCAATTAAAACCTCAATGAAAGAAATTTTATGGAGTGATAGAAATGTTCTATATCTTGAATGGGGTCAAACAGGTAAGTACATCAGTCAAAACTCATTAAAATGGTCTCTTAAAATATGTGCATTTTATAATATGTGACTTATTCCTCAATGAAGTTGATGAAAAAATAAAACCTTGTTGAGAATCATCTTACTATATTTTTTTAAATTTTTATTCTAGAAAACTGATTTTATCTGGTAACAGGCTGGCAAAATTACGTTGTATCAAAAAATATTTATAGTTCTTCCACTTCTGGCAAGATGGAATAACAGGGGCTGGATTAAACCTCCTGTCTGAAATAACCAAATTATTTTAGAAAGTGAGAACAGTTTTCAAGACATTGGATATCAAGGTAGGATGCTTGAGAGACAGGAAAGAGATGAGGTGAGTTTTACAATTGCCCCAGCTTACTGCCTGGAGAATGTTTCCAGACCATAGAGTAAGAAGAGAGAACCAGGCAGAGCCCAGTTAGCTTCCTGAGTTTAGGGGGCAGAGCTGAGAGCCTGGGGGGAATGGAGGCAGCTAGAGTTCACAGGATAGAGAGAAGAAAGCTGAACAGAGAGAAAACCCAGGGGGTGGACAAGGATCTTGCTTAAGTATTCAACACAGCACCTGCCCAAACCTGGGAAGAGAACCACCAGAAAGGATTAGAGATAACAGTGTCTGGTGTTCACACAGGGCTAGGGACAGTGCCTATTTTCACCAACGAAACTGGAAAACCTCCTGATTCACAGAGTGTGAGATAGAGTTCTTACAAAAAGCTTGCCTTGGTCATCGGGAATAGTTAGCCCTAGACTAAATGCAGCTTTGTTCTCACTTAACAAATATGAAAAACAAGAACCTAAAGGATCCAACTGTTTTCCAGTTACATAATTGCATCCCAGAACAAAATTCAAGAACGTTTATAGAAATACAAAAATATTCAGCACCCAACAAAGGATAAAGAAGTTTATTTCATAGTGATAAACAGCTCAATTCATCAAGAGGGCATAACAATCCTGAATTTTCATGTTCCAACCAACAGAATATCAAAAAAAAGGAAGCAAAAACTAATAGAAATGTGGGAGAAAATGTCACAATTTATCATTGCAGATTTTAATATCTCTCTCTCAATAATTGATAGAACAAGAAGACAGAAAATCAGTAAGATTTACAAATCTTGAACAACACTATCAACCAACTTGACCTAACTGGCATTTGTGGAATACTCCCTATTCAACAGCAGACAGAATACACATTCTTTTCAAGTGTACATGAACCCTATAAATAAAACAAGTCTCAAATTATGTCTGAAGTATAAAATGTCTTAAATTTTAAATTTTTAAATATCTCAAAATTTAAAAAAATAATTCATACAATGTACATTTTCTGGCCAAAGTTGAATTAAATTATAAATCAATAACAGAAAGACCTCTGAAAAATTACCAAATATTTGAAAAATAAACAACATATCTCCAAATAACCTATGGGCCAAAAAATACTTCAAAACTGCAATTAGAAAGTATTTTTGAACTGAAAGTAAATGAAAAAACAACATATCAAAATTTGCAGGATGCTGCTAAAGTTGTACTTCAGGGGAAATTTACAGCACCAAATACCTATACTAGAAAAGAAATGTCTCCGTCAGTGACCTCAGCTTCTGCTATGAGAAGCTAAAAAAAAAAAAAAAAGATAAAGACATAAAACCCAATGTAAATAGAAGAAAGATATAATAATGATCAGAGTACATACCAGTGTAAAAGAAAACAAAACAAACTGCATAGAAAATATCAATGAAACTAAAAGCTGATACTTTGAGAAGATCTACAAGTCCTAGGCAGACTAATCAGTAAAAGAGGGAGAGAAATCAAACCAAAAAGAAAACAAAAAAAACTATGTGATCAATTTTAATTGATTCAGAAAAAACATTTGACAAAATCAACACATCCTTTTTTGATTAAAAATTCTCAGCAAACTAAGAATAGAAAAGAACTTCTTCAATATGATAAATGGCAAATTTGGAAAATCTACAACTAATATCATACTTAATTCTGAAAGACTGAATACTTTTTGACTAATACCAAGAATAAAATTAAATTAAATTAAATTTTTTTAAAAAAAGGGGGCTTCCCTGGTGGCGCAGTGGTTGGGAGTACGTCTGCCGATGCAGGGGACACAGGTTTGTGCCCCAGCCCAGGAGGATCCCGCATGCCGTGGGGCAGCTGGACCTGTGAGCCATGGCTGCTGAGCCTGCATGTCTGGAGCCCGTGCTCCGCAATGGGAGAGGCCGCAACAGTGAGAGGCCCGCATACCGCAAAAAAAAAAAAAAAGGAATAATACAATCTATCCAGTCTCACCTCATCTGTTTAAAATTTTCCTATACTAGACAGTTGAATAAGGCAAGAAGAAGAAACAAGTCATCTGTATGGGAAAAGAAGAATCGAGTGTACTTATTCCCAGATAAAATGATCAACTATGTAGAAAATTCAATGAAATCTACAGAAAAAGCTATTAGAACTAATGAGTGAGTTTAGAAAGGTTTCAGGATATGACTAATATGAAAAATCAATTGTATTTCTATATACTAGCAACAAACAACTGAAAATTGAAATATAAAAATCAATACAATTTAGAATAGCAAAAAATTAACTACTTAGGGATACACCTCACAAAATATGTGAAAAACCTATACCATTAAAACTAAAAAGCATTGCTGAGAGAAATTAAAGCTGACTAAATAAATAGGGTGATTCTGTGTTCATGAATCAGAAGATTCAATATTGTTAGGATGTTAAACCTCCCAAATTGATCTAAAGAGTCAACATAATTATAGAATTTGACAAACTGATTATAAAAATCATATTATATTAGCCCCTTATCAGATAAATAGTTTGTAAATATTTTTCTCCCATTCTGGAAATTGCCTTTTCATTTTGTTGATTGTTTCCTTTGATCTACAGAAGCTTTTTAGTTTGATGTAGTCCCACTTGTTTATTTTTGCTTTTGCTTCAGCTCGGTGCTTTGTGACCGCCTGGAGGGGTGGGATGGGGAGGGTGGGAGGGAAGGAGATGCATGAGGGAAGGGATGTGGGAACAGATGTATATGTATGACTGATTCACTTTGTTGTAAAGCAGAAACTAATAAAAAAAATTAATTAAAAAAATCATTGTCAAGGAGAATTTTCCCTATGTTTTCTTAAAGGACTTTAATGGTTTCATGTCTTATATTTAAGTTTTTAATCCATTTCAAACAAATTGTTGTGTGTGGTGTAAGATTAGGGTCCAGTTTCGTTCTTTGCACATGTATATACAGTTTTCTCAACACCACTCATTGAAGAGAGTGTCTTTTCCCCATTGTGTATTCTTGGCATCCTTGTCAAAGATTAGTTGAGTGCATATGCATGGGTTTATTTCTGGACTCTTGATTCTGTTCCATTGGTCTATGTGTCTGTTTTTATGCCAGTACCATACTGCCATACTGTTTTGATTAATATAGCTTTGTAATATAGTTTGAAATCAGGACGTGTGATGACTCCAGCTTTGTTCTTCTTTCTCAAGATTGCTTTGGCTAATTAGGGTCTTTTGTGGTTCTACATGAATTTTAGAGATGTTTTTTCTATATCTGTGAAAAATAGCAAAAACAAACAAAATCTAATTAAAATGGGCAAAGGATCTGAACAGACATTTTTGCAAAGAAGATTTACAAATAGCCAACAGATATATGAAAAGATGCTCAACAGCACTAATCATCAGGGAACCACAAATAAAACCACAATGAAACATTACCTTACACCTATTAGGATGGCTATTATCAAAATTACAAGAGATATCAAGTGTTGTTGAAGGTGTGGAGAAAAGGGAACTCTTGAATACTGTTGGTGGGAATGCAAATTGGTACATCTATTATAGAAAACAGTATGGTGGACCCTCAGAAAATTAAAAATAGAATGACCATATAATATAGCAATTCTACTTCTGAATATATACCCAGAGGAAATGAAATAAATATTTCAGAGATATGTATTATGTATGAACAATTATATATAAATAAAGTACATATAAATGAAATGTCATATATATGCTTTTATATATATACATAAATTAATATATATGTACATACCTAACAGAGTATCATTCAGCCATAAAAAAGAAGGAAATCCTGCCATTTGCAACAACATGAATGAGCCTGGAGGACTCTACGCTAAGTGAAATAAACCTGATACAGAAAGACAATTATTGTATGACTCATATGTGGAATTTGAAAGTCAAATTCATAGAACTGAGAGTAGGACAATGGTTGCCAGGGCCTGGAGAGTGGGGGAAATGTGGAGATATTCATCAAAGAGTACAAATTTTCAGTTATAAGATGAATAAGTTCTTGGAATCTAAGGTACACCACGGTGACTATGATTAATACAGTTAATAATACTGTATCTTATACTTTAAGTTTGATAAGACTGTAGATCTTAAGTGTTCTCACCACAAAAATGTGAGGTGTTGGATGTGTTAATTAAGCTTATTGAGGTAATCATTTCATAGTGTACATGTACATTAAATCATCATGTTGTATACCCTAAATACATGTAATTTTTGTTTGTCAACTATACCTAGATAAGGTGGGGAAAAATCATATGAAAACACAAAGGATGAAAAATAACTAAAACAACTTTGTAAAAGAATAGAGAACTAAAACTACCTCATTTCAACACTTATATAAAGCTACAGTAATCAAGACAGTGTGATATTGGTCTCAAGGTAGGCAATATCAATGGAACACAATATAGAGTCCAAAAATAGACCCACCCATATATCATATATATGGACAATTGATTTTCTACCAAGGCACGAGAGCAATTCAATGGGGAGAGAATAGTCTTTCCAAAATGGTATTAGAACAATTGGATATCTATACGCAAAAAAATAAGCACCATATACAAAAATGAACTCAAAATGGATCATAGACTTAAATTTAAAACGTAAAACTATAAATTTTTTGTAATAAAACATAGGAGAAAATCTTTGTGACTTTGGATTGGTCAATGTTTTCTTAAACATGACAACAAAAGCCCAATCCATAAAAGAAAAAACTGATAAATTTTATTTCATCAAAATTGATACTTATTCTTCAACGTACACTGTTAAGAGAATCAAAAGGCAAGGGACAGACTGGTAGAAAATCTTTGCAAAGTGTACCCAGAATATATAAAGAGCTCTCAAAACTCAATAAAATAATAATAAAAATAATAAAAAAATCAGAACTCTAAGTGTCATGTAAAGGGTTCTGGGTTCTCAGTAATGATGGACACCGAGGACCTACCAGCATTCAGATCACTTGTTCCTCTGCAAACACCCATCCAGCCCTGATAATACGATGGGCTCTGGGTGAGACCCTGGGGATATAAAGATGCTTCAGGTGCAGGCGGCCCTGCCCCAGGAGGATTTCTCAGTCAGTGTCCTATGTTACCATGTTGCATTATCAGAAACACAAAGCAAAAATAATTTTCTTTCTTTACACAAGGCCAATTTTTGTTTTACTGTAAAACATAATGGTTGAGGGATATTCCGTCCACCACAAATCAGAAAAGTATGACAATTAGAGTTTCTGGAAGGACAAATAAAATGAAAATATCAGACAGGCTGAAAAGTTAGGGTCTTCAGTCTGAAGGTTGAGAAAGGAAGGGATTTGGATCCAGAGAACCAGGAACCTTGAGGGCTGTGGGACTCACCAAATTCCAAATCTCTGTGACTAGGAGATGTCCTATGAAATGTGATCCAGGTTTAGTTCCAGACATAAAAGGAAGCAATTTCCCTCACACTGAGTAATAAACGGATTGGAACTTATTGGAATTCATCACCCCCAAGAGGTGGTGCTGGCAGGAAATAAAAATGCCTTCCAAAAGCTTCGGACAAATTTATGAACGATAGAATTTTAAATGACCTCTTGATCACTTTGTCTTGCTGTTTCTCTCTCAAACAGACACTGTCCTTAGAGACTGAGCCAGTGTTTGCCCTAAAAGAGGCTGCCCAGATTTCTCTTAATAGCCAGGCAAGGTCAAGACCCCCACTCTGTGCTCCCACAGCCCCGTGTGTTTAACTGGCCATCGCCCTAACCACACTGCATTATTATAGTTCTCTGTTGATGGGTCTGTGGCCCCGTCAGGTTGTGACAACAACAAGGGCAGTTCTGACTAGGAGCTCAATAAATATGGGTTGAAAGAAAGTGTGTATGGACTCTATCCCTCTTTGCTAGAGGAAGCAGCCTGGAAGGAAAACTGTGCACTGCTTTTAATCAGGGCCAAATCTTGAGAGTTTTTTACACTGGCAGGAGTGTTGATTTCTCTCTGGTCCTCACTTTACACTGCCCCCCCATGTATTCCCGGAGCAGAAAATCTGGTAGAATGGGAGGAAGCATGGGCTGCTTAGGATACCCTCGCAGAAGGACACCACCAAGTGAAGGCCTGCAAGAACATCTCATGGAAGAAATGGCTCATAGAAACTCCTGGGGCCCTGATGTCTGGAGAACTCTCATCCCCCACTTCTTATCATCCTCCAGAATTTCTCACCAGACAGCTCTGTCGTCCACCACTGTGGGCTTCTGAGCTCTGATTTGCAAGTCAATTCCCTGGGAATTTCATGATAAAATACATTCAGCTCAGTTATGTCAAGGACACAGTCTCCTGTATCTCCTCTAAAACCTTGATTAATAACATTAGTCTTCCTGTACGTGTGCCAAGATTCTTCAGCTTGAGGATAGAAGGATTTTAATTTATTTTTCCATTAATAGTCAGGATCCATGCTAAACCTGTAAATATCATTTCTATAAGTGCAGTGCAGTACTAATTTTTAATGCAAATAAATAAACAGCATGAGCGATTCAGAGACAGTTTGACCCAATGGAGCTTTTGCAAATCTCCTGCATTTGGCTTAGGAGAGAAGAGAGTGGAACACTTTATATTCTGGTAAGTTGCAGTAATCAGCTAGGGTCCAGTTTCTTCATTCTTGGGATTTCTCAAGGCTATATGGGAGAGAGGAAAGATAAATCAAAAGTAGAGATCCTAACAGTTGTTAAAGTTAGGAAAAGTCTTAGGAATTTTCTACTAAAACTCTCTCTTTTGTTTTATGGGTGAGGTATGTGGTCACAGAAAGAGTAAGGCCTGCCTGGGGACATATGGCCCATGTTCAGCTGTGCAAAGTCCAGAAATGGCAGCCTACTTTAGGTTCTCAGAAATATCAGGGAGTGGTCACGGTGGCAGAGACCCCGTTGCTGAGTTTGTGATTATCATCCAGCTTGCCAGTGACCTCAGCATCATCACAGGGCACAGATACTCCTGGTCTGCACTCACTTGAAATATTCTGCCCTATAGATCCCATATATCTACTGAAATACATCAGATATTGACTCTGATTTTGGGTTTCCGAAATATAGTCAGTAGAATTGCACAAAACTTATAGAGGTAAAATATGAGGTCTTGCGGGAATCCCAGGAGCCCAGAACCCAGACTCTGACCAGGACTTAGAGATTCAGAGTGTGGTGAACCCAGACCTGAAAGTGTTCTAGACAGCTGGGTGCTCTGAGGAAAGAAGGAAAAGGCATAGAAGATGAAGGTGGCAATCATCATTATCAGTCTAGAAACCATGGGAACTGAAATGTCTGGGTGGTCCCCAATCAGCTGGGAGGAGAAACAAAGGTCACAATCCCTGAGCACAGTCTCCAAAAGTGGCACTTCTCAACAGTTTTCAAGATAATAGGTTATGACAGTGATGGGAGGAAAACAGGTGTGCAATATCGGATTGACTCTCACTGGCCAGACTGTGAGAATTCTAAAGAAGATGGACTGCAGGTGATGGCTTCTCCATATGCTCTCCCTCCCACCACCCAACAGTGCCTCCTCTGCCCTCTTGGAACTGCCCTCTTCTGGAACTGGGGGAAGGGGCGGGGAGGATGGTTAGAGAAAGCACGGTACAATGAGGATCTGAATCTCAAGAGATTCAAGTGGACAGAAGTCCTCCCCCTGCAGTCAGGCAATGATTCCCATCAAGGAAGACTCAAAGGATGCAGTGAGCAGGAACTGTGACCACAATGCCCAGTGCCATGGGACCCCGATGGGCTGTTGGGAGAAGTCATGGGCCATGCAGGGTTCATCAGCTGATGTTTGTGGATCTGTCTTGTGGTCATCTGTCTCTCTGATGCCAACAGTTCCAAGGTATGGCTGAGTGTTCACTGGCCTGGGATTGCAGGCTGCTGAGAGATGATGGGAGGCATAGCAAGATGGGTCAATGGCTGCACAGAGTGGGTCCAGGCTGGAGCCTCTGCCTATCCAACATCCTGGACTGAAGCAGGTCTTCCTCCGTGGGGCTCAACCATGTGATCCTCAGAGAAATATTAACATTTTTTCATAGAGGAGAACAAATATGATTGTTTTAATTATCTATTTAAATACAGTATATCCAGATTACCAATACACATTTTTTCATTGTATTTAATTTTGGGGTGATTTTATTGGTGGTGGTGTCCTTTTGGTTACAAACTGAGAGATAAACTGCCAGTCTTAAAGGCTCTGAGATCTCTTTGTTCTTGAGGGTTTGCAGGAAGCAGCAATACCTTGGGAGCAGGAGAAAAGACTACAGCAGGACTAAGACAGCTATTATGTGAGCCACTATTTCAGGCAGACATAGAAAGCTCATCTTTTTCAGAGAAGGAACTAAGAGAGGAAATGAAAGAGGACAAATTCACTGAGTCCAACTTTTGTCGTATGCGGTATTGTCACACTTTCTGGGTTATACATTGGTTTCTACTTTTACTGATGCTTCTATAACTTGAATAAAAGAGAAAGAAAAAAATCCCACAAGCCCTGGGTTCTGGCTCTGGAAGGAGGGGCAGGAAGAGACAGACTAGATCATGATCAGGTAACCAGGAAATATGTGATTTTTAAGCTCCTGTCAATGTTTTGAACTATGAAAGTATAGAGACCTAATATATGGCCCTGTGCTTTAGGACACTTCCGTGGGTGTTTGGATATAGGAACCTGGGTCTAGAGCTTGGTTTGGGTTGGAGAGGGGAGCTGAATTGCTCTGTTTAAGAAAGTGATCTGAAGATAAGGATGGATTGATTACAAGCACAGATTTAGCAGGAATACTGAGGCACTGAATCCCATGGGGCCATGCCATGTGGGGTCCTCTGTATTCTGCCAACTCTGCATTTCCTGAAGGCCACAATTATTTTAATCCTGTCTCCCCCCATACACATACTCCCCAGAGCCCACCCCCATGGAAATCCTGTTTTCCCCCAAGTGTCATTTCTCTGGGCTGCAGCCAGGGTATCCAGGCTACTAATCCCCCACCCTAAACACCCACTATTCCCTACTCCTCTCCATACCCACCAGCTGTCCTGGCAAGCCTTCTGTCAATTCCTAGATACCTGGAATCAGGGCCAGGATTGGAAGAGAAGATGGAGAAAGTTCATAGACACCCAAGACACCCAAGCCAGCAAGCATTCCTTTTTTTCCTGCACCAACCATGGGGCTGTGCCTTCCTGCCCACGTGTCTCACCAGGCTGGCTCTCCATCATTCTTCTGATGCTTTATTGTGCTATTGTGCTAGGGGAGATAACCCTACTCCCCAAGCCTGAGACACTGCCTATTACCTGGCCCTAACTGATGAGGAAAAATGGAAAAAGGCCACTGGGCTAGTGAGATTACCCTCTCTCTTCTTATTTGAACTTGTAGCTGCCAGATTCAGAAGATCAGCAACTTTTGAAAATGGTGAGCCTTTGAGGTATATGGGGAAGACATATTTAAAATGAATAAAATGTGATATATCACATTTTGGTAATCGGTAGTAATTGAGGTAACAAAAGTATATTAAGAACATTATTCCATTTTTATTAATAGTGGCTTAGTAGAGGGTTTTGGGGGTGGGGAAACTATTTTCCCAGCAGGATTGCATTGCTGATCCTTACTTCAGGGTCTGCTAACAAGGATATGTCTGCCTATATGCATTCCTCAACCTGTTAGGATGTATCAGATAATACTACTTTCTTTCTCCAGATGCTAATCCCAATAAAGCTATTTCTCCTGGGGGTGAAGGCAGAGGGAATAAATGAATAGCTGTGAGTTTGTGGTGTAAGCCAGAAAATGGAAGACGGGCCTCAGGAGGAAAAAAGAAGGCAGCAAGCCAAGGCCTGTGGGGGATTTTGTCTAATTTTAGAGTATAATGCTTACACTCAGTTTTAAGTGGTTACCTATCAGCCCTACACATTACCCAGAGATAATCCTTAAGTAAAAGTCTCCTGTGCATGTAAAGTGTATTAGTGATAATTTGGGGTAGATTTCACTGGGGAGGTCTTCAACTTGAAGCAAAGATGTGTAGAAAATTAATGGTGGTCAAAGAAAGCAAGACAAAGAGCAGAATCCAGAATTCAGGAAAGTAAAATATTAAATCAAAATTTAAGTAGGAGAAACAACAGCTTCTAGATAAACTTTAATATAAAGAGGAGATACTAGTATAAACCACAATTAAATTTGAAAAAGAATTCTCTGAAATTCTAAAGAAAAGTGAAGTAAATGAACCTAAGTTGGTGGCATAACCACATACAGAGGAATTATTCTAAGATATTTTAAAACACATCAGTTGACTTTACATCCTAAGTAGGATAAACCCTAAAGATAAAAGAACTGCAAAAATATTGTAAACTATGTGTATCCAGTTATCATATTGTTATTTGCATTGTTGGTTTTATTATTATTAGATGGTTTTGTGTGTATTGTGGGAATAAATGAATATTTATATGAATAAATAGATGAATGCTTATGTTGACATTTTTGAGAACTGGGATTTTCAGTATAGGAGAGGGTTACAGGGATAAAAGCAATGAGGTTAAATAAAAACCCCATATCCTGAATTTGAATTGTAAGTACCAGAGTGCAGTCATGATGAATTTTATCATTTGAAAATGTAAATATTTCCTGGCTCTATCTGCTGAAAAGTATAGAAACAATGACCAATCCAGTAGCAGTGAGCACCCCTAGTATCCAGACTATGGTTTCTAAATGTTTCTCCAAAAAGGACTCTCCTTGAAGAAATGGCTGACTCCAGATCTGGGAGAGTAAATGAATAAAGTGAAGTTAAAACAGCTTATTATACTATAAAGCAAAGAGGCAATTAAGAACTATTAGGATTTTGTCAAAAGGACTCAGGATCCAAATTGAAAAATCTCCCACTATCCAAAATTGGGATAATTTGGCCATTGATAAGGATAAATTTTGATAGCTTGATATCACATAAATATGTTTGAATCCATAAGCTTAAATGACGCTTAAAAATCACAACAGCAAAAAAGAAACTCAGTAGTAACTTTTGGAAAATTAGGAAACCAGGTCATTATTCTGAAGACTGGTAAATTCAAAGAAAGCATCAAGCAATTAACTTTCTTTTCCTATAAAAAGATATACCTCAGAGTAAACAAACTGATGTAGAGGGGAAAGGTTTTCTTTATAGAAGTATTCCAGATACCAAGTGAAGAAGAAATGATGGAATTAGGAAATCAATATTTGGTAACTACAAATAAATTGATGGATCTAAACAATTATTATCAATGCTGTTTACATTACTAAGAGAAATACCTGGACTTCATGGATCTCCTGATGAAAGTACAGAACTCCTCCAATGAAACGGTCTTGCTAAAAAAAAAAAAACAATATCAAAACTGAATCAAGCCCAGATCTAACTAGCAATTTAGAGGAACAGAGGAACTCGTTAAATCACGCCATGCGATCCAGTTCATAAAATCCAGACAGTGGAAAACCCTTTAGAACAGACAATTCAGTTTCCCTAACAACTAAATTAAAAGAAAAAGAGAGCAAAATGAGATGGAAAGGAACATTGAGGTTAAAAGAGACTTATGATAGACATAACAATTGCAGTGTATGGACCTTACTTGTATCTGGGTTGAACCAAGCTATAAAAAATAAAAAGAGTGTGACAATCAAGGAAATGTGAACACTGATTGGATATTTAATGATATTAAGGGATTTTTTTGTAATAATGAATGGTATTGCAGTTATGGTTAGGAATTCTAAGAAAGAATACCTAACTTTTAGAGATACATACATATTTACATATAAGTTGACATGATGGCTTAAATTTGCTTCAAAACATGGGGGTGGTGGAGAGGGCAAGGTCAGCGAGTAAGAATATAGAGGAAACAAGATTGGCTGTGAGCTTACTAATATTGAAACTGGGTGATGAATACCTAGGGCTTCATTATACTGTTCTCTCTCCTTTTGTATGTTCAGCATTTTCCCATAATAAAAATTTTTTAATAAAAAGAAAGAGCAAAGAGAAGAAGATGCTGGTTCCATTGGACATAAGAGAAATACTTGAATCATTAAAAAAGTCATCAATGGGATCACCCCAAAAAGCTGTAGAACTTGAGACTGAAACAGCTAAAGGGAGAATCTCTTCATTTTTATCATCATTCCACTTGGGTTGTATTATGAATACAATCTCAGATCTCTTCTCCTCTCGTAAGTACATTTATTTTCCCTTGTAGTATGCTTACATGTACAGAGTGGTCCTCTCAGTCCTGCAGAGCTGACCAAAGAATCTGAAACCAGTGCCTTCAGGAGGAGTTGAATTCTGTACCTTATAAAGAGTTGGTCAGTAAGTAGCAAAAAGAGTGGGTCATTAATGGCCTAGGGGTCATTCATTAGAACTCCAGGAACGAAGAGTCTTGCTTGATTGGCCACGGGAGCATTTACTTTTTGTTTCAATGCGCTTGGTCAAAGTGTGTACCATGATTCTCTATAAACCTATACTCAGCTCTGTCACACACTGACACTACCTGTCTGGCCTTGGGAGCCTGGGAAGCCCTGACCCATACTCTAAATTCCAAGGGAATTCTGGCTCAGAGATGTAGAGATTTGCATTATTCTGTAGCATTTGAAAACACCTTCACCACAAAGCCCTTTGGATGCTGTTAGCTTGCAATTCAGTCAAATTCAGTATCCACCTTTTCACCCATTCTGCCTCTACCCTTAAATCTTGAATCCAAAGATTTCTAGTAATATGAATTGATTGACAAAAATTTCTTCCTGTAGCTCAGAAAAATCTTTTCCTTTGCTTTCTCCTGTTTGCTAAGCAAAAACACATTTGGATGCTTAAAAATCATTGATTTGATTTGATCTGGTGAGAAAAGTCAAGCCAAAGTAGCCTGTCTCCTTTAGATAAAGTAACTGCAGTAGAACAAGTAACTTTGTGTTAGGCCTCCTTGATTAACTTTAAAATGAAACTGGAATTAGTTCAGGGATATTACAATAGGATCATTCTATAGGGAAACCCTGCCTCTGAGGAGAAAATGGTTGATGTGCTTTCACATCACCCTGGAGGACTACAATTTGGAACAGGAACACAATCTGGGGGTAGCAGAATGAGCTAGGCCTAGAATGAGCTTCCAAGAGTTTGAAGATTGACTCTGCCAGTTTCTTGCCTTGGGCATGTCATTTCCCCTCTCTGAACCTCGGTTTCTCAGATTTCTCTATGAGGTGGGAATAATTTTTTTCCCACTTTATAGCACTATTGGAGGATTAAATAAGATCATGTAGGGCCTCCCTGGTGGCGCAAGTGGTTAAGAGTCCGCCTGCCGATGCAGGGGATACGGGTTCGTGCCCCGGTCTGGGAGGATCCCATATGCCGCGGAGCGGCTGGGCCCGTGAGCCATGGCCGCTGGGCCTGCGCATCCGGAGCCTGCGCATCCGGAGCCTGTGCTCCGCAACGGGAGAGGCCACAACAGTGAGAGGCCCACATACCGCAAAAAAAAAAAAAAAAAAAAAGATCATGTATATGAGAGAGTGCCTGGCAAATAGCAAATGGTCAACTATGGCTTCCGCTTTGTTATAGGAAAGCCAGCCAAGACCATATCTGAGCCAAAAAAGGAACCTGGTTTGTGCTTTCATAATTCACAGATATATGTTAGAGAAAACTGAGTAGATACTACCCAGCAAAACACAGCATAGAGAGAGGAGCGAATGACTGAAAAGATACTGTCTTGCTGACTCAGAAGAAAGGGTTATTCGCCACTTAGCAGAAGATGAAGGCAATGCTGAATTGGAGACTTCTATAGACAATATTGTGCCCTTCACCCAAAATGGATATATTGAAACCTTAATGTCCAATGTGATGGTATTTGGGCAGGGAGGGGGGATCCTTTGGGAGGTAATTAGGTCATGAGAGTGAAGCCCTCATGTTGGGATTGATACCCTTACAAGAAGAGACAGGGAGGGCTTCCCTGGTGGTGTAGTGGTTGAGAGTCTGCCTGCCGATGCAGGGGACACAGGTTCGTGTCCCGGTCCGGGAAGATCCCACATGCTACAGAGCGGCTGGGTCCGTGAGCCATGGCCGCTGAGCCTGCACGTCCGGAGCCTGTGCTCTGCAACGGGAGAGGCCACAACAGTGAGAGGCCCATGTACTGCAAAAAAAAAAAAAAAGAGACAGGGAGAGAGAATATCTCTCCCTGTGAAAATACCGCCAGAAGATGTCCATCTACAAACAAAGAAGAAGGTCCTCACCAGGAACTGAATCAACCAGGACCTTGATCTTGTATTTCCTAGCCTCCAGAATTGTGAGAAATAAATGTCTGTTTGTTAAGCCACCCATCTATTGTATTTTACTATAGCAGCCCAAGTGAACTAAGATAGAGACTTAACACATTTCTTGCAAGTTTCTGAGCTTCTCAAGAGTTCTTGCTCCTAAACTGGATGATTTATAGAAAACTGCAGGCTGAGTCCAAAATGCATATGCTTACCTGGAACATTTGCCCTAACCAATATATTGGAACTGATAAGATTGTTTCACCTATAGATTTATATGAAGGTCTTTGGCAAATAGCCATGAGGGAGATATCTAGACAGCAATATTTATAACACCAATTGGAATGTTAGATTTTAATGAGTTCAGTTTGGACCAAGGAGTATGTTTATGCCTTTAAAAAGGTTGGTCAAGGAATACACAAAGAGCTAAGAATTTTCACCATGGCCTGTGTTCATAAAATTGCTCTATTTGTTAATAGTGTAAAGGTATACCTGGGTCATCTCAAATTATAACTCAGAGCAGAGTCCAAGTTAATCTTGTGAGAAACTTGGTCAATACCAAGCTGCTTCCCAGGACCCAAAGGTGGTAAAAGGACAGGAGGAAAGAGTCTCACCTTGCTATTTTCTGGCAGTTTATTTCTAAATTCTGTTTAGATTATTGTTTCTGAATTCTGTTTCCTACAATTACAAAGGAACTTGAACAAATTATAGTGTGTTCCAAGGAAAGCAAAATGTCTAGAAATCATCACGGATGAGGTCTTCTTGAAAGAATGAAAAGTAAAAATTTATTGAGAGGCAAAACCTGTCCTTATATGATCCACAGGCTGCCAAAGAATTGGGATTCTTTTGTGTGGTCCCAGAGGAAAGAGCTAGGATGAATGGGTTAAGGTTACACATGCAAACACTGCAAATCACAGCAACAACAAAAGTATATTCTTTAATCCTTAGATATGGTCCAAAATATAGTATGGACTACCTGGAGAGATGGTAACTTCTCTGACACTAAAGGTGTGCAGGCAGCATCCAGACAACCACTTTTCAGCAGTGAAACAACGAAGATTTATGTATCGGCTGGAGGGTTGCTTGGATGACCTCTAAGGTCACCCAGTTCTGACATTCTGTGCTTCCCTGGAAATTGCAGCTCAAGAGTGGTAGTGTGCCATAGCAGTCAAGAGCATGGTTTGGGAGAGATGTACACCTAGATTCCAACCGTAACTCGGTAAACTTGGTCAAAATTTCTAACACCTCTAAGGCTCGGTTTCCATTTACAAAATAAGAATCTTCCACTGCTTTGTAAAAATCCAGTCAAATAATCTTGAGCTCAGCATATTAATAACATCCCCAGGAAAGATAAAAACAGGTCTTTCTTACCAAGTCAACAATTCCGGACCTTTCATAGATGTATGCAGTGATGGATTAGATGCTGTCTTATCTCATTTTGATTTGTTTTTATAAGAGCATAACAACTTAAAGCAGCTGCAAACCCAAACCCTTTCAGTAGAAAGTAATCCCCAAGAGGAAATACTGGCAGTTGTATGGGTGTCAGGAAAAACCTGTCTGTATATTTTGGGTCAGGAGCTTGCTCTATGGGCAGATCATTGACAGAATTCCCAATGCCCCGCCACACAGGGCGTGGGAATGTCAAACTTCCCGTTGGACACTCAGACTGCTGGGGATGAAAACAGCTGGCAGAAGGGCTTTCTTGGCTAGAGGAGGGGAACAAACTGGTCTGCAGCAGTTCTCAGACTCAGCCAAGGAAATAGTGTACTCTGACCTTTGGCTAAGATGGCAGAAGAAGAGAGAGGTTGCAAGGGGCAACCTTGCAGGGAGGGCTCCATGGACTGTGTGTGTGTGGTGGTGGTGGTGTTGGGGCGGGGAAGTAAAAAGGAAACATTCCACAGCTAAGCAAGGAGAGACAGAGGAGAGGTGGATTTCCAGCTACACTGCCAGGCTGTCCTAAGTCATTCAGTTTCAGCTTTCACCTTTGTCCAAGAACCGGAAACCTACAGCCTATTCTTCATATCAAATCCTTGCTGGTGAATAAAGCAAGCTCACAGCTCCTAATTGAGAGAAAACAGCCCAAAAAGACTTGTGAATAAACGGATGTCCACTCCAACCTACTGACTCATCTTTGAGCTTTGATTTTGCTTCTCAGGAGCCCAGTTTCATTATAACCAAGTGCTCAATTCTGCAGAAATGCCACGAAGTGAAACAATGAAATTAGATGCCTTTGTTTGGACTTCAGTAGCATCACAAACCACAGAAAATTTCCATGATATCACCTCTCCTTGATGTGAATATTTACTGCCTACGTCCCTTGAGTAATATCTTCTTTCTTTCACATTCTGTTCAATTTCAAGTTTCAATTTCCGTAATTTTATTGACATGACAACATACACAAATGCTGCTGGAGTTAATCCAGCAGTGCTCCATGTCTGGGGACCATTTTATATCACCTCTGTCTTTCCTATTATTCTCCATCTCTCATTTGGTGATAGGTTGTCACAGAATAGGGAGGTTATCTGGCTATCCTTATTTTCCCTGAAACTTATGGAGAATTTTCCCTTCTATCTTAGAAGGCAGTCTGTTGCACTTTCAGACAGTCTGATAAAAAGTGAGCTATATTTTTTCTTCATATTTCACACACAGGAGGCTCTCCTTCCATCTCCCCAACCTCTCTGATTACAAAGTCTGAAATGTATAAGTTTCAACTCATCTCTGATTGTTTGTATTTTTTTGTTGATTTTTGTTTTCTGCTTTACATTTCCATTTTTGTGTTGGAATTGTAGATCTTAAACTTGCTAAAACTTGGAGCATGTATTAGTTTCTTGGGCTGCCATAATAAATGACCACAAACTTGGATGGCTTAAAGCAATAGACATTTCTTTGTCTCCAGTTCTGGACTCCAGGAGTCCAGAATCAAGGCTCTCTCCAGAGTTTCTAAGGGAGGATCCTTCCTACCTCTTCCTAGATGCTGGTGGTTGTAACCCTTGGTGTATAGATGTACCACTCCAATCTTTGCCTCCATAGTCACATGACATTCTCCCTGTGTCTGTCTGTGTCCAGATTCCCTCTTCTTATAAAGACACAGTCATTGGATTAGGGCCAACCCTAATGAGTATGAGTTCATATTAACCTGATTATATCTACAAAGACCCGTTTCCAAATAAGGTCACATTCACAGGTACTGGGCTAGGACTTGGACATGCCTTGTAAGGGGACACAATTCAACCCACAATCGGGCATCTGGTGGAAACAAGACAATCAGTTAGTGTGACTCATGAGTACCCTGTTCTAGGACAATAAAGCAACACAATCACACTCTGTAGCTTATAGCCTGAATTTTAGAACATTCTCATATGCTTAAGTTTGAAAGTGACCCCCCCACCCTTCAACCCCCCCAAAGAAAACTTCTCAAGCTTTCCTATGTGTACAGTTTGCTGGAGTCCAAATACCCAGAGGCTGAGACAATATTGAAGTAGATGTAATGAAGTCCTAATAGGTATGGAACTCACCTCATTCTACCTTCTGTTGCACACGAATGCGGGCACCTGGGAGATACAAAACACCAGAAGTCACAACATTAATATGGCACACACACTGGTGCACGTGTGCATGCTCGACACGTTCTTTCCATTAGGAAGACTGGTTTTGAGAAATTTTCATTACGTAGAATAATCGGCCATCCTCATGTCAATAGTTCTGAAGGCTCAAAAAGAGCTTTGCTTCTTCACCATGAAAGTCGAGGGAAAGTGCAGCTATGAAGCCTTGCTGCAGATGCTGAGGCGCCAAGAACGCCTCACTCTGGGTTAGCTGGCATGACCACGCTGACCTTCCTCCGGCAACCTCAGGCTCAGCAGCAGAAGCTCCCCTGGCCCAGATCCAGCCCTCACCTCCCATGTCCAGCTGGACTCCAAGTCTCCCTTCTCACCTCTCCCCTCTCTCCTCTTCTCTCCAGTTCTTCCATTTCTGTACTGCTTGGGTCTTTGTTCTCCTCTTTGTTTCTCATCTGGATGGTTGGAATAGTCTCTCAGTTGGTGACTGCCATGAGGCCTGTCCTTTCCAAGGCTGCTCCCACACAGCTGTAAGAGGGTCGTTTTAAATCCCCAACTTCTCAATGTTCAGAACCTGCCATGGCTCCTGACCTTCCAAAGCAGATGTTCTAACCTCTGTGTGCATCAGGATCACTTAGAAAGCTTGTTAATATTGAGAATGCCAGCCCGGCCCCTGTGTTCCTCCTTCGGTTGCTAGGGTGGGACCTGAGACCCTACATTTCTAGCCAGTTCTCCGGTGATGATGGGGCCGTTGGCCCTGGAGTCATACACAGACAAGCACGGGCCTAGAGGATAGAACCTGCACTTCTAGAATGCCGGACCGTCTGTGGTCCGGCCCTGCCAACTTCTCCAGGTTTGTTTCCTTTCACTTTTCCCACTGATTAAACTCCAGCAGAACCATCATCTACTTGTATTTTCCAGCAGATATAATGCTGTTTCCTGTGGCTGTTATATCCCATTCTTCTTGCTAGCAATTTGCTTTCCCACCTTATCTGCCTTCAAAACCTTGTTTCAGTATCACTGCCTCAGTGATGTCATCAGTGAGGTCTTCATTTGTCTCCTTATCAGGTGCCTTATATACAGGTCTATTATCTTTCTGCTTTTATATATCCCTCAATCCCTCCCTAGCTGGACTGTGAGATCCTTGAAGACTAGATTCATACCCTTGGCCTCGCTGCCCCCAATAGCCAAGAGATGCCCAACCAATGCTTGTATTTCTGTACTTAACCAAGAGAACTGGTCAAAGACATCTTCATGGTCCATTATCTGCACTGCTCTTTTGTGTGGCATGTAAATCCTCCATCCCATCTGTACATAGGAGACCTCTGAAAACTCCACTTATGATCATCCCAACTTGGAGGATGAGGAAATATGCAGCAGGGTCTCTCTGTGTGGAGGACTTGTCCTTCATAAAACTTTTATCGATGGGGAAGAAAAGGAAATCTAAAAGTATATTAAAAGCACTTTAGCTATAAGCAGACCTAAACCAAGAAAACAGGCTTCTGCTGCGGAACAAAAAGTATGAAGACAGTGGAAAACAACACAGGTCGGTTTAACATCAACTGCACTGAGAGAGCGGCCCCAAGGAGGGGCTTTTTCAATCACAGAGGCCTATTGTGGCCTGTACACATCTCCAAGAAAACCAGCCAGGCTCATCACCACAGAAGGAATATGCAAACAAGGATGCTGAGGGCAGTAGACCTCCCCCCCCAAGTGATGACAGGAAAGCAGAACAGGCCTAGGAGGGAGGCCCTGGAGGGGAGATGTCTGATTTTGTGTTACGTGATTGGGAGCTGCTGGGGTTCTGCAGATCTGCCACTTCCCCTGCTGATCCCGGTGAGCTCAGTGGAGGTAACAGTCATGGGCCTAGCCATACTGCTTCGGCTTTCTGTCAACCAGTCCTCATGGCTGCATGCAAGAAGCCATGGGCTGGCAGAAGAGAGAGTTCCCTCTCCTAATTCAGGGGCTGTGGGCGTGCGTGGACCTGCGCCCTCCAAGGAAGCCTGTTGCTTGAATATCTCTCCTTGCCCTAATCTCTGTGACCTGCCCAGAGGGAAAGAAGAGCAGAATATGGGCAGTTATGATTTCCTACACTTAGAAAAAAGAGAATCTGACGTCACATCTAAGTGATCTTGAGAAAAAGATCACTTTGCGCTGGTCAGCCCAACCTTGTCAAAGAGAGACTTCAATTTCTAACACTTCAGAACACTGTTTCTCCAAGTAAGATAAAGCACATGATTCAATAATTATTTTAGACCCTCTCTGACTAAGTATAAGGAGGAAACAAGCTAGTAGAAATTGTGTGTCCCTTTTTATTGTAACAGTGTTGGGAATGTGGGCCACAAAATGGATGGAGCTCTAAGTGTAAGGAAGCCAAAACTTATCAGAACTGGGGCTGGTGTGGCAAGGGCTTCCCAGGTTCAAAGATTGTCATGGTGTATTGGTTCCCAGACCCCAGAGCTAAGAGTCCCCCCAAACCAGGGTATCCTTCTTTTTCCAGCACACAGTTAACCTGGCCAGTGACCCCAGTCATTGTGGGGAAGGGTCTGTGGAATACTGACCATACATTTATACAATCACATCACAAGGTCCTTCCTGAGGGGATGTTGCCGTCTACTGAAAGAGTAGACTCTGAGACCAAGTAAAACCAGATGAGGGGCTGTACTTTCCACTGTGGCAGCTGAGATGAGCCATTTTTGTTTTTGTTTTTGTTTTTTGTGGTACACGGGCCTCTCACTGTTGTGGCCTCTCCCTTTGTGGAGCACAGGCTCTGGACGCACAGGCTCAGCGGCCAGGGCTCACGGGCCCAGCCGCTCCACGGCATGTGGGATCTTCCCGGACCAGGGCACGAACCCGTGTCCCCTGCATCGGCAGGCGGACTCTCAACCACTGCGCCACCAGGGAAGCCCCCTTTTGTGTTATTTTACAAGCCAAGCAACGCTCTCGTCAGTCATCTATCTATCACCACACACCCTCCCATCGCCTGGATCTCTGGCCATTCCCACAAATCCCTGGAGATCAATGCACCTCAACTTCCACCTCAGCCTCACTGCCTATTATAGTCATGACACCACCTTGCCTCTGACCCTAAGTGCTGCCACCTGACCGCTGTCATTCTAGAATCCCATCATCTCGTTGATATTAGGGAGCCCAGGTTCAGAGCAGCATCTCCCATGGTCAACCCCATCCTCCAGAGGGTGACTGTCACCACGTTCCTTAAAGGTGCCAGTGTCCCCATCATCTGTGTCTTCATTATTGCTTTAATGAAGGGGTGCCCATAGCATCCTCCGAGGGACCATACTCAAAGTGGCCCTCATGTCTTACATAACAAATCCATTCTAACATTTCCATCTCTCTGAGCCCCCGACCCCTTCCTTAAATACTACACCAAAGAAATTCTGGCTTCTCCACCTCATTGTTGTAGGCCAGTGGTTCTCAAACCACAGAGTCACTTGGAAGACATTATAAACACAGATTGCTAGAGCCCACCCCACAGTTTTTGATTCAGTAGAGAGTTTTCATTTCCCCAGGTGATGCTCATTCTTTTGTTCTGAGGACCACACTTTGAAAAAAAAAAAACACTGTGGACTGTAACCCATTGTCAGGCAAAAGCTTCAAATAGCCATCCCAGAAAACTGTTAGGACCCAACTTCAAACACAAATGTCCCTGCCAGACCATTGAAACCTAATTCATGGGCAGGTGCCTCAACAATAAATTGTCTCCTTTCTAGCCTTATCTTCCTCTCTGGTTGAACACTCACAAGATCTACACACACATGTGTTCTGGCCTCTGCTGGTATATATTAAATAGGTCCTTTGATTCTTTTATATTTTAAGCTATTTTCTCCCATAGGAGGGCTGTACTTCTCTACTCAGGTTTTGCTGAAATTCAGCTCTGGTTATCAGCCTGGATGAATGAGCGGAAGTGAGGGAAAGGCTTGTGGAAAACAAGCAGAACCTCATGAGGCACCTCCCTTAGGGGAGGTCACTGCAGTCTCCAAGCAAGAGGACGCTGCTCTCCTCTGACAAACGGATGCAGATCCTCTGCCAGTCTGGAGAGTTCAAAAGCAGCAGGGGATTCACGGTCCTCTGGCTCATCTACCCAAAGGACTCTAGCTTGAGTCTCAGGGTTTCACTATTTTCCTATTCAAGACATGACCACGATATGGGACACTTGTCCTGCTGTGCATCTGTCTCTTTGCAGCTCTGATACCCTTTCAACTAGATGCTGGGACTGATCTTCAGCACCGCCTGCCCTGTGGCTGCAGAGATGAGCATCTTCTTGAAAGCTGCCTTAGAAAGGTCTAGTTTTCACAACATAATTTGTGAGTTGGCAGTTCTGAGCTTGTCATTTTTGTAGGGATTTAGTGAAGTTTTTAAAGAGCCAGCCCTATAATTGTCATTGTCCCCATACTATTCCAGAGCTGCAGTCACCACGTATCTCAACACCTCATCTTCTACCTGTGCTTCATCCCAAGTAAACCTGGGTGAAAATGTTAATCATTAGAATGCCGCTGTCTCCCAGAAGTTATTAGTACCCCACTCATCGTTGGTTCAGGGGTTCTTATTCCCATCCAACTGATGAATGACACAGCTCCAAACTCCATTCAGGGTCTGATTTCTGAGACCACTGCTCTTACCAACCTTAAAGCAGAAAACAGAGCCTGAGGAAAGGGGCTTATGTGTTTTACTTAAAGGGAATTTGATCCAAGGAGGTAGGAGTGACAGTCAAAGGAAGTAAAATGGGGAAGGAGGACGGGTGAGTACGGGAGCATCATACCTGCCAGCACTGAGTCTGCCTGCTTGATCCTGCAGCACCATCCCTGAGAAGTCACGTAAGGACCATCCATCAGGAGGTGAAAGAAGGCAGAACTGATCTACTGGATCCCTCCTTCTATTAGAAAAGTTTCATCCCATGAGGGAAACCCACGCTTCCAAGTAACACATGCTACTTGAGTGGGATTTTGCTGCAGCACCCATAGTTAAACCCTGGGACATGAGACCAGAGGTGCCAGAGGGAGGTACAAGGCAGGGCACTGACGGGTTATGTCTCTAAAATCCAATGGAGTGCATGCACATTCAGTCACTAAAGTGACAGCTAGAACAAGAGACAAAGAGGCCAGAGGGGGTAGCGAAAAGATATTCAATACACATAGTATACAAAACTAAATCCCTGCCCTTGAGAGCTTACTTTATACTGGCCTGGGAGAGGCGGGAAGACTGACATTCTACAACTAAATTAATATACTCATAATATGTAATGTGGTGGAAAGTACTGTGTCTATTAAAGAGGGTCCATCAGCAAATGCTCATCATTTATTGTAGAGATTTTTGAAAATGCAATCCTTTCAAAAAGCAGGTTTAAGGAATATTAACTATGATGTTGCCATCTGATGCCACTAAAAGGGCTACAGAATTCAGAACCCTGGGTCACTTATGAACTGTTTGATCTTAGGCAAGTCCCTTAACTTCCCTATCAGTTTTCTCATCTTTAACATAAGTGGGCAAACTTTCTAATGTGTTTTTTTTACAGCTTTATTGACATATAACTAACATACAATAAACTTCAAATATTTGTGTACAGTTTGATAAGATTTGATGAATGTATACAAGAAGCTATCACCCAAATCAAGATAATGAACATATACATTACTTCCAGAAGTTTCCTCTCCCCCTTTCTCTCCCACCCTTACCTGCCCTCCTCATCCCCAGGTAACTGGTGATCTGCCTTCTGTTACTATAGAGTATTTGCACTGTCCAGAATTGTATATGAATGGAATCATACAGTATGTACTAGTATGTGTGTGTGTGTGTGTGTGTGATTTCTTTCACTCAGTGTAATCATTTCGAGATTCATCATATTGCAGTGTGTATCAATAGTGTCATGCTCCAAGAGCCTCTGTGTTTAATTTTAGATCATTTCTAGTGTTCAAGCTCACTGATCTTTTCTTCTGCAAAGTCCACTCTGCCCTTAATCCCATCAGTGTATTTTTCCATCTCACACACTATAGTTTTTGTCTTTAGTTCAATTTCAAGCTTTTAAATATTTTCTGTCTCTACTTAACTTTTTGTCCTTGCCTGTGTTAGTTCTGAACTGGTTGCAGTTAATAAATTTTTCTCCTCATTAGTGTTTGTATTTTTATTTGATGCCAGACAGAGTGATTTTACCTTGTTGGGTGCTGGATGTTTCTGTGTTCCTGTAAATATTCTTGAGATTTGCTTTAGATACAATTAAGTTACTAAGAAATTGTTTGATCCTTTCATTTTAAAGTTACCATCTTAGATAATGTCCAACGATGTCATCCAACCAAGCTTACCAGACAGCATTAAACAATTTGCAGCAGATAATAAGAACACAATGCCTGCAAAATAAAATGCCCCAAACGGGCCCATAAAACTTAACATTGTTTTCCTTCTCTTTCTTCCAAGTCCATCCCTGGTTGATGCAGAAAAAATCAAATTGTCAAGAAATCAATTTCTTATTCTCGGTGGTCATAGGTCCAATTCTAAACTCTATGCAAACACCTTCCACTGCTTGCTTTCCTCTCAGCTCACCCCAGCCAGCTAGCGGGGTGGTGTCACACTCAAGGCAGAAGCATCTCTGGGTCCCTTGTTCAACGGCTGTGACCGGCTCCACCTTCCCCTGGAAGTGAGGATACTTCCTTCCCCGCCTTCTCACTCAACCTCTTGACTGTTCTATTTCCTCAAAAATCCAGGAGATGAACAGGATACGTAAGAATACCACTTTGCCAATCCCACCCCACCTAACTGTAATAACATAAGCAAATCCTCATCTTAAATATGGTTGCTGCCGCAGCTCACAACTTAATCCTCCAAACTGCTATGCAATAGCATTTCCCAAGGAATCCTAATAATGTCTCTGGGATATAATGCATCTGACGCAACCTAGAATTACACGCCACTACCACACTCAGGGTCACAACACAGGGCTAAACCTCTGCTCATCGAAGTCATGGAGGTGGACCAGCGACTCTTTGAACAAAGGCAGTGGAAAGTATCCTGGTGAACCATTGCCAGAGTTAACTGCACCCTGGCGCTCTGGCCATGTTGTGGGTGGTGGCGTTTCCAGAAGCATCTTCCCCTGGGCCCTCTAGCAAGTCCTAATTGTCTTCTGAAGCTTGCTGAGGTACATGGGCACAAAAGATTCTGGACATACGTCTCAGGGGCTTTGAGTCTTTGTCTCTTGCTATGTCCCTTCTGCTAATGAATCTACTCCCTGCATCGTGCATCACCAGGCAATGCAAGCAGTGGGGCCTCTGCAGCCCAAGCCCTATTGGCATGTCTAACTGGTCTGCAGTTTGTGGAGCTATGGCTCCCCTGTTTATCAGAGGCCACTGCTAGTAGCTATCACCCTGTGTGTCACAGACCGTATCTGTACTGCAGGCCAGACTCTGAGCACCTGAAGCCACCATGCAATGTGCACTTTGATTGAGTTGAGATGCTGCTCAAAACCTTTATCACAGGATCCACTACAGAGGCCTGCAGCGGGTAGGAGCTCCTTTGCTGAGCTGAGGCAACAGTGCCTTGGTGTCAAGGGTGGCAATGCCCTCAGCAGGCTGGCCTTCCTGTGTGAAATGGTCTCTGGGCAATGAGAGCTGAGGACGGTGAGCAGTGCCTCAGTGGTCATTCAGTCACTTCAACGGATCCCGGATTTAGGGGAAGTAGGGCGGGGAGAGGCCTCCTAGGCCACGTGCTGTGCAGTGACAACCACTCCAGTCATTCCCATGGAAAGTGAGATAGGCTAGCGCTTTAACATTTGGGTTTTCAAAATCATGGACCTGTGTTTAAATATCTGTACCACCATTTCCTATCTGTGGGACTTACAAACCTCCCTGTTAAACCCTCTAAGATTGTTCCTTCATCTAGAAAATTGGGATCATGATAGAACCTGGTATTCAAACCGAGAATGTATGTGACGATGCATTTAAAGCCCTTGTCCCGGGCCTTGCCGGCGGTTTATACACTCTGGAAATGGGAACAGGTAAGTGGGATGAAGAGCGCAGATTTGTGCAGAGCTGGGCTCCGATTCCAGCCGCACTCTCTCTGCCGAAGCCCCCATCACACAGCTTCTCTGACTCTTAATGTCCTCATCTGCACAAACGAGAGGAATCATTGCTTCGCAGAGTTGTTGGAGGATTCAATGAGATAATGTTTAGAAAGTATTTGGCATCAGGTTGACACTCATTGAACGGAGTGTATAAAAACTCCACCCGGCTGCGCCTGCGTGTTTGGGCCCTGTTTCACAGGGAATCCTGGTAGTGGCTGGTTTCCAACAGCCAGATCTGCCTCTTTGGGGAGCTTCCGTATCCACCTCTGACCAGCTTCTCCTCTAGGGTGGGGCTCCTTCCCTCAATCTTCCCTTCCTTTTCCCTCCCCCTCCTTTAAAGAAAAAGTTTCGCTTCAAATACTGCTGTCTATAGATTATTTATAGATGCATTTTGGTGTAATCGTATAAAAACCTACATGGGGTGGGAACAGAGGAATGGGATTAGAGAGGAGGTTTAACTGGGTCTGTGTTTTCTTTCTTTTAAAATGACAAAAAGCACATATGCCAACTATGATGATTTGATGAAGCTCAACGCTCCTATGTTGTCTTCTTATTTTTTCTGTATGGTTGAAATATTTCATTTATTTTAAAGATCAGGTATGTGGGTTGGGGAAAAAATCAGATTTTAATGAAAAATGGATAAAATAAAATGTAAAAATAAAAATATTTTTTAAGTTTCTCTTTTCCATTAACTTTTCAGTTTAGAATAGCTTTAGGTTTACAGCAAAGTTGCACAGGTAGCACAGAGAGTCCTCATCTACCCCACGCTGTCTCCGCTATCTACATCCTACCTTAATACGACCCACTGGTCACAGCTAATGAGCCAATATTGATACGTTTATATGAACTGAAGCCCATTCTTTTTTTTTTTTTTTTTTCTGCGGCATGCGGGCCTCTCACTGTTGTGGCCTCCCCCGTTGCGGAGCACAGGCTCCGGACGCGCAGGCTCCGGACGCACAGGCTCAGCGGCCATGGCTCACGGGCCCAGCCGCTCCGCGGCATATGGGATCCTCCCAGACCGGGGCACGAACCCGTATCCCCTGCATCGGCAGGCGGACTCTCAACCACTTGCGCCACCAGGGAGGCCCTGAAGCCCATTCTTTACTCAGATACCTCGTGTTTTCCTTAACGTCACTTCTCTGTCCCAGGACATCATCAAGGATACAACATTATGTTTAGTCATCTCGTCCCCTTAGGCTCCTCTAGAAAGTGACAGTTTCTCACTTCTGAGGAGTCTAACATCAAAACTTAAGGTATTTTGTAGACTGTCCTTCAATTTAGGTTTGTCTGGTATTTTTCTCATGATTGACTTGGGTTCTGGTGTTTGGGGGAGGAAGGTCTTTTCAGAGGTAAAGGGCCATGCTTGGCACTTCAGGTCAAGAGCCCAAGCTATCAGCTGTCACTGCTGATACCAGCCTTGATCACCTGGCTGCAGCAGTGTGGTCAGGGGTCTCCACTGTAAGCTGACTCTCTCTCCCCCTTTCCATCCTATACTCTTAGGAAGGAAGTGACTGTGCACAGCCCGCTCCTAAGGAGTGGGGGCTTAGCTTTCACCTCCTTGAGACAGGAGTATCACATGAACTATTTGGAATTCTTCTGCATAGAAGCTTTATCTGTTTTTCACCATTTATTTATTTATTCAATCATTTATATCAGTATGGACTTGTGGATACTTATTTTATATTGTAGATTATAATCCAACATTTCTTTATTTATTTTCTTGCTCAATTTGTTCCTGCTTTCACCGTGGGGAGTTCTTCCAGCTGGCTCCTCTGTCCCTATGACATACCCCATTATTGTGTATTTTTTAACGCTTCCTTACTTTCGGGAACTATGTAATTCTCCGGGCTTATTTTGTCTATTCCCTGCCCCAGCCCTAGAATAAACCATTTATCCAGAAGCCTGGTTCCTTTTATCAGAGAATGGTATTAGAAACTAAAATTGAGCTCTGGGTATACTCATTGCTCCTGGAGTATCGTTGTGTCTTGGCCCTCTCAGCTGATAGAATAAGGAAATACGTGTGTGTATACTAACCCATTAATATGTGTACATATCTAAAAACATTTCTTTATATATTCATCTGTATGTATATTAAGCTAAACATGAGATCATAGATCAATATCTCCAATGCTAATCCAGGACCACAAGGATCATTCTGGCCTCCTCCCTTGCTTGTTTATGACCTACCACTCCATCAGTGAAAAGCCTGACTCCCACCATCCGCCATCTATTTATTCCATTCTTCAGTTCCAGTGTACACGTGGAGTGGTTTCAGAATTGTTAACCTTCACCCCGACGGGAAACACCTTCACCAACTATGGTACTGTGTTTAGGTACAGCTCCTCTTGTCTTCAGAGAGTTCATTCATTTCCAAGGTTCCTCAGGTCAGCAGCTTTTCCCCTACACCCTTCCTGGTGCAGCACGGTGAATGTATTTCCTTGAGGCTCTGTCCCCCATTGATCTGGTGGCTTTTTTCTCCCTTAGGTGAGATAGAAGGAGGAGGGAAAGTCCCCTCCTCTGACTTGCATAAAGTTTTGGTATTGTGCTCCAGCTAAGTCCTTCCTCCCAGAGAGAGAAGATGCCACGGAGAACCATGCTGGGCCTGGTTTGCAATGATGACTCTCCCCTGCCAGAACCGCAGGAGATCTTTCTAGGATCCTCACTGTGAAAATATGTTGGGATTACTGGAGTGAAAGTCTATAAAATTGTGGGGGGCCACCTAAGACATGGCCTGTAGAGGTCTGTCACTGTCACACTAGGACACACACAGCCTCCAGCAATTCACCCAAATTACCATTAAATATTCCTACTAGTTTATGGCCCCAGTGGCTTCTTCTGTGGTAAAGAAATCTCTCTGGATGCTCTTGTGTCTCCAGATTTTAGAGTGGCAGTTTGCCCTGAAACCACAGTTCTCTGATGAATTCAAGAAAAGTTGTTGATCTTTGTCCAGGCTTTTCTTGTCCCATAAAAATGGGAATGATGACTTCTAAGCTTTTTAAATGTCAGGGTTGAAACTGGAAATTCCCTCTCTTTTCATCAGGATCCTGCTTTTCCTCATCCTCTCACCTTACTAGTCTCCCAACTTGCAAGCCCCAACTCCTCCATCCTCTCATCCAACCTGATCATGGTGCCCACAGGGCCTTCACCCTCCTCTGAGCCCTTATTTTATGATCTACTCGGACATTGACTCACAAGCTGGCTTGGACCTCTCTTGTGTCGGAAGCTATTCATTGTTATTAAGCTGTGACAGTGATGCTATTATTTCTCTCACATATTGTTTGTAACCTGAGTGTCCCTCAGGCCCACCACTTGCAGATCCTGGCCAAGGTCACTTTCACACTGTGTCCCATGATCTACCAAGTCAACAGGTCCTACTCACCGGATCTTAGGCCCCCTCAGTCCTTCTCTCTTCCTGTATCTATCAGGAAGGCCCTGATGCATGGGGAGGTAGGCATCTCACGCACAGTTCAGCCTGCTACCTTGTCATCTGCAGCCCGTCTTCCTTAGCCCACTGATGCTCTGACCAAGTGTGCCTGACACACGCTGTCCACCCTCCACTTAGATGCCCCTCCTTGATCCCCGAGGCATAAGCAACTCTGCCTAGGAAACCCCATTACTGACCTCATGATTTTCTGGGCTCACACTTTTCCACTAGAAAAAAACTCTCCTTCTTTTTGAGTCCCAAGCACTGGTTTTAGAGGGAAAGGGCACCAAGCAGAGGGGATACCTGCTTAGGCCCCTAAGTCCAGTTTTCTTTCTTTTTCTTTTTTCTCTCTAAAGGAACTTTTTCTATTAATTTAATATGTTTACATAATAGAAAAGCAATCAACCTAAAAAGTATGCAGTCACTTGTCCATTTTTAAATTTACATATCCCTCCAATAGTTCTGTGCTGATGGACAAATATTTCTTTTTCTTTTTCTCTTATGCTCTCTAAAAGCTAACTGTAAATTTCTGATGCCAGTTTTTTTTCTAGGAACTCAAGTTGGTCAACTGTAGCGCTGGATTTAGGAGGTGCAAATATACATACTCTAGTTAAATGTGGTGCAATTCATACTATTAGCTTCTCCATTGGCCTTTTTCTACAATAGCTTCATATGCAAACTGGAAAACCCCATAGGTTTTTTAGGGGCACAATATATCCCTGATGCTCACATCAGGCACTGGACCACCTTTTCGTTTCACACGGATTTGTTTCACTGCCCTTGCCTTGCTGAAATCTTTGATCACCAAGCCCATTGTGGATATTTGTGTAGATATCTTCTAATTTTGAGCTTATACATCATTCATATCACTTACAACATAATTTAGCTCTGGGATGAGAATACAACACAGTTTTCAGTTTTGCTGCTCAGTCTTCCCCTCTGCACCCAGGAGGTGGATGGGGCTGGGTTCAAATACAGCCTCACATGTACCTGAACAGTTTGTCCACACTCGGGCCCTGCTCCTGCCCCCGAGAACTGAGCTGGCCACTCCCCTTGATTGGGGCACCACTCGGTCCCAAATAAGCATGTGTGCAGACGACTGAACCATAATGTGGACGAGATTCAAGTTCTGTGCTTCTGAGTCACCTGCAGATCAGAGGAGAGGGCTTGATTGTAGAAGCTTCCCCAACCACGCTGGCTGGTGCATCTGAGCCTCAGCACTGACCCAGCTGGGATTCCTGAAGGTTTTGTTGTTTTGTTTTGTTTTTCAGTAAATTCTGAGCTTCTTGAACTTGGGGACTGGATGTCTTTTCCCTCTGAGTCCTCACTTATCTAACTCAGGCCTGGCACCCCACAATGTGTTATTTGAATTGACTTCATTGAATTTACACTAACTTCATTTAATTATATGGCATGATAAAATAAAACTTTATTATGCACTCCCACACCCTCATCCAAGAATTAAGGAGGAGGAAATTTGGGCTCTAAGCCGTTTCTTGTCAAGTTAATGCAGAATTCTTTGTGACATGATCCATGTAAGGAAGGGCTAGACATTATTTGCATAATAAGGCCAGTGTATTAGTTGGCAAGAAGTAGACCGAAATTTGGGTTAATGTGCAGAGTATGAATTTCTTTTATAGACCCAAGAAGGTCAGAGAAAGGTTTCAGAAAGAAATGAATCCTCATACAGGCAGAATTTGTTTGGTACTCGTCATGGAGTTGGAAGGTACAGGCAGGAACTAGTCCCAGCCCAGAGGTCCAGGCCTTATCTCCCCATCCTCCAGACCAGGGGAACAGCCACACTGAGACTAAGTCCACTCCCCCCACCAAGGTGTCACCTCATTTGGGTGACACTAGAAAGGGTCTATGTGGAGGAGAAGGGGCTAGAGGAATGGGGTTGAACCTCGGGGAGAACGGGAAAGGAGTGAGACCCCAAAAGGACAAGAGTCAGAGAAAGAGCAGAAGCATTCAAGGAAGAGAGGGGCAAAGGGTGAAGTCACAAGGGCTGTCCACACCCAGGACCCTGACCCCACCACCACCTCCCCAGGAGGCCCAGGTGACACTGGAACCAGTCAAAACATCAGAGACACCTGGGCTGCCTAGAACTTGTCCTTGTGAGTCTCCAAAAATGCTCACCCATATGATATTAAAGATGCATTTTTTCCGCCAGAAAAAAAGCAAAAGCTATATTTCTGAGGCAAGTAGACTTAATAAGCCAAGAGAAAAGAAACATATGAGTTAAGAGTCTAAATGTACACATTGAGTGACCTCAAATCAGAAATGAGACAGCTGGCTGAATCCTTAGCGCTAATTGAACAAAATCAAAAAAGCTTAGAAAAGACTTAGTAAAGCTTCCTTTTAAAAAAAAAAAGCCATCAAAAAACAACCAATCAAAGTTCCAGGAAGATTTTTTTTTTTATGGAGCTCATAGGAGAGATAAAAAACTTAAGGATGCTCTTAAGCAAATATGAGCTATAATGAGGAACAGTCTAAGCCAGAAAACAGGGGAAGTGGGGGACAGGCAAGCTAGGAAGCATGACTATACCTTACACATGAGATCCCAAGCAGTGGAATGGGGCATCTGAGAGCTCAGTCAGCTCAGGTGGAGTCGGAAATTCAGGTCCAAATTAGACAAAAAGAGAAGTCTGTCTGTGTGCGCGATGCTCCCACCTTGGAGAGGGGCTGCATATGTTGAAGAAATGATGTAGCAGAGCCCTAAACTCCTGGTGTTGAAATGCAGGTGGAGTGGGGCTTTGATGGTCCTGTGTGTGCTGAGGAGTAGAGAACAGGAAACTTGGCTCTAGTCTCAATTCTACCATGACCTGGGGAGGTCATGTGGCACAGGAGGTTCAGAGAGGCTTTGAAGTCAGCAATCACTAGTTCAAATCCTGACCCCACTATCAATTAGCAGCACAGTTCAGACATGGGCCTCACTTTTAAGAGCCCTGGGGTTTCCTCACTGGAAAAAAGCCTTACGAAGTTCTTGGAGGACCGCATGAGAGAGTGCACGATGGCTCCCAGCACAGGGATAAGAGGCAACAATAAACATGAATTCCTCTCATCTCCAGGGTCAGTTTCTTGATCAAAAAATGAGAGGAGACTAGAACATTTTTAAGTTCTCTCCCAGCTATAAACTTCCCTGATTCCATAACAGAAGACTACGGGAAAGATTTGTGAAATGGGGTTGTAAGATCTAAAGCAAAATGTTTAACCTCTATGAGCTCATTTCTTTCTCTATACAAGTGGGATAATAAAAATAATAACACTATCAACCTGACAAGGTTGTAGTAAGAATTAAATGAGCTAAGGCATGTATACATGTTGGGGAAACCTCAATAAACATTAGTAAGGATGGAAGGTAGGATGATGAAACAGAAGCAGAAGAAACACTTCTGGAGAAGGTCAACACAGGTTGCCACATTGCCAGATCCCACGGACATTTGAAGTCCTCATCTCCCTTGGCTTTTCAGCAATACTTGACCATCTTGGTGCTCCCTTCTTGAAACAACCTCTTCCCTCTAATTCCACACCAGGACATTCTTCTGGTTAACACTCTACCTCTTTGGTTGCCACTTCTCAAGGAGATCTCTCCTTAAGAGTTCCAGACTCATAAATTCAACTGCATGCCACACATCTGAACTCAGAAGTCTCTCAGGAAGCTCAAAATCCCTATGCCCAAACCAGAACTCAAACTTCCATCCCCACACCCATTCCTCCCCTAGCAGTCCCCATCCAAATTACTGTTCAAGCCATAATCCTTTGTTTCCCCTTCTTCGTCAGTCCCCTGCCCCACCAACCCCTACACAAGTCCCCTTGGCTCTACCTCCAAACCCACCTCCATCTCATCCTTTTAGCTCCATCTCTACAGCCACATCCTGCCTCTGGGCGGGGCCACTGCCAGAACTTCCTGACTGGTTCCTGGCTTCCCCTGTGACCCCTCCAGACAATTCTCCATACAGTTATTTAAAACCTTTAAATGGTTTCCCACTGTTCTTAGAGCACATCCCTAAATTTTTTTTAATGTCCCAAACTCCTCATTACCTATATAGATCCATCTACTTCTCATAACTCTCCACCCTACTCACTAGGCTTCAGCCACACTGACCTCTCTCAGTTCCTTAAACATGACAGAGTCTTTCCTATCCTAGGGCTTTTACACATGCTGTCACTCCCTCTTTCTGGACTATTTTCCAGACAATCTCCTTCCCATATTTCACCTGCTTCCCTGAGGCTCTGGTCTAAATCAACCTTCCACATCATTCCCTCTCACAGTTGCCTGCTCTCTCCCTTCTCAGAACTTACCACAATTCTTCAGTAATCAGGTGACAATTGACTCTTCTCTATCCACACTGGACTGTAAACTATACACGAGCTGGGACAGCTATTGTGTTTACTACTGTATCTCCAGCTCTTGGCATAGTGCTTTTATAACAGTAGGTGCTCAAAATTAAATGACCTAATGAATGAACAGTAGTTAGACTGGGCCTTGGAGGGAAACATAGGATCCAGGACTAAGGATGAGTGGAGCAGCCCTTTGGATAAAAGAGCTGGGCAAGACAGCTACAAAGCAATGAGAGACATGATTACAAAGCAAGGAATTCCAAAGCAACAGGAAGGTGTACACAGTCAAGGCCACAACTTAGTTGCCAGCCAGAAAATAGGTACAGGACAGGGCTAAAAGGGTGGGGAAGAATCACCAGAAAAGCAAGAAGCCAGGCCTCTCTCTGAAGGGACTGGGTGGTGCCTGGTAGAGAACGGATGGCAGAACCCTGACTCCTGCCCTAAGCCAACACCCAGGGGGAAGTCGTGGCTTGGGAAAGAACCTGGGTGAAGAGAGACTTCCAGATTAGGAAGAAGGCTGCCTTCCTTCCTGGGAGTGGGCCAAGTGATGGGGCAGTGGATATGCAGTGACCCACATCCTGAGCTCACCTTCTGGTACATTCTGCCTGACTTGCCTCAAAGATCTGGACAGCACCCCGCTGCTCCAGGCTTCTCTCTTTCTCTCTGGGAAGGTGATGGCGGAGATCCTTATAGCCATTAATGGCTCCCCCAGATCCCTCACCATGCAGGCAGATGGGTGCTGTGCTCCAAGCCCATACTACCCTTGCCTTGTTCACTTTTCCTGCTTAAGTCTATGTTCCGGTCCTCAGCACGTAAGCCAGCCACCGACCACAGCAGCCCCCCCGCCGTTTTCTCGACTTGCTCTGTTCCTCCAGACTTCAGGCCTTTGCACAAGCTCTTCCACTCCCTAATGTTATCCTCTGTCCACACTTTCCTGATGAAGCCCATGGATCCTCAAAACCCAGCTCAGATCCTAGCTTCTCCCCAAAGCCCTCCGAGATCCATCTCGTTTAGTCTATTTGTCCCTCTGTTACACTGTATGTTCATATGTTCAATGGATGAGATGAAGTATGGTTGTCAGTCTCCCCCATGAAACCAAGAGTCACTGAAAGGGCAGGAACCCAACCTGGCTCGTCGTTGTCCTCCCACAGCATCTAACCCAGAGCACAAGTCCTCCGCTGGGCTGGATGTTTGTTGGAGGAGTGTACTAGTGTCCTAAGGCTCTGTAATAAAGTACCATGAAAGGGGTGGCTCAAAACAATAGAAACGTATTGTCTCACGGTTCTGGGAGCTGGAAGCCAAAAGTCAAGGTGTCAGCAGAACCGTGCTCGCTCTGAGACTTGCGGGAGGCTCCTTCCTTGCCTCTTCCCTCTGGTGGTGGTGGGCAGCCCTTGGTGCCCCTCAGCGTGCGCTGCAGCACTTCAGCCTCTGCCTCCATCATCATATGCCACCCTCCCTCATGTGTCTTGTGTTTCTTCTTATAAGGACATCAGTCATATTGGATTAGAGCCCACCCTGATGGCGTATGACTTCATCCTAACATTACTTCTGCAATGACTGTGTCCAAAAAGCTCACATTGGGCATATGGGGTAAGGACTTCAACATATCTTTTGGGGGGGGGGACACAGTTTAACCTACCACTGGATGTATGTGGAAAGGGCATTGTATCCCTGAGGAGTGATTGAGAGTTACAGATGTCCAAAGCCAAAGAACACACACATAAACCCAGCCACAGCCTGGGAGGAGGGAGAGGGAGAAATGAGGCAGAGGTGGGACTGCGGAGACAGACCAATGAGGAGAGGAAGGGGACGGGTGGACCGAAGGAGAGAGACTAGGGGAGAACACCGACCTGGAGACCCTCTGGCCAAGCACGGCATGGAGGTAACAGTTAGTAGGACACAGGAAAAGCACAAAGAGCCCCAGGCTTCATGACAAAGTGAAGGTGACCCCAGGCCCCATCCCTGGCCTCCTTCCTTCATAGCTGCATCCTCCTCTCCTTTCACGGTTCTCCTGCTGCAGAGAGAGAACTCTCTATCCTTCTGATAGAGAATGTAATGAGACCTTCAGTAAATGGATTCCAGATTCTCTCTCCCTGCCCCAAGTAATTATAAAGCCCAGCAATTTTTTTCCCCTAACTTGCTGATAATTTTCTAATTACTCTTGCTCCAAATAGGACAGTTAGCATTAAAATGAAACCATGCTGAGGTTGTGGGTTCACTCGTATCTGCTTTGCTTATTTCCTTAATTTGACTGCATGGCTTTATGGACAGAGAGCAGCAGGTGATTCCCATATTTCAGATTACCTGGACCCCCAAAATATGGGAAACCCGCCACTGGCATCAAGGTAAAACACTCCTGGAGGAAAAACTTTTCAAGACATACCCACCAGATGGAGTTTAATGAGTCAGAATACAGCAGCCCTCTCTCTGGAAGGGGACCAAGGGGACATTTTCCTTCACTTCTTCTCAGTCATGGAAGTAGCCTGGTCCCAGCCACTTGAGATGAATTTCCAAACAAGACGGAGGTTCCTTTCCTATAAGGGCATACAGTTGGGTTGATGGGACAGGAGGTATTGAGGTTGGGGGAAGGAAAAGAAAGTTCAGGTAAAAAGAATATAAGTAGCAGTAGCACCTAAGCAGAAATGGTCAGAAAATACTTGGTTTGGTGCAGAAAATGTTGGCATCTCTGCACGGGCTCGTCTGGAGAAATCTTGCAGAGAAGGCCCCACCTTCAAGCCAGATTGCCCCAAAGTTACATTAGGTTGATTAATAAGGACTTTCCTCTTGCTAAATTCCATCACCTCATTGGGGAAAGCAAGAGAAACTTTCCAAGGTGGTGTGATTACAGGAACCAGCAACATTTAATCAGAAAGAAGTCCTCACTGCAAAACCTTCTACCCATGTATCTAATTTAAAAATACCCTGTGGCAAGTCAATCTCATTTCTTCTTCCTTCCTCTAAGTGGCATCTGTGAAGGAACTTCTGCTCCCGGATGCTGAGCCAATGCTTTCAGGATCCCTTCCCCTCTCTCTGCCATCTCACACTCCCATTTGTCCCCCATCAACACCTCAAGAGTCAGCTAGGAAACAGGAAAAGAATAGTCTTGAGATGCCTGTAGAAAAGGGAGGGAGATTTAGACTCTATTTCCCTACCCTATTGTCCTGGGTTCTTGATTTTCCCCCCATTCTGCTCCTTCTTTGGAGGTAAAAAAATGAATATTTTGATTCAGGATTCTTGAAGTGTAGGGAAGTAAAAGTGGACTTGAGACTCAGGTAGATCTGGGTTTGAATCCCAGCAGCACCATTGATGAACCATGTGTCTTTGGTAAATTTAATTTCTCTCATCTTCACCTCCCTCCCCGGGGAGCTGGAACCAGCAGCACTCATCAAGTTTACTGTGAGAACCCAAGGAGTTTGCAGACATAGCATTGACCTCCAGTAAACACTGGTCCTCATCTCCGGATCATTAATTCAACAAGCATTCCTTCAGAATCTCAGCTGAGAAAAGGGGTTGTGTGATTCCCCCCCGCCCCCGCAACAATGTGTGGGGCTCCATGTTTGTGCAGCGGCATCCTCACTGGTACCCTGGAATCTTCTCTTTCTTTCTTCCCCACATCCACTCAGTTCTCCAAGGCAGTGCAGGACTGAGCTGGTATGGCTCCAGGGCTCAGTTCATCTTGTTTCCATACCATCCGGCCTCTGACCCACTGTTAGTCCTTTTATGCCTCCTGTCTAAAGAAATGTTTTGTATTTTGCCTACAGAAGATGGTTGCCTAATGAATGTCAAACAACAATAAAACTTAAGTGTTTTCATCAGATACTTGAGCAGGCATCTGTCCTCCCAGCAGTAAGATATGCTGGGGTTCTGGAAACAACTAAGACATTTGAAACTGGGTTTCAACCACTTAGAGGAGAGCTGTGATCTGTGATCATTTCACTCACTGACTCAGTTAGAGGAAAAGCCCTCAGGGGGCTTCAACTAAGCTGCAGTGGCTCTTGATATGAGCTTTCCCCATAGAAGGAAAAAGCAGGGTGTGCCAGGCAGAAGGAAGGATGGGAAGGCCCCCAGAGCCCACAGCACCAGCTGGGGAGAGTGGTACAGGCTACTGGGGGCACACAGGAGCCTCTGCTGTGGTCTTGGCCCCAGGTTCTGTGAACACCCTGGGGACACTGCAGCCCCCAGAGTAGCATGCATTGGGCAGTCCTGGTCTGCCCTGAGCACCAGAGGATGTGCTTGAAACAGAGCAGGACCCTATGGTCCTTCCCCACCCGGTCCTCCACCTGCCTTTTGTCTGCAGAAAAACTTTAGTCAAAGAATAATTTTGATCAGAGAGGTGAGAAAATGCGGAAGCAAAGGAAAACAGTCAAACAAGACTAAATAATAATAGTTTAGTCATTAAACAAAGTCAAGGACTTTTAGTTCCTCCTCAAGGTCTATAGATAATATTCTGAGCCATCTCCTTTGAGCTGTCTTATAGATGTTGAGACCCCCACCAGGTGGAATATGTTAACTACATAATGACCAGACTGTAGCCATGATATAAGGCCACAGTTCCGAGAACTGTCCTCAAGGAAATGGGAACAAACCGACCCTGGAACTGAAGATTAACTGTACTTAAAACAATCAAGATGATGCTGATCAGACCACCGCATGACCAGTTTCAAGATGACTGTCAGAGCTGACTGTGCTGTTTCTACATTCAGCCCCCTTCCTCCCCCTATATAAGCTCTTGCCCACTGATTGTCGGCGGGGTGGGGTGGCGGGAATTGGCCTTTGGACTTGAGTCTGCCCTCCCCCCTCCCCCCTCCCCCAGTTGCCAGCCTCCGAAATAAAGCAAACTTTCCTTTCCACTAACCTTCCCTCTTTATTGGCTTTTGAGCAGCAAGCAGCCGGACCCCACTTTCGGTAACATGTTTGCTTCCTGGTCAAGAGGGCCTTCAAGTCACAAACAGAAAAAGAGCTGCTCAGGTAGCAGCTGCCTCCATCATATGAGGTCAGATATCCAGGAGCAGAAGAATCACACCCAAAGGCCCTGAAAGAACATGCAGACAAGATCATGAAGTTTGGGAAAACACAGAAAATGGAAAGCACTAGGGTGTAGATTTGGAACCTAACGGTCCTGGGTTCAAAGCATGGTATAACCACTGGTCAACTCTGTGGTTTGGGGAAAGTCATTTAACCACTTTGAGTCTCATTTCTTAGTACAAAAAGTTAGATGTTGGCATAGAGGAGGAGGTAGATGGGACTTAGTATTTTTCCTCCAGAATTGATGGGTGGATTAGAGATAAGGTGTGCAAACTGTCTAGAATATAGCTGATACTCAACAATCAACAGCCAGAAAACCCAGAGGCTAGGGGACTGAATGGTCTCCATTCTCTAAGGGAGAAGAAACAGCCTGAGGGACTTAATGACTATCCCTAGTGAGAGTGATCAAGTCGGAGGTCACTAGCGTTCACCAGGAACACCAAAATTGAGCAAAGTTCAACCAACAACATACCCGTGTACACTGTTTTCTTCAAGAGCTCTAAAAAAGAGTCTTGTAAATATGGAGATGAAGTTTGGATAATAGCAGCTGGGTGAAAGCATCTCAAAGATCATGGAGGAAGGCCTCCATGGATCCTGCCATAACATCTTCAGTGTGCTTGGTATCAATTCATTACCAAACAACCCCTAAGAAGCAAGAATGGGCCTCCTTGTGGATGGCACAAAGCTAAGAGGGTTTTATGATCATTGGATTATAGGATTAAGATTCAAAACTATCTCAGTGGTCTTCAATTATCAACTCGAAGAAAGAAGCAGAAATAGCATCTTAAATTCTTCACTTCAGTTCAAAATGGTAGCTGGAGGTGAGGCTGTCCTGCTGAGAGCAATGACATTCTTGTTTTAAGCTGGAGATGAAAGCAGTGGAGGAGGATGAAAACTATTCCGAATCCAAATAATCCAGCCCACCCCTCCAAGTCAGACGCCGCCTGGGGTGGTGTGCAGGAATTGATAGGTTCAGATGCCTAGGTCGCTCCCTTGCCTTCTTCTGGGTATTTAAAAGCCTTGTCCTGCCCTCTGCATTTTGCTTGAAGAGCAGATTCTGCTGTCTGTTCAGAACCAGGCGACCACCTCAGCAAACTGAAGCAAAGTCGGGGGCTCGGCTGAGCCAAAGGCAAGGTCAGCTGGAGCCCTGGCCTCACATTAGAGTGGCCTTCTTCGTTTTACGCTTACTGTCTTACATGATCCGTTTACTCCATTTCTGCTGGCAGGAGAAAAGAAAGGACACTCCGTGTGCACCTAGCATAGGAACCCTCCACTCCTGGCCTCTCCCAGTGTATTTCTCCCCAAAAGAGCCATTCTCCTTGCTTCATCTCCTCCCTTTGGAAACCACATTAGCAAAATAGCTAATGTGCATCAATTTTTTTTTTACTACAGCCCTTCCTTTTTGTTACTTTAAATGTTAGAATCTACTAGACAATTGCAGCTATTGATAATTCTTAAACTGGCCTTTTTCTCTGCCAAACATTTGGTATGCCATGAAATGGAACTGGGCACATTTGAAGCTGTCCCCCGGCTTCTCCCTTCCTTCCTAACAATGTTGGGGGGCCAGAAGAAGAGCGACCTGCTCGGTCCCCCCATAACCTTCCCATTTGTGGGAAAGGGTCACCGCCACACGGCCTTTTCTCCCCAGGGCTCGTCATGGGAATAAAAAGAATTAGGGAGCAGTGCAGGTCACTTTTATGACATCATGATGGAGGCTCCAAGGCAGGATAGATTTAAAATGTTTCCCCCTCTTGGTTTTGACCCTAAACCGGAACAGCAAGAGTGATTTTTATAGGTTACCAGGGGAGTGCTTGAGAATAACTTTACTTCTTTTCTAGGGAAATAAAATGATTTTCAAGAAGTTCTGACAGTGTGTGAGTCAAGCCCATGCTTATCCCCCTGAAAATATTGCTTTAAACGTTGTCACATGTTTTTGCTTATCTGACTTGTAGAGTATATCTCTTCAGAGAATCTTCAAGAAATAATAAATATTAAAATTCTAGAAGTCAGAAGTGAGTGAGACCCTGGGACAATAAGATTACTTTTTGACACCCAGTCCCTTGTTCTTTCCACTCTTAGTTCTTCAGTAATTTATTTCAGATTATAATTCTCCATGCGCTATATGAGCATACATCCATGAAGTCTATTTTTAAAACAAAAGTTTATTTTCATATGGGATTCTGAGGGTTTGGCATAGTATGGACTTTTAGGATTATGTTTTAGACCTAAAAGAGCTAGAAGAATCATATTTACCTCTCTTTTGCCTGCAACAGTAACGCATACCTTAGTAGCATTCAAAGCTTGTCTATTTGCTTCTGGTACATTCCTTGGAAACTGAGCATCACAAAAAGCAACTGCTGACCAGTGGCCCAGGCTCCCCTTCCCAGACCTTACAGGCTGGTCCCAGTGCCAAGCCCAGATTGGTCTTCCAGAACCATTCTCTGCCCAGAGAAGTCCTGAAAGACCCAAAAGCAGGAGCCCAAGGCTACCTCAGGACACACTCTCGCCTTCTTTTTCCCTGTTCTTCATCATCACTTCCGGGAGTACTCACTACCGGGCCCTGGCCACTCACCTTAGACAGGGATCACAGCCTTTCCAGACTCACAGGCCTGCTGGCATCCTGCTGTCTGCTTGTCTGCCCGATGAAGGCACTGGCTTCTCATATGGAAGCCATTCCTGCCAGTCACTGCCTTTCATTAGGCCCTTAGCATCTGCTGGTCTTTTCCTTGACCCTTGACCCCTGCCATCCACTGATACCAGGCCCTGATACCAGACAGAGTGACCAAGAAGCCCAGATTCCTCCAATGTGGTGTTGTCTTAAAGCACTTATATTTAAGACACATTTAAGCTCATCATGGGGGTGAGCATTGAGAGCCAAAGGGAGCGCCTCTGGTGACCACACAGGCACACAAGAAACCCAGCAAGGAGCCGAGTCTCAGTGGGAAGATGGGGACCAAACTCTAAATGGGAGAACCAAAGGCCCAAGAAAATTGGGGCAGGGATGGGTCATGGAGCCCAAGGTTCATAACTGAGAAGAGATTTAATCCATATCTGGAATGCTTTGGAAACAGGGGAGGAGGGTACTGGAATGGCTGGTTGGGGGATGGCTGGAATCCCAGAAGGAGTCTGTAGGCTATTTATTTGCAGGCCTGGCTGAGAGTGCAGTGCATGAGTCATGCTGTGCTCAGGGCCGGAGAAGGCAGACATCCAGCCACACAGCGAACAGTCCGACACACCAGAATCCATACTCAGCAATACTGATTCCAGCAACACTGAATAAGTTCATTGATATTTTATTGGAGGCTGAAACTTTTCATTTTAATTAGATTAATTCTCTAGGTTTACTACATTTTTAATGTGTTTTTATTATGCCTTGGGGTCATTTCCCCCATAGGAATTATTCTGGCTTTACAATTTAAAAAGGAATCAACATTCTGAATTTAAAATATGGATTTTTTCAGATTTAACTTTTCTGGATCAAAGTCATACCATAAAAATGAGACCACTGAGAGACTTGGAGGGCTGGTCTGTATACACGTTACAAGGTAACTTTTTTCTTCTCACCTGGATGAAATAAAACTAGCTTTTACTAACCAGCACTGAGAATCACCTCAGCCTGCAGGTTCTTGGTGAAGATTCCAGGGCCTCCTGGGGCATATGTGAGCAGGCTGCCTCAGAGCGGCCTTTAGAGCTCATGCAGGTGAGGTGACTGCCTTTCCTGGCAGTCGGGAGGTGAAAGCTGTCGCTGGATTCTGCTACCTCAGCCCCACGCTGACAAACAACACACTAATAGGCAAGGAACTAGACAACTCTACGTAGGAACCCAGCATGTCTCTTGGCAGAATAGCAGGAAGGTTCTGGTTTCCAAATAACAAAGTTTTGTCAGAGCCAGAGGCCCAACATGGCCCTGCCTAGATGGACGCTCGTGTTTCCCTCGCTCCTCTCATCACGTCAGCCTTTTCTTCAGCGAACAGCCCACGAGCCACGGGCTGAGCTGGCCGTGGGCACCGGGGTTCCAGGACCCATGTTGCAACCCAGTCGTGCTGCCAAAGGCTGGGTCTGTTATTGAGTTTCCACTAAGCATCAGGTACTGCTCTAGGCACAGTGGGAAACATTGTTTGTTATTCTCATTTTGGAGTCAAGGAAATCAAACTGGTACTCCAAAGGATGAAGTGACGTGCCCCAAACCGCAGCACTGACAGAGCAGAAGCTCATCTGAACACAAAACCTGCCCAGCTCCAAATTCTGCACACTTCCCCCTCCACCAAGCAGCATCCTTTCCAGAAGCTACAGGGTTTCTGTATGGGTGAAGCCCCTGTTGCCTCCCTGTTAAGCGGTCTCCTGCAGACCCCTACCCTTCTAGCTTGGTCCCACACTATAACACATAAGCTAAGGGGTTTTTATTTATTTATTTATTTATTTATTTATTTTTGTCTGGGTTGGGTCTTCATTGCTGTGCATAAGCTTCCTCTAGTTGTGGCAAGTGGGGGGTCACACGTCGTTGCGGTGCACAGGCTTCTCATTGTGGTGGTTACTCTTGTTGCAGAGCACAGGCTCTAGGAGCGTGGGCTTCAGTAGTTGTGGCACATGGGCTCAGTAGTTATGGCTCACAGGCTCAGTAGTTGCGGTACACGGGCTTAGTTGCTCTGTGACGTGTGGGATCTTCCCAGACCAGGGCTTGAACCCATGTCCCCTGTATTGGCAGGCGGATTCTTAACCCCTGCACCACCAGGGAAGTCCAGCTAAGGCTTTTCACACCCAGCACAATGGATAAAATAGGATCCAGAACAAGTGCCTCCTCCCTAGAATCAGAGCTCAGCTTTGCTCTTTAGCACCGCCTGCCGCAGCCCCCACCTCTGCACTCAGCCTGGTCATCCCTGCCCAGCCCCTGCCTGGGATTCCAAAAGCACATCATCAAAAACCCTCCTTGCCATTCATACAGATTGTCTTTATATGAACTTGTGGTGATGTGCCTTCTTCTCTCATCTTGAATTTACGTAAAGAGCCCCAAACATCTCAGTGCTTATGAAAATGAAATTATCCAGATGTCTTTGCAGATGTTACAAATGGCCAGTGAGTACAGCATAAATGCAAAGAAAATCTCCTCTCCCCACATGGTAGTGAGCGTCTGCAAATGAGACCAGGAAAAAAAGGCCAAATGTGCACTAATTCCTGATGAAGGTGATTTTTCTTTATCCCTGTGGTTAGAATTTCAATTTTTTAAATCTTAACTATTCTAAATTTGGATTTTTTTTCGATGGTGATCAAAGATTGATATTTGGTGGTTATTACATTGTCGTTAATTTGGGGCAAAACAACCAAGGAAGTGTAGTGAGGTGTGGAGGAGATAAGGGGATGAGTATGATCATCTTCCTGTTCCTTTGGGATCAGTGAAGAGATGCAGTTTGCTCCTGTATGCTTGGAGGTGGGGGAAGAAAGCATGAGAAGGACTCCTGGGCAGATACCCAGAGAAAACCATAATTCCAAAAGATACATGCACTGCACTGTTCATTGCAACACTATTTACAATAGCCAAGACATGGAAGCAACCTAAATGTCCTTCAACAGAGGAATGGATAAAGATGATGTGGTACATATATACAACAGAATACTACTCAGCCATAAAAGGGAATGAAATTGTGCCATTTGCAGAGACGTGGATGGACCTAGAGACTGTCATACAGAGTGAATAAGTCAGAAAGAGAAAAACAAATATGTATTAATGCACACATGTGGAATCTAGAAAAAAGGTACGGATGAACCTATTCCCAAAGCAGAAATAGAGACACAGACGTGAAGAACAAACACATGGATACCAAGTGAGGGAAGAAAGGGTGGGAGGTTCGGAGATTGGGATTGACACATGTACACTATTGATACTATGTATAAACTAGATAACTAATGAGAACCTACTGTATAGCACAGAGAACTCTGCTCAGTGCTCTATGGTGACCTAAATGGGAAGGAAATCCAAAAAGGAGGGGATATATGTATACATATAGCTGATTCACTTTGCTATACAGCAGAAACTAACACAACATTGTAAAGCAATTAAACTCCAATAAAAATTTAAAAAAAATTTTTTTTTTTTTGTTAAAAAGAAGGCATGAGAACGAGAGTGGGATGGCAGATGAAAGAACAGAGCTTCACGGAGGAGATGAAACGCCAGCTGATCATGAGCTTTCTAGACAATGGTTTTGGTGGAGATGGAGGAAGGCAGCCTTTGGAGAGCGCCTTGACCGAGAACACAGGGTTAGAAATGGGTCCAGCCCGTTTGAGGACTGACTCAGATCGTTCTGACTGGAGGGAGAGGAGGCAGGGGCCAGACCCTGGATGTCCCTGAGTTCAGCCTGGAATTTTATCTCTTAAGCAAACAGAAGCATTGGAATTGTTCCAGCAGCGGTGTGACACAGTGAAAGTAGGGATTTAGTAGGATTATCTGTGTGGTAAAGAGAAGGATAAATTGAAAGGCAAATTGTTCATGGATTCACCTGTCAGATTTTCACCCCATCTCCTTTCACAGAGAAGTCGAGGGCTCCAAATCCGCTGTTCTGGTCCAGGGCTCAGGAGACAAACATACGCCCTGCATCCCTTCTGTATCCCTATGTTTCCTGCCTGTGGGAGGAGGAGCAGCAGGGCCGATGAGATCCTGGAGCCGGCCAGAGGCCCGCACCTCCTCAGCGGCTGGTGCATCTCTGCTCTGGTCTGGCCACCAGACAAGACCTGCAGAAGCTGCCTCCCACCCCAGCCCACATTCTGCTCCTGGCCGCCTGCCGGTCCCTCTGGTTCCTGGATAACGTCACACCGCTTCGGGTCCTGCTGCCGCGTCCCTGAGTCTCCTGCTGGCCTGGGTTTGGGCTTTGCCTGCTTGCAGTCTGCCGTGGCACCAACCAGCATCCTAGCGGCAGCCGTTTCTACCGTGGGTCACACAGCTCAGCAGGAAGGAGGCCTTCTCCAAGGGCCACCTGGGGGTGGGGGGCGGTGGAGCTGCTTGGGGTGAATGTCATGTGTCTGAATGGGAAAGAAAGGGGAGGAGGGTGCCCTTGGCCCTGAAAATCCTCCTGGATCTTTAGGTTCTGCCTCTGGCCCTTGGGTGGCATCACTTGGACTGAGTGAAAATCACAGGCCACATGCTCACGTGGGCAAGATTTATAATCTCTTCATCTCCTTTATTTTTCAGAAACAGAACTTCATTACTATTTCAAACCCCCAGATCCCTGGAGCCTAGAAATAATCTTAGCTAAAATGGGGCCCTTCCCCACCTCACCCTAGCCAGGTTGTGGCGTTTCCTTACCTAGAGCCCGGGTAACGGCAGGCGGGAGAAATCCTCCTGCATCCTCTGCTAAGCTGTCCTCATGCCATCTGGTCTTTGGTCATTTGTTCACACAGGTTGCTTTGGGTCTCCCTCCCCCCACTGCTGGCCCTAAGGCCTCTATAGGTGCAGCTCCACCTCAGCTACTGCCACGTCCCCCTACACCAGAGCCCTCGAAGCTGGGTCCCCAAGTGCCAGGGTACACCAGGGAGCCACTTCCTCTCGGGGGTCTGGCTGCCTCAGTGGGGTTCTGCCTAGATGTAGGGTAGGTACAAGTTCCCTGTGCCTTGGATTCCCCAAATCTTCAGGGGCTGTGTCTGTTGGTCCCCTGAGAAGTGGACACTAAATTGAAGTCAGGAGTGGAAGAGGTTTTTCAGGGCCGGGTAGGGGGAGTGTGAACACTTGTGAAATATAAAGCGGGAGGAAGCAGGACTGGGCAGGAAGGCATGCACTGTCTTGAAGATAATAAAGTCTCCCCCTCCCCAGGGAGCTCCAGAGCTCATTAGAGGGATCTTGCATTGGGGGGCCAATCACCGGCCCTAGTATCCCGGCCCCATCATCGATGGCTGGAGCTGCGCAGGCAGTGTGTGGACTTGTCTCAGTCACTGTGTTGAATCCTGAAGGCCGCACAGCTACAGGCTCTCAGCCAACTGCACTACCCGCAGCAGAATGGCAGGTTTTTTCCAGAAGGGAGAGCCCAACAGCGAGCCTTCAGGGTTCCACAGGGGCCTGCCACACCTGGACGCTCTTCACTTCCCCTCAGCCCCCTCCTCATCTGGGATGGGGAATCTTATCTGAATTACCTCAGAGCCTCCTAGAGTTCTTTCTGGGCCCCGCTGAGGACAACGCTTTTGAAACCTAAAAACCAAAAGTGGATCTTGTTTCCTCTCTTTACATTATGAACCCCCTAGCTTTAGGAAATAAATTGGGCATAGCTTAACTTGACTGGGAAGAGACCATGGGGATGAGGGGCACATGGATTTGCATCCAGACTTTACCAGCCGGCAATTGGGGAAGGCTGAACGCAAATCTATCTCCTCTGAGCTTCATGCTACAACCCATCATCATTACCAGGAAATACGTTGCCAAAGTCCTCGTCCTAGAGTGCACAGCTAGCCTCTGCCTGAGTGGCATTTGTGATAGCCCCATTTGTGATGCTTGGGATAGCAGGGAGGCACCGAATCCAGAGAGCAGTGAAGAAGTAGCGTCACCATGAGTGAGGCAATCTCACTTCTGTCCCCGAGGAAGCTCCCCTGCACCACTCAGTGTTTATCGTAAGGAGGAGTTTACACAATCTATTTATGTGCAGCACATCCCATAGTCAAGGGTGTTGCCTTTCAAAGAAAGGAATTTATTCCTTCAGTAAATATTTATTGAGTACTTACTACATGCAAGGTACTAGACCAGCTTGCAGGGGTGAAAGAGACAGGATGTCATGTGAGGGGCTTACGATCTAACATAGTGAACGCCGCACGTGGGCCATTTATCACAGAGTAGAAAGTGCTATCCCCCATGCTGCCACCTGATGATCATAGTAACCAATATCTGAGTTTCTGGAGCATCTACACATTTGTCCCTGGAACACCGTCCCGCTCCTCACCTACTTATCCAGCAGCAAACTCCCTCCCACCCTGAAGAACCCTCTCAAATGTCAGCTCCCTTGTGTCAGACTCCTTTCTTCTCTCTCTCTTTCCCTTCCTCTTTCTTCCTGCTTCCCATGCTTCCCTAAGAACAGTGGATATTTTTTGAGCAGTTCCTATGTGCAAGGCATTCAGGTTAACACTTTACAGCTATTGACTCATGTATTCCCCACCGCAGCCCTGTGAAGGAGGTACAGTGACACGCCCCACACCATGACACAGAGGCCCAAGAAACAGACCTTGTGCAGTAACTTCCATCCAAACAATACTATCACTGGAGCATCCATGTGAAGATGGGGAAATGCGTGCTGGACATGAGGGGCCCTCTCAGTCATGTGAGGGCCCTCATGGTTGCCCTCAGGCCGACTCAGCCTGCTGTGGACCCAGCCCTAACCCCTTTGGCAGGCCTCCGTGCTCCTCCCCACCTGTGTCCTTGCCCACTCCTCGGGACCCCTCTACCACGGGGATCACAGGGCAGCCAGCTCCTGATATCTCACTGGTGACCAGGTGGTCCAGTTAGGACTGGCTCTGAACAGAGACCCACCCACCATGAGCCCTGCCAGGTCCAGGCTGCCTGCAGCTGTGTTCAGCCATAGACTGAGCCCGCTTTTCCTCACCATCCCTCTTTGCTGCTCAGCACAGTTGGGGAAAGGCACGGCCAAAGCAGGGAAGACCCAGAATGAGAATGAACAGAGTCCTCAGAGAGGCCACCCAGCCCAGCACACCTGGATTTGGAACCAGCTGGCCTGGGCTCACACCCCAGTTTGAGACCTTACTGGTGTGTGCCCTGGGCAAGTGACAGAATCTCTCTAAGCCTGGGCTTCCTCATTTGGAACACAGGGGCAGTATTAATAGCTCCCATTTCACAAAGCTGTTGAGGAAAAATGAGATACTGCCCACAGAGAAAGTGCTTTGTAAACTATAGAAAGTGCCATCGTACACATGTTTGAGAGACTCACATAGCTATTATTATTACATATAAGAGTATATATTGAGATGTTAGAGCTCAAAGATTAAGACATGAGTTCTAGGGCCAGTGGGCCAGGGTTCACATCCTAGTTTTGCCACTTACTAGCTGTGTGACATTGGACAAGTTAAATAACTTCTCTGTGCCTCAGTTTAGTTTGCTTATCCATAGTATTTTGGGAAGATTAAATAGGTTAATCTACTTAAAGCACAGAGAAGAGTGTCAGACACAGAGTCAGCATTCCATAAGTGCCAGCTATGGCTAGTATAGGAGTCACAATATTAGTATATTATTGTCTCCGTTCAGGATGCTATAACTGAATATCACAGGCTGTGTGGTTTATAAACAACAAAAGTTTATTTCTTACAATTCTGGAGGCCAGTTGTCTAAGATCAGGATGTCAGCAAGGTCAGGGTCTAGAGGGAGCTGTATCCCTGGTTGCAGACAGCCATTTTCTCACTGTATCCTCACACGGCAGATGGCAGAAAGCTCTCTGGGGTGTCTTTTATAAGAATACTAGTCCTAGACTTCCGGGTAAGATGGCGGAAGAGTAAGACGCGGAGATCACCTTCCTCCCCACAGATACACCAGAAATACAGCTACACGTGGAACAACTCCTACAGAACACCTACTGAACACTGGCAGAAGACCCCAGACCTCCCAAAAGGCTCACCCCGCACTCCGTGCCCCTCCCTCCCACCCGGCCTGAGTGAGCCAGAGTCCCCGAAGAGGCTGCTCCTTTAACCCTGTCTTGTCTGAGCGAAGAACAGACGCCCTCTGGCGACCTACACGCAGAGGCGGGGCCAAATCCAAAGCTGAGACCCAGGAGCTGTGAGAACAAAGAAGAGAAAGGGAAACCTCTCCCAGCAGCCTCAGAAGCAGCGGATTAAAGCTCCACAATCAACTTCATGTACCCTGCATCTGTGGAATACATGAATAGACAACAAATCATCCCAAATTGAGGAGCCAGGAGTCAGTGCTGTGCCTCTGAGGTGGGAGAGTGAACTTCAGGACACTGGTCCACAAGACACCTCCCAGCTCCACATAATATCAAACGGCGAAAATCTTCCAGAGATCTCCATCTCAACACCAGCACCCAGCTTCACTCAACGACCAGCAAGCTACAGTGCTGGACACCCTATGCCAAACAACTAGCAAGACAGGAACACAACGCCACCCATTAGCAGAGAGGCTGCCTCAAATCATAAAAAGTCCGCAAACACCCCAAAACACACCACCAGACGTGGACCTGCCCACCAGAAAGACAAGATCCAGCCTCATCCACCAGAACACAGGCAGTAGTCCCCTCCACCAAGAAGCCTACACAACCCACTAAACCAACCTTAGCCACTGGGGACAGACACCAAAAACAATGGGAACTACGAACCTGCAGCCTGCAAAAAGGAGACCCCAAACACAGTAACATAAGCAAAATGAGAAGAGAGAAAAACACACAGCAGGAGAAGGAGCAAGATAAAAACCCACCAGACCTAACAAATGAAGAGGTAATAGGCAGTCTATCTGAAAAAGAATTCAGAATAATGATGGTAAAGATGATCCAAAATCTTGGAAATAGAATAGACAAAATGCAAGAAACAGTTAACAAGGACTTAGAAGAACTAAAGATGAATCAAGCATCGATTAAAAACACAATAAATGAAATAAAAAATACTCTAGATGCGATCAATAGCAGAATAACTGAGGCAGAAGAACGGATAAGTGAGGTGGAAGATAAAATAGTGGAAATAACTGATGCAGAGCAAAATAAAGAAAAAAGAATGAAAAGAACAGAGGACAGTCTCAGAGACCTCTGGGACAACATTAAACGCACCAACATTCGAATTATAGGGGTTCCAGAAGAAGAAGAGAAAAAGAAAGGGACTGAGAAAATATTTGAAGAGATTATAGTTGAAAACTTCCCTAATATGGGAAAGGAAATAGTTAATCAAGTCCAGGAGGCACAGAGAGTCCCATACAGAATAAATCCAAGGAGAAATACACCAAGACACATATTAATCAAACTGTCAAAAATTAAACACAAAGAAATCATATTAAAAGCAAGAAGGCAAAAACAACAAATAACACACAAGGGAATCCCCATCAGGATAACAGCTGATCTCTCAGCAGAAACTCTACAAGCCAGAAGGGAGTGGCAGGACATACTTAAAGTGATGAAGGAGAAAAACCTGCAACCAAGATTACTCTACCCAGCAAGGATCTCATTCAGATGTGATGGAGAAATTAAAAACTTTACAGACAAGCAAAAGCTGAGAGAGTTCAGCACCACCAAACCAGCTTTACAACAAATGCTAAAGGAACTTCTCTAGGCAAGAAACACAACAGAAGGAAAAGAACTACAATAACGAACCCAAAACAATTAAGAAAATGGGAATAGGAACATACATATCAATAATTACCTTAAATGTAAATGGACTAAATGCTCCCACCAAAAGACACAGAGTGGCTGAATGGATACAAAAACAAGACCCATATATATGCTGTCTACAAGAGACCCACTTCAGACCTAGAGACACATACAGACTGAAAGTAAGGGGATGGAAAAAGATATTCCATGCAAATGGAAACCAAAAGAAAGCTGGAGTAGCAATTCTCATATCAGACAAAATAGACTTTAAAATAAAGACTACTAGAAGAGACAAAGAAGGACACTACATAATGATCAAGGGATCGATCCAAGAAGAAGATATAACAATTGTAAATATTTATGCACCAAACATAGAAGCACCTCAATACATAAGGGAAATATTAACAGCCATAAAAGGAGAAATCGACAGTAACACAATCATAGTAGGGGACTTTAACACCCCACTTTCACCAATGGACAGGTCATCCAAAATGAAAATAAATAAGGAAACACAAGCTTTAAATGATACATTAAACAAGATGGACTTAATTGATATTTATAGGACATTCCATCCAAAAACAACAGAATACACATTTTTCTCAAGTGCTCATGGAATATTCTCCAGGATAGATCATATCTTGGGTCACAAATCAAGCCTTGGTAAATTTAAGAAAATTGAAATTGTATCAAGTATCTTTTCCGACCACAATGCTATGAGACTAGATATCAATTACAGGAAAAGAGCTGTAAAACATACAAAGACATGGAGGCTAAACAATACACTACTTAATAACGAAGTGATCACTGAAGAAATCAAAGAGGAAATTAAAAAATACCTAGAAACAAATGACAATGGAGACACGACGACCCAAAACCTATGGGATGCAGCAAAAGCAGTTCTAAGAGGGAAGTTTATGGCAATACAATCCCAGCATAAGAAACAGGAAATATCTCGAATAAACAACCTAACCTTGCACCTAAAGCAATTAGAGAAAGAAGAACAAAAACATCCCAAAGTTAGCAGAAGGAAAGAAATCATAAAAATCAGATCAGAAATAAATGAAAAAGAAATGAAGGAAACGATAGCAAAGATCAATAAAACTAAAAGCTGGTTCTTTGAGAAGATAAACAAAATTGATAAACCATTAGCCAGACTCATCAAGAAAAAAAGGGAGAAGACTCAAATCAATAGAATTAGAAATGAAAAAGGAGAAGTAACAACTGACACTGCAGAAATACAAAAGATCATGAGAGATTACTATAAGCAACTCTATGCCAATAAAATGGACAACCTGGAAGAAATGGACCAATTCTTAGAAATGCACAACCTGCCAAGACTGAATCAGGAAGAAATAGAAAATATGAACAGACCAATCACAAGCACTGAAATTGAAACTGTGATAAAAAATCTTCCAACAAACAAAAGCCCAGGACCAGATGGCTTCACAGGCGAATTCTATCAAGCATTTAGAGAAGAGCTAACACCTATCCTTCTCAAACTCTTCCAAAATATAGCAGAGGGAGGAACACTCCCAAACTCATTCTACGAGGCCACCATCACCTTGATACCAAAACCAGACAAGGATGTCACAAAGAAAGAAAACTACAGGCCAATATCACTGATGAACATAGATGCAAAAATCCTCAACAAAATACTAGCAAACAGAATCCAACAGCACATTCAAAGGATCATACACCATGATCAAGTGGGGTTTATTCCAGGAATGCAAGGATTCTTCAATATACGCAAATCAATCAACGTGATACACCATATTAACAAATTGAAGGAGAAAAACCATATGATCATCTCAATAGATGCAGAGAAAGCTTTTGACAAAATTCAACACCCATTTATGATAAAAACCCTGCAGAAAGTAGGCATGGAGGGAACTTTCCTCAACATAATAAAGGCCATATATGACAAACCCACAGCCAGCATCGTCCTCAATGGTGAAAAACTGAAACCACTTCCACTAAGATCAGGAACAAGACAAGGTTGCCCACTCTCACCACTCTTATTCAACCTAGTTTTGGAAGTTTTAGCCACAGCAATCAGAGAAGAAAAGGAAATAAAAGGAATCCAAATGGGAAAAGAAGAAGTAAAGCTGTCACTGTTTGCAGATGACATGATACTATACATAGAGAATCCTAAAGATGCTACCAGAAAACTACTAGAGCTAATCAATGAATTTGGTAAAGTTGCAGGATACAAAATTAATGCACAGAAATCTCTGGCATTCCTATATATTAATGATGAAAAATCTGAAAATGAAATCAAGGAAACACTCCCATTTACCATTGCAACAAAAAGAATAAAATATCTAGGAATAAACCTACCTAAGGAGACAAAAGACCTGTATGCAGAAAATTATAAGACACTGATGAAAGAAATTAAAGATGATACAAATAGATGGAGAGATGTACCATGTTCTTGGATTGGAAGAATCAACATTGTGAAAATGACTCTACTACCCAAAGCAATCTACAGATTCAATGCAATACCTATCAAACTACCACTGGCATTTTTCACAGAACTAGAACAAAAAATTTCAAAATTTGTTTGGAAAAACAAAAGACCCCGAATAGCCAAAGCAATCTTGAGAACGAAAAAAGGAGCTGGAGGAATCAGGCTCCCTGACTTCAGACTATACTACAAAGCTACAGTAATTAAGACAGTGTGGTACTGGCATAAAAACAGAAAGATAGATCAGTGGATCAGGATAGAAAGCCCAGAGATAAACCCACCCACATATGGCCAACTTATCTTTGATAAAGGAGGCAGGAATGTACAGTGGAGAAAGGACAGCCTCTTCAATAAGTGGTGCTGGGAAAACTGGACAGGGACATGTAAAAGTATGAGATTAGATCACTCCCTAACACCATACACAAAAATAAGCTCAAAATGGATTAAAGACTTAAATGTAAGGCCAGAAACTATCAAACTCTTAGAGGAAAACATAGGTAGAACACTCTATGACATAAATCACAGCAAGATCCTTTTGGACCCACCTCCTAGAGAAATGGAAATAAAAACAAAGATAAACACATGGGACCTAATGAAACTTCAAAGCTTTTGCACAGCAAAGGAAACCATAAACAAGACGAAAAGACAACCCTCAGAATGGGAGAAAATATTTGCAAATGAAGCAACTGACAAAGGATTAATCTCCAAAATTTATAAGCAGCTCATGCAGCTCAATAGCAAAAAAACAAACAACCCAATCCAAAAATGGGCAGAAGACCTAAATAGACATTTCTCCACAGAAGATATACAGACAGCCAACAAACACATGAAAGGATGCTCAACATCTTTACTCATTAGAGAAATGCAAATCAAAACTACAATGAGATATCATCTCACACCAGTCAGAATGGCCATCATCAAAAAATCTAGAAACAATAAATGCTGGAGAGGGTGTGGAAAAAAGGGAACACTCTTGCACTGCTGGTGGGAATGTGAATTGGTACAGCCACTATGGAGAACGGTATGGAGGTTCCTTAAAAAACTACAAATAGAACTACCATATGACCCAGCAATCCCACTACTGGGCATATACCCTGAGAAAACCATAATTCAAAAAGAGACATGTACCAAAATGTTCATAGCAGCCCTATTTACAATAGCCCGGAGATGGAAACAACCTAAGTGTCCATCATCGGATGAATGGATAAAGAAGATGTGGCACATATATACAATGGAATATTACTCAGCCATAAAAAGAAATGAAATTGAGCTATTTGTAATGAGGTGGATGGACCTAGAGTCTGTCATACACAGTGAAGTAAGTCAGAAAGAGAAAGACAAATACTGTATGCTGACACATATATATGGAATTTAAGAAAAAAATGTCATCAAGAACATAGGGGTAAGACAGGAATAAAGACACAGACCTACTAGAGCATGGACTTGAGGATATGGGGAGGGGGAAGGGTAAGCTGTGACAAAGTGAAAGATCGGCATGGACATATATACACTACCAAATGTAAGGTAGATAGCTAGTGGGAAGCAGCCGCAGAGCACAGGGAGATCAGCTTGGTTCTTTGTGACCACCTGGAGGGGTGGAAAAGGGAGGGTGGGAGGGAGACGCAAAAGGGAGGGGATATGGGAACATATGTATATGTATAACTGATTAAATTTGTAAAATAAAAAAAAAAAAGAATACTAGTCCCATTCGTAAGGGCTCCACCCTCATGATCTAATCACTGCCCAAAGCCCCCCCCACCTCCAAATACCATCACATTGGGTGTGAGGACATCATCTGCCTATGAATTTGCGGTAGCAGGAGCACAGAAACTTTCGGTCCATTTCAACTACATTCTTCAGTATTCCTTACATTATATTACATATGATTATGGCGACTAATATTTGAGAGTTTACAGAGAATTTACACATTTATTTTCAAAGCAAGTGCTTGCTACCTCCCCAGGAAAATTAATGGGGAATTTTACACCTATCCTGGGCCTTGAAAGAAAAATAAGATTTGGACCATTGGAATGAAAGGCAGAGAGAACCACGTGAATGAAGACATGCAGGGGTCCTGCCAACAGGGCATGCTCTGGGAACCTCCAGCAGTTGGGTTGGGTTTTGTGAAGGTTCTACATATTTATTGTGTAACAGAATCACTTGGGGGAGCTTATAAAAATACCGAAACCCAGGTCCCACTCTGAGAGATTCTGAATCATTGGTCTTGGGTAAAACCTGAGCATGAATGATTTTCACAGTTCCCCTGGTGAAACTAATGTGCAGCTGGGTATAAAGACCTCCGGGCTAGAGCAGTGGGTCTCAAACTTTAGCTGCATCAGCGTCACCCAGAACTCTTGTTAAAACACACATCACTGGGCCCTGCCCCCGGAATTTCTGACTCAGTAGGTCTCGGTGGGGACCAAGAATTTACGTTTCCAACAAGTTCCCAGGTGATGCTGCTGTTGCTGGTGAGGGACCACACTTTGAGGACCACAGCGTTAGTACACAGGATGCACAAAGACAGCTAGAGATGAGGCCCATGCAGCTGGGTCATGGGGATCTCACTCCACGGAACTGTCAACCTCATCCTGTTGGCACCGGGCTGTGAGAATGCTCAAAGCTGGGTATTACAAAAATGGACCTGGTAGCAAGGTGAAGGAGGGCATGAAGAGGGAGGAGAATGAAGACAGAGAATGAGGCGTGAAGGTTTAGACCAACCAGCAGCCTGCAGCCAGGGAACGTGTAGCCCAAAGCAGGACAGTCACGCCGAGAGTGAGGGACAGGAGGGGAATTCCAGCCACACTGCTGAGGTCAGATTCAGAGGACAGAGTGGCAGTGAGCTGTGAAGGGAAAGGACAAGACCAGCCATGACTCCCAGGTCTCAAGTCAGAAAAATGAGCACTGTGGAGTCAGGGGCAGGTCCAGGGTGAGAGGTGAGGGTCTGGCTTTGGACACCTGCATCTGGGAATAGAGATGGTCCACAGGCTGTCGGGATCCAGAGTTTAGTCTGAGGATTCAAGACACTGCCACTAGGAAGGGATCACAAAAGCACTGTTAAGAAGGAAGAGATTAGGTCCGAGGACAGATCCTGGAGTTACCCAGCCCAGCCACCAGGAGGAAAAGACAGAATAAAATCTCAGAGCCACAGGAAAAGATTATTAAGGAGAACATGATGGCCAATGGTGTGAAAGGCCATGGGACATTGCAATGATACCTGGAAAATCATTTTTTTTTAAATACAGAAACAAAACCAGCCAAGTGAAAGTAAACTGTCAGGGAGAAAGGGCCCACTTCAGTGTCCAAGCCTGCCGTGCCAACTCAGGGGACAGCCTGTAGCCTGCGGAGTGTGAGGCTGGGCCCTGGACTTCCTCATGGGCAGCAGCATGGCTGGTACGCGCCTTGCCCTCACTCTCCAGAAGCCCACACTCCAGCCCTCGAGGGACCCCTAGCGTGTTGAGAGAAAGGCCCCAGGACCTGGTGTTGTCTTCTGTCATCACTAAGCTCAGACACTGGCAGATGCTCATCTCACCAAATGCCTGCACGGGAAGGACCGTAGTTTTCATAAAGGCCCAGATAGGGCAGAGAACAGCGGGAAGCAGAGGTGTGGGGTGTAATTCTCCCCTGTGATCCCAGGTCACACATGTGCCTCTGTGACTGGAGAGGGCACATATCCAAAGAGGGACTGCCTTCTCTCCAACATCCGCAGTGGGCTCAGGCCCCGAATCGGCTCAGGCGGGAGCAGCAGGACGAGCAGTGGGCATCGGGACATGTGAGGCGGGCTTTGATGAGGGCCGGGGCACCATAGAAATACCATCAGAGGCTTTATGAACAACCTCGGGCCACTAAAATCGATGGAAACTGCAGGCACAGCCAAGAGAGCCCTAGAATTCCCCACCCCTCCACGCTGACACACAGTGGGGACTCTGCCTACCCTCTGTATAAGGTCAGGCCACTGCTACCACTCTGGGGGTGGGATATGTCACCTGCACAAGATTTGTTCCCAGGTTGGCCTTACGGTCCTTTATAATTACTCACATTTTCCGGTTTCACTACTAGGAATGAACAGGTAAACAATGGTAAGTGAGCAGAGAGCAAAGGCACTCGTTTCCCCTTGGCAGATGCAGCCTATGTCAAAGCTCTCAAGTAACCATGTGTGCAGGGTAACCCTGCCTAAGCTTTCTGAGGGGGTGCCGTCCCATTTTCACGCCTTTGGGTTTGCATCCCTGGGGAAAGGGCTAGAATAGACCCAAAAGATGACATTACAGATGGTCCAGACTTAACGATGGTTTGACTTATGATTTTTTGACTTTACAATAGTGCAAAAGCTACATACATTCAGTAGGAATTATACTTCAAATCTTGAATTTTGATCTTTCCCTGGGCTGGCGATCTGCAGGACCACCCTCTCTGGTGGTGCCGGGCTGCGAGCGTCGGGAGCCAGAGCTCCCAATCAGCCACATAATCACGAGGGTAAACAACTGATACACTTAGAACCATTCTGCTTTTCACTTTCAGTACAGCAGTCAATGAATGACATGAGATATTCAATGTTCTGTTCTGGTTTTTTTATAAAATAGGTCACGTTAGATGATTTTACCCAACTGTAGGTTAATGTAAGTGTTCTGAGTATGTTTAAGGTAGGCTAGGCTAAGCTATGATGGTAGGTTAGGTGTAGTAAATGTATATTCAACTTAGGATATTTTCAGCTTATGACGGGTTTATCAGGACGTGAGCCCATGGTAAGTTGAGGAAGATTTGTACTTTGACTTGCTGGAGACGGTTGGTATCCCTGGCTCCTTCCCCGTGGAACCTCTAACAAGCTTTGCATTCAGATTCATTTGCTGGGTATTCAAATCCCTTGATTCAGAGTAACTTGCTTCAGTGGAGTTTTTCAAAGAGATTCTTGATACTGAAGCACTATAATAATAAGAAATAACTGGTTTTCATGCTAAACTAGAGATTTCTGGAGCATCATATATATGGTGTCAGGCAGCAGATTCTTTAATAAAGAAATCATGTTGAGCCGTAGAAGGTTCTTAGGGGAGGGTTTAGAAATGTGATAAGATTCCTTAAGTCCCAGTGTTTTAACTGGTAGTAGAGGCTCCCTGGATTCCTGAGTAAAGAAGGATTCTGAGGTATCCCACCTGCACAGGAGCACAAGAAAGAGGAGTCGCAGCCCAGGAGTATCCCCACCCCCGGTTTCTTTATGTACAAACGAGGGAAGTGACCCCAGAAGGGTAAGTGGTTGGCTCAAGCCTCAGTGCGTCTATGGACAATCAGGAGTTTTATGTGGCACTTGTGTGTTCTGCATGGTGTTACTGTATGAATCTCACCTCAAAGAGCTCCTGTGAGGCGGAGAAATAAAGCAGCACCAGGAAAAACTAAATGACAGGCCCAGAAGCTGCCAGAGGTACTGAGGTAGCAGGTGGACATCGGTAGAGCCCACTGGGCAGCCATGAGTCCAGGGGAAGACTTGGGCTGGCAGAATAGAGGGGAGGGGAGGGGAGGCCAGGCCAGAGAAGGGAGCCCCTGTCCCGTGTGCAATCTAGCGTCCTTTCCCCCTTGGGTTGCAGTATCGTCTCACCTCCACCTGCAGTTGGGGTGATCCTGCCCTTCATTCATAAGCTGGCCCTCGGCTCAGGACTCTCCAGGGTGTTGCACAGCCCTGGCTATGGTGATTGGTGCAGCGACAAGCACGTGGCCCATCCTAAGCCAATAAGCAGCAGACCCTGACTCTTGCAGGAAGTAGCAGGGAAAGCTCTTTCTGCTGAAATTAGGGAGAAAAGTGAGACAGCCTGGAGCTGCTGGTGGCTTGTGCCACTGTATCCAAGGAGCCCAACCGAGAGGAAAGCAGAGTGAAAAGAGTTAGAGATGCAAATTCCTGACTTGGGGCGGGGGGAAACCAGCGCCGACCCACGTTTAAAACCAACTCTACCTCTAAACTTTTTAGTTACATGAGCCAGCAAATTCTCCCTTTGGTTAAGGCAGGTTGATAACATTTCTGACACTTGCACAGAAAGCGTTCTGACCTTTACACCACGAAAGAGCACAAGCTCAGGTTTGAAAGCTCAAGCATTCCTCAGCAGAAACCAAGGCACCCCTGCATCACTGAGAGAGTAAAATGCAATGACCCACATGCATGCCAGCACAGTCTCTCTGTCGCACGGTAGATGCTTAAGAAACTCCGAGCCAGACCCTGTACTGAGCTCAGGGGAAGAAAGTTGAAGAGGGTACCACCCATGTCCTGGGGACACAGTCCCGCAGGGGAGACAATCAGCTGAAAAGTAATGGGAGGTCATATGATTATTAGAAGCTCTAATAGGGATGTGGTCAGGGTGCCAGGGGAGCACAAAGGAGGGAAGTACCTCATGGCTGAGCACAGAGAACGCTGGCTTGATTAAATCAAATTAAACAGCAGTGGTCTGTGTACACCTATGAAATCACGAAGTGTTTACAGCTCCCATCAGTTGGTAAGGTAGGAGGAAAACGAGAGGAGGGTACCACTTACTGGGCATCCACTTTTCCCCCTGGGCCATGTACTAGATTTTCTCATTCAGCCTTCTCAGTAACCTGATGAAGTAATTATGAGCAATGCTATTTTACACATGAAGAAATCAGGGATCAGAAAGGTTCACATTCCCCAAATAGAAAAATCCGGGGGAAGGTTTAGCTTCAGGAATGGCTTGATCCAGGGACTCAAATAACATTGTGAGGATCTCGTTTCTTTCTATTGCTCACTTTTGCCTTCCATAGAGGCTTCAGGACTTTCATCCGGGGCATTCACAGATGACCCCCACAGCTCCAGGCTCATGTTATCTTTTCTGCCTGGAGTAACCAGCAGTAAGCATATGTCTACCCCAGCAGTCTCAACTGCTGTGCATCACTGGCTCCAATTGAATCACTTGTTCATACCTGAACCAGGAAATACGATGCTTTGAGTGCCCAGGATGGGTCAAAACTCACTCCTGGAGCTGAGAGATGACTCAACTCCTCCTACTGCAAATGGATGGAGAGTGGAGCTGACAGTGGCTCCTAAGAAGGAAATGGGATACTGGGTGGCACAGTGAGGGCCAGGACAAGAGTATCTCCCTTCTTCAACAAGCTTTACTTTGTGAACACAATTCATGCAAAGTGGTGGTTCTGGCAATGGTTAGAAGCTCACAATTTAGGGTAGTACGGTAACAAGTTACACTGGCTTTGGGTTCTCCTATAGTCCTGAAAAAAGAATATGGATGTAGTGAGACATAAAACACAGAGCTACAATACATCAATTCCAGTCTCTAACTTCCCATTTAACATCCCTGTTCCTTAACCCTAAAATTACATCCAAAGAGTGGAGCCTAAGGTAGAGATCCTCAACCTACCTGTACATCAGAACCACTGGTGAGCTTATAAACACATACACACCAGACCCTACCTTCTGAAAATTCCGATTCAGTATGTCTATCTCAAGAACTCCTGGCCTAGGGTTTAGTAAAATTGGCAGGAGCACCGAGGCACACATGTTATTTGCAAAGTTTGTAAATGACTCATTGGCTCCCATTTATTCTGGACAAAGGATGAGGAGAAAAGTGATGAGAGTTTGACAGGTTATGAATGAAGCCATCGGGTAGGGGCAATTGCTATTAGAGTTAGGGGCTGCCTGTCCCAGTGTTCACTTCCTCCCACCCTCTTGGAATTCCCTCTGTGCGTGATTCTTCCAGAAACACGTTCTTTGATGTTAGCCTCTACAAAAGCCCCAACCCGCAACCACTTAGTTTGAAAACAAATGAAACTAGATATGCTGATGGAATTCAGTGGGTGGTATGGATGCTCCAGGCATGCCTGGCCTGCCTCATTTACCTGGGAAAGTCAATCCAAAACCCAAATCCCTTTGGAAGGAACTGTCACCCACAATAACAAGATCACCATACACGTGACCATTGTGTTATATTTTAGACAATACTTTCTCTTGAAAAAAAAAAAGCTTATTTATTTTACACCACCACAAGGTGAGGATGATAGGAAAATTATCCTCTCAATACATCTCCTCAGAATTTAGCATTAGGAACTAATTTCACTCTCCTCCTGAATGGATATGCCTCCTTTATTAGTCAGTGAAAATCAGATCTCCTAGGTCGCTCCATTTATGCCTTAGCTTAATTTCCAAATATCCAGGGCTAACTTAACACTTAGGTTTTTGTAGCCAAATTAGGGTTTGGGTGTGATTGTATTCCACCCTCCTCAGTGTAGGGTCTGATCTGTTGTTTTAATAGTGTTATTTGATACGTACTTTTTGTTACAAGCTATAAAAATCTTCTTTGGACATAAATAATGTAAACATTATAAATAAACAGAAGTATGTGGCACTATATTTTTCCGGTATTCTCCAGGCAGAGGAGACCTCTGCTTTAACCTGGCCGCAGACTTTCCCTATTGCCTCAGCTAATCTGTTCATAACATATGAGCCCTCGGCCCCAGGCAGAGCCTAGTAAAGTTCTCATGGACTTTCTCTCTTCCCTTTTCGCCAACTCTTTTCTCCTTTCTTCCCCTGTCCAAGTTGTGAGGAAAACTTTGCCTGAGGAAAACCCTGACCAAACACCTCATTTCCCTCTGCAGCCTCGAAGAGCCTCAGATCAAACAGAACAATTAACTCAGCAAACAATACCATCAGCAGAACTCCCTCTGTACCCACCAGCCCTAAGCTGAACAAACAGCTCTCTCTCGGAGCATTTGGAGGGAGGGAAATGCAGGCAGGGATTTTATAGGCCTCTCAGCAGGCCCGCTCCCTCTCTTCAGGAACCAGACTATTTAGCATATGCCACTGTTCCTTGCTGCCTTGGGGCTTTGGCTGGGGACGACAGACTTGCGTACTCAAGGGACAGCATTCAAAGTCAGCTGGGGCTGGGGCTGCTCTCACAGTACTGCACACCCAGAAGCTACCCCAGTGGGGACCCAGGCTCCTGGAGGTGACCGCCCACCGAATCCTGACACGGCGGACAGAGGAACACAGCCACAAGAAGTCTCCTCCAGTTACGCAGAGCCTGACACACAGTTCACTTTCAGCTCAGTCTGGGAAAATTCTTGGGCACTTAGGCAGAAATTGAAATTCATCGAAAATCTCAATATACCCTAAGAACGGTAGTTTTTACAGAAATCAGAGACTAAAACGACCTATTAAGGTATCTTGTCCACCCCTTATCAGCATGGGATTGGTCCCTGAAGAGTTATGATAGTTCATTTTTAAATAACTCCAGCAATGAGCTTTCCATCTCAGAATCCCCATGAGAGACCGTTCTAATGGATCTTATTCTTTGGAAGTGTACCTAAGATCCATCCTAATTTCTCCATTTCATAAGCTTCTCCTTGTAGTATCCAAAACGTCTCCAGCAGCTCATGCTGCCTTCCCTCTATGAGGTGCCTCTCTGTAACAGCTGTGTCTTCATGTAGTTTGTAATCCTTTCTTATTTTGGAGAGGGGCTGATGGATATATTTGAAATTTGCTAAGTGCCTGTATGATTGAAAAATATACAGTCTAATAAAGTTTTGCTTTGCGGTAAAACTGATCAGAAATCAAAGGTTCAACTGCAGCCGACAGAAGGTAAATTAGGAACCTGAAAGACAGTACAGAGTAGAGATGCAAAGCCTGGGCTTTGGAGTCTGACCAGCTCAGGTTCAAATCCCAGCTCTGCTGCTCACTAAGAGTATGACTTTGAAATGTGATAACCTCTCTGAACTTCCCTTTTTTCATCTATAAAATGGGGATCATATTGCCTATATCAGAGCTTTGTTGTAAATATTACCTAAAAGATCAGGGATCTGACATATAATAACACTCAATAAGTAGTTTTTAATCATTATTATTTTCTACTATAGAAGTGGCTTGACTATGTATAAAACAGATAAACAAGGATCTACTGTATAGCACAGGGAACTATATTCAGTATCTTGTAATACCCTATAATGGAAAATAATCTGAAGTATGTATATATAAAACTGAATCACTTTGCTGTATGCCCAAAACATTGTAAATCAACTATACTTCCATTAAAAAATTAATTTTTTTAAAATGTGGCTTAAATGCTAAAAGTATATACTAAAAACAAGAAGTTAGATTAACTCATTCACATCCAGGGTAGAAAAACCACAAACAAAATAATCACCTCATTCTTGCCTTTTCCAGAACTGGCTAGATACATTTGCATCACTCTGCTGAACCCACGGAGGAATTAATTGAGGAGGTAAGATATTCTCATATTAGGAGTTAAGCAACATGGCAATGGGTTGGCATAGTGAAGTCAGCTAAATGCTAGGTAAGTGGGAAGAAGAAGGATGCAGGCTGAGAGATGAGCCCAGGGTGGGGTGGGGGTGGGAGCTCAAGCTGAACTTGTCAGGCACGCTCTGATGATCCCCAAGCCAGAGGTCAACTCAGAGCCCTCAATGCCCAGTTCTGAGAACAGCCTTTAATGCAGTTTTGCAATATTTACTCTAAGGGAAAAGATCAAAGTGATGTTAGATTATCTATTTAATCAACTGGTCGGTTTTACTAGCCCTGTGTATCAGGGCTTTTCAAGTTGTGATAGAAACCCAACTCTAAACCAGCTTAAGCAAAAAACAAACAAAGATGAGTTTATGGATGATCCTGGGGAACCTCCAGAATAGCCAAGCCTCAGGAGTCCAGAGATGAGGATGCTTTGCAGGAAGAGTAGGAATGGAGAGAGGATGTCTTCAGGACTTGCTGCCTCTCAGAGCTGGAAAGCTGGGGAGAGATGGATGAGTTGTGATTGAGAAGAAGCAAATGTATGCCAGTGACCAAGAAAACTCAAGAGCAGTTGATTTCCCTGGAGAATCATGGAAAGTCTCAAGAATTGGAGACATCAACTACTTCTGAAAGTGGAGGTACAGGTGGAACAGAAAACTGTAAGTGGGCTAAATATCTTTATAAGAAGCATTTTGACACTCATATCCCTACCTCCACTGTAGCAGAAACCTGAGTGTTTACCCTCCACTGAGGTCTGACAAGAGAGCTTCGGAACTGAGGGGCTGGAATTGTTGAGAGCCAAGGTGCCCGAGCAAAAGCAGGAGAACTAAGTGACAGTTGATATACTGAACCATGAGCCCCCAGACCCCACTCCCATACTCACCTCCCAGAATGCAGGCAACCTGGTTTAAGCATCCTGGGCAAGAAGTTGGCAGGTGTCTCACAGGAAAAAGCAACCAGCCCAACAGACACTGAGAGTGAGTCCCCAGTGAAAGGGCCAAGGCTGTTCTCCCTACAGTGAAGCCCACCACCAACACATACAGCCCAGGCAAACACAGCTTTAAGCCAACTTTTCAGTGGCCCATGCTTAAATACCAACTGACAACCAAAGATCATCAAGCATTTGAGAAGCCTTCCATTGTCCAAAAGAAACAAACGGAAATAAACAGAAAGAATTCAGAGGGGATAATGAAATAATTGAGAATCTGGGAGTAAAAAGATACTGGGTCCATGAAACAAGAGTAGGAGGCCCTAATAAGAAACACCCACAGAATAGAAAATGAGCTCTTGAGAATTATAAATATGATGGCAGAAATGAAAAATATTCAGTAAAGTATTTGGATTATAAATTCAGGACATCACCAAGGAATTAAAAATTTTAAATAAAAATAAATAATCATAGAGGGGAAAAGGATACTCTAAGAAGGTCCACAAAGGAAAAAACGGTGGGGAGGGAGGAGCCAGTTTCTCAAAGCTAGAAAAACAGAGGGCAATGTCTTCAGCATCCTCCAGGGAAATGATTTCCAACCTGGAATTCTATGTCCAGCCAAAATATCAGTTATACATACAAGTAGAAGGAAAATATTTTCAGACATGCCAGGTCTGAAAAATTGTATCTCCCATGTGCTTATTTTCAGGAAGATACTGGGGAATGTACTCCAATACAATGAGAATGAACCAAAGGAAAATATGGTATCCAAGACACAAGAAATTCAACGTAAGAAAAAGGTGAAGGGCATTCCCAGGAAAATGGTGAAAGGAGGTCCCAGGACCAGAGCTGTACAATAGGTTCACAAGAAATTAGCCCAGATGTGAGCAAAATATTAGAGAACTCCAGGGTGGGTATCCCCTAGGAAAATAAGAAATTGTTAAAAGATTTGTGGGATGAATTAGTGATCAATACTATAAAACTAAGTGAACAAGTAAACCAAAAGGATTATTAACTCTGGGAAAAATAAATACTTGCTCCTGAAAGTAAAGTTAATTATAGTACATTACATGACTCAGCTGTTACTAATATTTACATAGTACTAATATACACAATTAAGAGCACACCAAAAGTGTGATAAAGTATATTGGTAGTTAGGGGAGAAACAGTGTGTGTGTGTGTGTGTGTGTGTGTGTGTGTGTGCATGTCAGTCAGAGGGGAGACAGAAAAGACTGGAGTATAAGGAAGTTAAATTCTAATCCTCCATACTTAGAGATCAATAGATAATAATTAAAACTGTAAAATCAAGAAATCGTGGTATAACCATTTTATTTCAATGTACTGAAGCAAATACTGGAATAGTAAAAGGCATTGAAAATGCTTGACTCTAGGGAGTAGCAATGGAGTGGGAAGGGGTGAGGCACTGCACTGTTCTTTTTCATTCTATGTTTGTAGAATTTATTTTCTTTTTAAACTGTAGCTATAGATATATACATATATAAGTAGCCTTATACATATATAAGTAGTCTTACAGATATATCTATAAAATTTTTGTTAAGCAGGCCAGTTTGGTGACAGAGACAACTGGATTTGTATCTAAATTCTAGAACTTCTTAGCTGTGTGACCTTAGGCAAATACCATCCCCTCTCTGGTCCTCAGGTTGCTCATCAATTTCAGAAGACAATGTAGTTAAGATGATAAAGGGCACAAGGCCTGAAGCATCTCGGGTAGTTCCTTATCCCTACCCTATTTACCTTCATCACTGTCATCCTCATTTTCTCTATCACCAATCATCTCTGCCATGACTTGCCAGCACCCGCCATAAAAATTTGGAAAAGGATCAGAATTCTGAGACTAAAAACTCACCTCATAGCAAGAACTGGAGGACAGGCTGAGCATGAGTGGGGCCTGAGGCAGTGTTGGAGAATTTGCTCAAGGAGATTCCTTCCTTCTCTTGGAAACCATTACCTAAGATGCAGTGTTTACAGCACAGGGATTTTATTTGGAAGCTGAGGCCAAGAAGGGGCTGAGAACAAGACTGTAAAATTTTTAGGAATGTTGTGAGGCAGTTGTTAAATACAGCCATTGTTAAAAATTAAATTACGACGCTTACAATGAAATAAATTATATTAAAAACAAAAATATAAAATACTAAAAGCTTCACTTCCTTATCAATCGTTTGACTATATTTGACTATGTATTATCTATGCCCTTAATGTTATCTATTTTATCCATTATTATCTATATTTACATTAAGAAGTGGTGTGTCGGTAGCTAGAAGACAGCCTTCGTGAAAGATTTACATCACAGAAATTAATAAATGCTGTAAATCAAGACTTTTTTTCCAGAGTGACAGTTTTTAAACATTTACCAGCACACCACTGGATGGGGATCAGGAACACCAGAATCCAGGAGTGTCCAGCTTTCCAAAGGCTCAATAAAAACATGTCTTGGCAACCTCCTCAGAAAGCTCTTTCATATCCTTAAATATGATGGTCCCTAGTAAGCAAAAAATATTTGAATGAATGGAGGAAATGGAGGAAAAACTTTTCTTCTACCCTATTTGGTTCTGAAACTGGAGACTGCAAATTAAACTGCTAAAAGACAAACTAACAGAAGAAAAGCATACAAACTTCATTTTATGTTAATATTTTTATATGCACAGGGGCTTCATAGAAAAGAAATGAAAAACCCAAAGAAACATTTAAGGACCCAGACTGCCACTTTAACGAAAGATGATAAATTGTGGAGAAGAGACTAGACTAAGGAAAGTGGTTTGGGGCTTCTAGGGTAGGTAAATTGTGGGAAGGTAAATATCATGTCTGGTATTTTCACATTAGCTTCTTTGCTGTAAACATCTTTGCCACAGGCATTTTTGCCACAAACATTTCTATTACATGACTAATTGGCTGTAAGGCAATTTTGCAGTGAAAGATAAAATAACTGATTGACAGGTCGGTTTGACAGCTTGGTTTCAACATTAGCATTTCCTCCAATTAGCGATGTTATTGATAGCATTATTGACCTGACAGATAACAATAATTTGTCCCAAGAGTTGGTTTCTTATTTTGAAACACACTACATTGGAGAAGAAAGAGGCCAAGGGCTTCAAAGTCACAAAGTTGAACCCACATTTCCTATAGAACTTGGGAGTATCTATCAACAGACATATACCAAGGACAAACAGTGTGGAGGCTTTCCCAACACAACAGAAAGCTCAGTTACAAACAGGCATCTTAGTTTTTGGAAACTGATACCCCTTTTAATGAAGTAAGAAACTTTAACAAGAAAGAAAAAGTGTGATGCCAAACTAGGAGACAAATCAACAAGAAAAAAAAAGCCATAACACTATGAATGAGAGACTCAGAAGCCAAGTGCTTAGGTACAGCCCATGAAACAAAATCAGTTATTTGTGCAGTATTGGTCATGAATCTACACACATTTTAAACGTATTCAAATATTTTGTATTTCACAATAAAGTCTTTTTAATTTTGTTATTCATGTTTCATTATGCCCTTTTTAGTGTCCCTCATTTATTTTTCATCATTTTATCTTTTACAGCAAAATTGCCTTGCAGCCAATTAATTATGCAGTGAAAATGTTTGTGGCAAAAATGCTTGCAACAAAGATGTCTAACGGCAAAGATGCTTATGGTGAAAGTACCTAGAAGCAGTCAATATATAGGGGAAACTAACAGTAGATAAGGGTTATTTAGTAAGGTTTGCTTATGCAGACTCATCTCAGTGCTGGCCCTCTGTCTTTGGTGATAAGAGTCACCCTCTCATTCTGGTACAGGAATGGGGAAGGAGGGGTAAGTGTACAGAATTTATGCCACCTTCACAAAGGAAAATTTATGGCCAGCTTTTACACAGATATAGGGAGGGCAGAGAAATCTTCCTGTGTCTTTTTCTCAATTGCCTCCAGCTCAAATTAATTCTTATGCCAAAGTGACATCGTTTGGCATGATATATTCTGATATCCTTCAGAACAAATAAAAAAATGAGGAAATGAATATCAAGAAAGCAATTCTTTTTTTAATTTTTTGCTTTATAACAAATTTAATCAGTTATACATATACATATGTTTCCATATCCCCTCCCTTTTGCGTCTCCCTCCCACCCTCCCTATCCCACCCCTCCAGGCGGTCACAAAACACCGAGCTGATCTCCCTGTGCTATGCGGCTGCTTCCCACTAGCTATCTACCTTACGTTTGGTAGTGTATATATGTCCATGCCGCTCTTTCACTTTGTCACAGCTTACCCTTCCCCCTCCCCATATCCTCAAGTCCATTCTCTAGTAGGTCTGTGTCTTTATTCCTGTCTTACACCTAGGTTCTTCATGACATTTTTTTTTCTTAAATTCCATATATATGTGTTAGCATACAGTATTTGTCTTTCTCTTTCTGACTTACTTCACTCTGTATGACAGACTCTAGGTCTATCCACCTCATTACAAATAGCTCAATTTCATTTCTTTTTATGGCTGAGTAATATTCCATTGTATATATGTGCCACATCTTCTTTATCCATTCATCCAATGATGGAAACTTAGGTTGTTTCCATCTCCGGGCTATTGTAAATAGGACTGCTATGAACATTTTGGTACATGTCTCTTTTTGAATTATGGTTTTCTCAGGGTATATGCCTAGTAGTGGGATTGCTGGGTCATATGGTAGTTCTATTTGTAGTTTTTTAAGGAACCTCCATACCATTCTCCATAGCGGCTGTACCAATTCACATTCCCACCAGCCGTGCAAGAGTGTTCCCTTTTTTCCACACCCTCTCCAGCATTTATTGTTTCTAGATTTTTTGATGATGGCCATTCTGACTGGTGTGAGATGATATCTCATTGTAGTTTTGATTTGCATTTCTCTAATGAGTAAAGATGTTGAGCATCCTTTCATGTGTTTGTTGGCAGTCTGTATATCTTCTGTGGAGAAATGTCTATTTAGGTCTTCTGCCCATTTTTGGATTGGGTTGTTTGTTTTTTTGTTATTGAGCTGCATGAGCTGCTTATAAATTTTGGAGATTAATCCTTTGTCAGTTGCTTCATTTGCAATTATTTTCTCCCATTCTGAGGGTTGTCTTTTGGGCTTGCTTATGGTTTCCTTTGCTGTGCAAAAGCTTTTAAGTTTCATTAGGTCCCATGTGTTTATTTTTGTCTTTATTTCCATTTCTCTAAGAGGTGGGTCAAAAAGGATCTTGCTGTGATTTATGTCATAGAGTGTTCTGCCTATGTTTTCCTCTAAGAGTTTTATACTGTCTGGCCTTACATTTAGGTCTTTAATCCATTTTGAGCTTATTTTTCTGTATGGTGTTAGGGAGTGATCTAATCTCATACTTTTACATGTCCCTATCCAGTTTTCCCAGCACCACTTATTGAAGAGACTGTCCTTTCTCCACTGTACATTCCTGCCTCCTTTATCAAAGATAAGGTGACCATATGTCCGTGGGTTTAACTCTGGGCTTTCTATCCTGTTCCATTGATCTATCTTTCCGTTTTTGTGCCAGTACCATACTGTCTTGATTACTGTAGCTTTGTAGTATAGTCTGAAGTCAGGGAGCCTGATTCCTCCAGCTCCATTTTTCGTTCTCAAGATTGCTTTGGCTATTCGGGGTCTTTTGTGTTTCCATGCAAATTGTGAAATTTTTTGCTCTAGTTCTGTGAAAAATGCCAGTGGTAGTTTGATAGGGATTGCATTGAATCTGTAGATTGCTTTGGGTAGTAGAGTCATTTTCACAATGTTGATTCTTCCAATCCAAGAACATGGTACATCTCTCCATCTATTTGTATCATCTTTAATTTCTTTCATCAGTGTCTTATAATTTTCTGCATACAGGTCTTTTGTCTCCTTAGGTAGGTTTATTCCTAGATATTTTATTCTTTTTGTTGCAATGGTAAATGGGAGTGTTTCCTTGATTTCACTTTCAGATTTTTCATCATTAGTATATCGGAATGCCAGAGATTTCTGTGCATTAATTTTGTATCCTGCTACTTTACCAAATTCATTGATTAACTCTAGTAGTTTTCTGGTAGCATCTTTAGGATTCTCTATGTATAGTATCATGTCATCTGCAAAGAGTGACAGCTTTACTTCTTCTTTTCCAATTTGGATTCCTTTTATTTCCTTTTCTTCTCTGATTGCTGTGGCTAAAACTTCCAAAACTAGGTTCAATAAGAGTGGTGAGAGTGGGCAACCTTGTCTTGTTCTTGATCTTAGTGGAAATGGTTTCAGTTTTTCACCATTGAGGACGATGCTGGCTGTGGGTTTGTCATATATGGCCTTTATTATGTTGAGGTAAGTTCCCTCTATGCCTACTTTCTGCAGGGTTTTTATCATAAATGGGTGTTGAATTTTGTCGAAAGCTTTCTCTGCATCTATTGAGATGATCATATGGTTTTTCTCCTTCAATTTTTTAATATGGTGTATCACATTGATTGATTTGCATATATTGAAGAATCCTTGCATTCCTGGAATAAACCCTACTTGATCATGGTGTATGATCCTTTTAATGTGCTGTTGGATTCTGTTTGCTAGTATTTTGTTGAGGATTTTTGCATCTATGTTCATCAGTGATATTGGCCTGTAGTTTTCATTCTTTGTGACATCCTTGTCTGGTTTTGGTATCAAGGTGATGGTGGCCTCGTAGAATGAGTTTGGGAGTGTTCCTCCCTCTGCTATATTTTGGAAGAGTTTCAGAAGGATAGGTGTTAGCTCTTCTCTAAATGCTTGATAGAATTCGCCTGTGAAGCCATCTGGTCCTGGGCTTTTGTTTGTTGGAAGATTTTTTATCACAGTTTCAATTTCAGTGCTTGTGATTGGTCTGTTCATATTTTCTATTTCTTCCTGATTCAGTCTTGGCAGGTTGTGCATTTCTAAGAATTGGTCCATTTCTTCCAGGTTGTCCATTTTATTGGCATAGAGTTGCTTATAGTAATCTCTCATGATCTTTTGTATTTCTGCAGTGTCAGTTGTTACTTCTCCTTTTTCATTTCTAATTCTATTGATTTGAGTCTTCTCCCTTGTTTTCTTGATGAGTCTGGCTAATGGTTTATCAATTTTGTTTATCTTCTCAAAGAACCAGCTTTTAGTTTTATTGATCTTTGCTATCATTTCCTTCATTTCTTTTTCATTTATTTCTGATCTGATTTTTATGATTTCTTTCCTTCTGCTAAGTTTGGGGTGTTTTTGTTCTTCTTTCTCTAATTGCTTTAGGTGCAAGGTTAGGTTGTTTATTCGAGATGTTTCTTGTTTCTTAAGGTGGGATTGTATTGCTATAAACTTCCCTCTTAGAACTGCTTTTGCTGCATCCCATAGGTTTTGGGTCATCGTGTCTCCATTGTCATTTGTTTCTAGGTATTTTTTAATTTCCTCTTTGATTTCTTCAGTGATCACTTCGTTATTAAGTAGTGTATTGTTTAGCCTCCATGTCTTTGTATGTTTTACAGCTGTTTTCCTGTAATTGATATCTAGTCTCAGAGCATTGTGGTCGGAAATGATACTTGATACAATTTCAATTTTCTTAAATTTACCAAGGCTTGATTTGTGACCCAAGATATGATCTATCCTGGAGAATGCTCCATGAGCACTTGAGAAAAATGTGTATTCTGTTGTTTTCGGATGGAATGTCCTATAAATATCAATTAAGTCCATCTTGTTTAATGTATCATTTAAAGCTTGTGTTTCCTTATTTATTTTCATTTTGGATGATCTGTCCATTGGTGAAAGTGGGGTGTTAAAGTCCCCTACTATGAGTGTGTTACTGTCGATTTCTCCTTTTATGGATGTTAGTATTTGCCTTATGTATTGAGGTGCTCCTATGTTGGGTGCATAAATATTTACAATTGTTATATCTTCTTCTTGGATCGATCCCTTGATCATTATGTAGTGTCCTTCTTTGTCTCTTCTAGTAGTCTTTATTTTAAAGTCTATTTTGTCTGATATGAGAATTGCTACTCCAGCTTTCTTTTGGTTTCCATTTGCATGGAATATCTTTTTCCATCCCCTTACTTTCAGTCTGTATGTGTCTCTAGGTCTGAAGTGGGTCTCTTGTAGACAGCATATATATGGGTCTTGTTTTTGTATCCATTCAGCCAATCTGTATCTTTTGGTGGGAGCATTTAGTCCATTTACGTTTAAGGTAATTATCGATATTTATGTTCCTATTCCCATTTTCTTAATTGTTTTGGGTTCGTTATTGTAGGTCTTTTACTTCTGTTGTGAAGAAAGCAATTCTTAATTCTCAGTCCCTTCTTTAACATGTGAAACAAAATCCCTTAAAACCTTCCAACTCAAAGAGGTCCATGGAAGGGCAGAGTCAAGATAGCATACGAGGAGGATGCAGAATTCATGTCTCCTCACAAATAGGGCACCTACCAGGTGCCAGTGGGGGACCATGGACACCTAAGAGGATGGGAAGAACCTCCAGTGACCGGCCTGCAGGACCTTGGTTCCCAGGCTGGAGGTTGGGCCCGAGCTCCTGTGGTGAGAGCTCCAAATCCAAATCACTGGACTAAGAGAAAACCTCATACCCAGGGAATATCAACTGGAGAGAGGCCTCCCAGAGGTCCTCATCTCAGCAGCAAGAGCCAGCTCTAGCCAACGGCCTACAAATGCCAGTGCTGGAGGTCTCAGGCCAAACAACCAGTGAGACAGGAATACAGCACCACCCATCAAAAAAAAATTAAATGACAGAAAATTATGTAACAGAGGAAGGAGAAAGGTAAAAACCTACAAGACCAAATAAATGAAGATGAAATAGGCAACCTACCTGAAAAACAATTTAGAGTAATGAGAGCAAAGATGATCCAAAATCTTGGAAACAGAATGGAGAAAACCAAGGAACATTTAAGAAGGATCTAGAAGAATGAAAGAGCAAACAAACAGTGATGAACAACAAAATTACTGAAATTAAAAATACTCTAGAAGGAATCAATAGCAGAATAACTGAGGCAGAACAACAGATAAGTGAGCTGGAAGATAAAATGGTGGAAATAACTGCCAAGGAGCAGAATAAAGAAAAAAGAATGAAAAGAATTGAGTACAATTTCAGAGACCTCTGGGACAACATTAAACACACAAACTTTCAAATTATAGGGGTCCCAGAAGAAGAAGAGAAAAAGGAAGGGTCTGAGAAAATATTTGAAGAAACTATAGTCAAAAACTACCCTAACATGGGAAAGGAGATAGTCAAACAAGTCCAGGAAGCACAGAGAGTACCATACAGCATAAACCCAAAGAGAAACACACCAAGACACATATTAATCAAACTATCAAAAATTAAATACAAGCAGAAACTAATACACCAATCTAAAGCTATTATACTCCAATAAAGATGTTTAAAAAAATTAAATACAAAGAAAAAATATTAAAAGCATCAAGGGAAAAGCAACAAATAACTTACAAGGGAATCCACATAAGGTTAACAGCTGACTTTTCAGCAGAAACTCTGCAAGCCAGAAGGGAGTGGCAGGACATATTTAAAGTAATGAAAGGGAAAAACCTACAACCAAGATTACTCTACCCAGTAAAGATCTCATTCAGATTTGATGGAGAAATTAAAACCTTTACAGATAAGCAAAAGTTAAGAGAATTCAGCACCACCAAACCAGCTTTACAACAAATGCTAAAGGAACTCCTCTACACAGGAAACACAAGAGAAGGAAAAGACCTACAATAACAAACCCAAAACAATTAAGAAAATGGGAATAACAATATACATATTGATAATTACCTTAAATGTAAATGGATTAAATATTCCAACCAAAAGACATAGACTGGCTGAATGGATATAAAAACAAGACTGGTACATATGCTGTCTATAAGAGACCCACTTCAGACCTAGGAACACATACAGACTGAAAGTGAGGGCATGGAAAATGATATTCCATGCCAATGGAAACCAGAAGAAAGCTGGTGTAGCAATTCTCATATCAGACAAAATAGACTTTAAAATACAGGCTATTAAAAGAGACAAAGAAGGACACTACATAATGATCAAGGGATCGATCCAAGAAGAAGATATAACAATTGTAAATATTTATGCACTCAAAGTAGGAGCACCTCAATACATAAGGTAAATGCTAACAGCCATAAAAGGGGAAATCGACAATAACACTATAATAGTGGGGGACGTTAACACCCCACTTTCACCAATGGACAGATCATCCAAAATGAAAATAAATAAAGAAACACAAGTTTTAAATAACACATTAAACAAGATGGACTTAACTGATATTTATAGGGCATTCTATCCAAAAAGAACAGAATACACTTTCTTCTCAAGTGCTCATGGAACATTCTCCAGGATAGACCATATCTTGGGTAACAAATCAAGCCACGGAAAATTTAAGAACATTGAAATTGTATCAAGTATCTTTTCCAACCACAATGCTCTGAGACTAGATATCAATCACAGGAAAAAAACTGAAAAAAAATACAAACACATGGAAGCTAAATAATACTCTATTAAATAACCAAGATCACCAAAGAAATTAAAGAGGAAATCGAAAAGTACTTAGAAACAAATGGCAATGAAAACCCCACGACCCAAAACCTATGGGATGCAACCAAAGCAGTTCTAAGAGGGAAGTTTATAGCAATACAATCCTACATCAAGAAACAAGAAAAACTCTCAAATAAACAACCTAACTGGGCTTCCCTGGTGGCGCAGTGGTTGAGAATCTGCCTGTCGATGCAGGGGACACGGGTTCATGCCCCGGACAGGGAAGATCCCACATGCCACGGAGCGGCTGGGCCCATGTGCCGTGGCCGCAGAGCCTGTGCATCTGGAGCCTGTGCTCTGCAACTGGAGAGGCCACAACAGTGAGAGGCCTGCGTACCACAAAAAAATTAATAAATTAATAAATTTTAAAAAAAACCTAACCTTACACCTAAAACAATTAGAGAAAGAAGAACAAAAAAATCCCCAAAGTTAGCAGAAGGAAAGAAATCATAAAGATCAGATCAGAAATAAATGAAAAAGAAATGAAGAAAACAATAGCAAACATCAAAAAAACTAAAAGCTTGTTCTCTGAGAAGATAAACAAAATTGATAAGCCATTAGCCAGACTCATCAAGAAAAAAAGGGAGAAGACTCAAATCAATGGAATTAGAAATGAAAAAGGAGAAGTAACAACTAACACTGCAGAAATACAAAGGATCATAAGAGATTACTACAAGCAACTATATGCCAATAAAATGGACAACCTGGAAGTAATTGATAAATTCTTAGAAAAGCACAACTTCTGAGACTGAACCAGGAAGAAATAGAAAATATAACAGACCAATCACAAGCACTGAAATTGAAACTGTGATTAAAAATCTTCCAACAAACAAAAGCCCAGGGCCAGATGGCTGCACAGGCAAATTCTATTAAACATTTAGAGAAGAGCTAACACCTATCTTTCTCAAACTCTTCCAGATTATAGCAGAGAGAGGAACACTCCCAAACTCATTCTACGAGGCCACCATCATCCTAATACCAAAACCAGACAAAGATGTCACAAAAAAAGAAAACTACAGTCCAATAACTCTGATTAACATAGATGCAAAAATCCTCAACAAAATACTAGCAACCAGAATCCAGCACACATTAAAAGGATCATACACCATGATCAAGTGGGGTTTATCCCAGGAATGCAAGGATTCTTCAATATATGCAAATCAATCAATGTGATACATTATATTAACAAATTGAAGGATAAAAAGCATATGATCATCTCAATAGATGCAGAAAAAGCTTTCAACAAAATTCAACATCGATTTATGATAAAAACCCTCCAAAAGTAGGCATAGAGGGAACTTTCCTCAACATAATAAAGGCCATATATGACAAACCCATAACCAACATCATTCTCAGTGGTGGAAAACTGCAACCATTTCCTCTAAGATCAGGAACAATACAAAGTTGCCCACTCTCACCACTATTATTCAACAGAGTTTTGTAAGTTTTAGCCACAGCAATCAGAGAAGAAAAAGAAATAAAGGAATCCAAGTTGGAAAAAAAGAAATAAAACTGTCACTGTATGCAGATGACATGATACTATACATAGAGAATCCTACAGATGTTACCAGAAAACTACTAGAGCTAATCAATGAATTTGGTAGCATAGCAAGATATAAAATTAATGCACAGAAATCTCTTGCATTCCTATACACTAATGATGAAAAATCTGAAAGAGAAATTAAGGAAACACTCCCATTTACCACCGCAGAAAAAAAAAAACCTAGGAATAAACCTAAGGAGACAAAAGACCTGTATGCAGAAAACTATAAGACACTGATGAAAGAATTTAAAGATGATACAAACAGATGGAGAGATATACCATGTTCTTGGTTTGGAAGAATCAACATTGTGAAAATGACTCTACTACCCAAAACAATCTCCAGATTCAATGCAATCCCTATCAAACTACCAATGGCATTTTTCACAGAACTTGAACAAAAAAGTTCACACTTTGTATGGAAACACAAAAGACCCTGAATAGCCAAAGCAATCTTGAGAAAGAAAAGTGGACCTGGAGGAAACATACTCGAGGACTTCAGACTATATTACAAAGTTACAGTAATCAAGACAGGATGGTATTGGCACAAAAAGAGAAATATAGATCAATGGAACAGGGTAGAAAGCCCAGAGATAAACCCACGCACATATGGTCACCTTATCTTTGATAAAGGGGGCAAGAATATACAATGAAGAAAAGACAGCCTCTTAAATAAGTGGTGGTTGGAAAACTGGACAGCTACAGGTAGAAGAATGAAATTAGAACACTCCCTAACACCATACACAAAAATAAACTCAAAATGGATTAAAGACCTAAATGTAAGGCCAGACACTATCAAACTCTTAGAGGAAACATAGGCAGAACACTCTATGACATAAATCACAGCAAGATCCTTTTTGACCCACCACCTAGAGAAATGGAAATAAAAACAAAAATAAACAAATGGGACCTAATGAAACTTCAAAGTTTTTTTACAGCAAAGGAAACCATAAACAAGACCAAAGGAGAACCCTCAGAATGGGAGGAAATATTTGCAAATGAAGCAACTGACAAAGGATTAATCTCCAAAACAGCTCATGCAGCTCAATAGCAAAAAAACAAACAACCCAATCCAAAAATGGGCAGAAGACTTAAATAGGCATTTCTCCAAAGAAGATATACACACTGCCAACAGACACATGAAAGAATGCTCAACATCATTAATCATTAGAGAAATGCAAATCAAAACTGCAATGAGATATCATCTCACACCAGTCAGAATGGCCAGCATCAAGAAATCTAGAAACAATAAATGCTGGAGAGGTTGTGGAGAAAAGGGAACACTCTTGCACGGCTGGTGGGAATGTGAATTGGTACAGCCACTATGGAGAACAGTATGGAGGTTCCTTAAAAAAACTAAAAATAGAACTACCTTATGACCCAGCAATCCCACTACTAGGCATATACCCTGAGAAAACCATAATTCAAAAAGAGACATGTACCAAGATGTTCATTGCAGCTCTATTTACAATAGCCCGGAGCTGGAAACAACCTAAATGTCCATCATCGGATGAATGGATAAAGAAGATGTGGCACATATATACAATGGAATATTACTCAGCCATAAAAAGAAACGAAACTGAGCTATTTGTAATGAGGTGGATAGACCTAGAGTCTGTCATACAGAGTGAAGTAAGTCAGAAAAAGAAAGACAAATACCGTATGCTAACACATATATATGGAATTAAAAAAAAAATTTCATGAAGAACCTAGGGGTAAAACGGGAATAAAGACACAGACCTACTTGAGAATTGACTTGAAGATATGGGGAGGGGGAAGTGTAAGCTGTGACAAAGCGAAAGAGAGGCATGGACATGTATACACTACCAAACGTGAGGTAGATAGATAGTGGGAAGCAGCCGCAGGGCATGGGGAGATCAGCTCGGTGCTTTGTGACCGCCTGGAGGGGTGGGATGGGGAGGGTGGGAGAGAGGCAGATGCATGAGGGAAGGGATGTGGGAACGGATGTATATGTATGACTGATTCACTTTGTTATAAAGCAGAAACTAATAAAAAAAATTTTAAAAAAAAACCAAACAACCCAATCCAAAAATGGGCAGAAGACCGAAATAGACATTTCTCCAAAGAAGATATACAGAATGCCAACAAACACATGAAAGAATGCTCAACATCATTAATCATTAGAGAAATGCAAATCAAAACTACAATGAGATATCATCTCACACCAGTCAGAATGGCCATCATCAAAAAATCTAGAAACAATAAATGCTGGAGAGGGTGTGGAGAAAAAGGAACCCTCTTGCACTGTTGGTGGGAATGTAAATTGATACAGCCACTATGGAGAACAGTATGGAGGTTCCTTAAAAAACTACAAATAGAACTACTATATGACCCAGCAATCCCACTACTGGGCATATACCCTGAGAAACCATAATTCAAAAAGAGTCCTGTACCAAAATGTTCATTGCAGCTCTATTTACAATAGCCAGGTCATGGAAGCAACCTAAATGTCCATCAACAGATGAATGGATAAAGAAGATGTGGCACATATATACAATGGAATATTACTCAGCCATAAAAAGAAACGAATTTGAGTTATTTGTAGTGAGGTGGATGGACTTAGAGTCTGTCATACAGAGTGAAGTAAGTCAGAAAGAGAAAAACAAATACCGTATGCTAACACATATATATGGAATCTAAGAAGAAGCAAAAAAAAAAAAGGTCATGAAGAACCTAGGGGTAAGATGGGAATAAAGACACAGACCTACTAGAGAATGGACTTGAGGATATGGGGAGAGGGAAGGGTAAGTTGTGACAAAGTGAGAGAGTGGCATGGACATATAGACACTACCAAATGTAAAATAGCTAGTGGGAAGCAGCCGCATAGCACAGGGAGATCAGCTCGGTGCTTTGTGACCACCTAGAGGGGTGGGATAGGGAGGGTGGGAGGGAGGGAGACGCAAGAGGGAAGAGATATGGGGACATATGTATATGTATAACTGATTCACTTTGTTATAAAGCAGAAACTAACACACCATTGTAAAGCAATTAGACTCCAATAAAGATGTTACCAAAAAAAGAACAAAATAAAACCAAAAAAAGATTAAAGTAAAAAAACAATGGTTCTGATGAACCTAGGGGCAGAACAGGAATAAAGACACAGGCATAGAGAATGGACTTGAGGACACAGGGAGGGGGAAGGGTAAGCTGGGACGATGTGAGAGAGTGGCATGGACATATATACACTACCAAACATAAAATAGATAGCTAGTGGGAAGCAGCTGCATAGCACAGGGAGATCAGCTAAGTGCTTTGTGACCACCTAGAGGGGTGGGTTAGGGAGGGTGGGAGGGAGAAGCAAGAGGGAGGGGATATGGGGATATACATATGCATATGGCTGATTTGCTTTGTTGTACAGCAGAAAGTAACACAACACTGTGAAACAATTATACTCTAATAAAGATGTTAAAAAAAAAATGAGGTCCGTGGACCAGCAGCTTTAATGTCACCTGGGAATATGTTAGAAAAGCAAAACCTCAGCCCCCTTCACAGGCCGACTGACTAGGAATCTGCATTTGAACACAATAAAGTTTGAGAAGCATCACTATACATGTCAGCCGTGACCAAAATATCCTCCAGTTCTCCAGAGTGCTTTCCCTTCCCCACGTGAAATTCTACCATTCAGAAATCCTTTGTGGTTAACAAGCCTTTAAAAAGGAAAATATCTCTGAGTAGGTTAATGGCCCAGGCCTAAGGAGAAATTGTTCAAGGAGATTGCTTTCTTCCCTTCGAACCTTTACCTGACATGAGATGCACAGTGCTTACAGAATAGAGGTTTTATTTGGAAAAGACAGTGAAAGTGGGGAGAGCCCAGTCTCTCTCTAGGATCATTGCAATAACCTTGTAGCCTGCTTCTCACTTCCTCCTTCACCCCCTACTGTCTAGTCTCCACTTAGCAGCTAGAGGAGCTTTAAGAAATGCAGATCAGGTCATGGAATTCCCTTCCCACTGCATTTGGAATAAAACCTGAACCCCTGATATGGAAAAGAAGACCCAGGAAAATCTCCCCCAGGCTGGCGGAATCCCACTCTTGTGCTCCCAAACCCAGCCCCGTTGACCTGCCTCCTGTCTCCAGGCTTCCTCTGCCTTCAAGCTCTGTGCCTGCTGTTCCTTTTGCCTGGAACTCTCTGGCCTGGATCTTCCCCGACCAGCTGGCTCCTCATCACCCAGTCTACACTTAAACGTTTCCTTTCAGAGAGGCCACTGCTGACCAGACCCAAACTATCATTCTATCCCATCATTTGCTTTCTTTTCTTCATTGTAGTCATCATGATTTGAATCTGTCCAACTTACTTATTTGCTTATTTATTTTCTGTACACCTCACACACACACACACACACACGCACACACACCACTCATCCATAGACACAAACTAGATGTAAACTCCATCAGAACAGCTCGTGTCAGCACCCAGAGTGGTACCTGGCCCAGAGTAAATGCTCAATAAACACTGTGGGGCAACTGCAAGTGTGAATGAAGGTGAATACATGGCAAAGTTCTTCACCACACACCGCCACCACCAAGATCAGCCCTGCACCCTGAAAAGGAAAAGAAGCCCTCTCACTTTTTTTTATTCTGCTCCCCATACTCTGTGGCCTGTCCCCACTCCCTCCCTGGACACACCCCTATTTTGGGTACTATGGGTATCCAAGTGTGAAGAAGTTTCCAGAAGGCCCATGAGGGCAAGCTGGTCTGAGGGCTTGGGGAGCCCACCAATGACAGGTCCTAGGGTAAGTCTGAACTGAGGATGACAACCACACCTCTAGAGATTCATAAAGTTGCCAGATACCAATTTGTTAAACCGTTAGATGCTCATGAGCACCTGATCAGGGCAGAGCTTCCTGTGAGGGGCCACATTACTGAAAGTGTGCTTGCTCCATGGGAAGTCCAAGAAAAGAAGGCTTTATGGACACAACGCCCAGCCTCCACATACACACGCACCCCACGTGCAGGCAGGTGTGAAGGACTGCCAGGCAGATGGGATGATGGTCAAGGAGGCGGAGCCCCAGGCCCCGCCGCACCGCTCAGCGCTGGGATGCGCCCCACTGGGTGACCCCTCTCCCTCTGGGATTGCACTGTAACCAGGAGCCCACATATCTGCTGGGTCATTTTCTAGACACAGGCTCAATAAGTTCAATCAAGCCACCAGGTCAGGAAGTTTCTTTGCCAGCTATTTCCTACACAGGTCTCCCCTGTGGACCTCAGGCACCTCTCCAAAGATAGCCCCGTGCCCCCATGTCTAGGCTCCTGGGAACACCTTGCTGTATCCCAGGACCAGCCAGCTACCTGGGCCATGATGGGACCTCTTGTCTTTTGTAGGCTGACCTGGGAAGCCATCCTCCACGTACCACATTATTTTTATGGGAGCAAGGACTCTGGCTTCACAAAAATCCATTAACAAGATAAATCATGGGGCTGCTGTGCTCTTGCCATACCTGCTAACAGTGCATCTCAGAGGCAGAAGTGCTGTGGGGCTTTCTCCCCCTTCCTCCCCATTATGTATCCTTCCTGTCATCTCCTTTCATATTTACCGTTGTCTTTACCAGTGTGGACAAATCACTTTTCCTTCTTTCGGCTCTTTCTCCATTTCAGGCTCTTGTCTCATACTTTGGAGGTGTCTGCCCAGCCCTTCCCCTCCCCCACTCTTTAGGATTGCCCCCTATCTCTCAGAATGTCCACTAGAATAGTGAGAGAAGAAGGAAGCTGCAGGAGAGGAGACCTGCAAAACAATAAGAAAGCATCATCCTGTTCTGTTCCAGCTCCTGGCTCTCCACCCCTGGGGAGCCTCCCTGGCGTGAGGCCCACCCATCACTGCACATCTGGTAGTAACGGCCCCTACTTGAAAGGGTTTTCTCACTCATGACCAGAACCAATATGGGGAACTGCTTCTACATCCTCTGGCCCTCTTTGCTTTTATTTAATGTTTCATTTTTTTTTAATTGAAGCATAGTTGATATTGATATATAAGTTACAGGTGTAGAATACAGTGATTCACAATTTTTAAAGGTAATGCTCCACTTATAGTTATTATTAAATATTGTCTTATATTCCCTGTGCTATACTATATATCTGATATATCCTTATAGCTTATTCTGTACATAATAGCTTGTACCACTTAGTCCCCTACTCCTATCTGGCCCCTCCGCCCTCTGCCTTGCTTGGACTCACTTTTTATTCCCTCCTCATCATCTACCCTCAGCACTTCCTCTGGTCTTTTTGCAGCCATTGTAAGACCCCTGAGATTAGCAAATCAGTCCCTGGGTATCCTCACCTCACAGGTCCTAGCTGCCAGTGGGCTTGAAGCAAAGGCCTGGGAGAGAGGGGTCAGAAAGGGCGTATGTGGGGTCTTAGGCCTGATCTCAAGGAGGGCCTTTGCCCACTTGTGACAAGTGACAGATCTGGAGGACCTAATGTACTCTGTGTACTGAATTCAGTGGCAGGGGCATCAGGGCACAAGAGTGGGTGCTGCTCACTTGGGGACCATGGCAGAGTCCGACGGCCTTCTGTTCAGACCCAACCCCCACCCCTGCTCCCCCCAACCTCAGCAACCTCCTCCCACAGCCTCCAGGCTCCTCTCCACATTGGTCCTCCCCTCCTTCTCCCCAGTCCCAGCTCCCTTTAAACACAAGCAGAAACAAACTATTTATGAAGAGCCCTCATTTATGATGCAACCATAATGCCAGGGAAGACACCGATAATTTATTTAATGAGCCCAGACACGATGATTCGCAAATGATGATTCCAGTCAGAAATGAGCTTCCTTAATTTGCTGTGAGCCCTCTGCTTTGATTTAGAGCCTCAAGTGTAACTCAGACCCACAGATCTCCTCGGCGTTTGTGTCGCTCCTGCCTGAGGCTCCAGCACAATCACCTTGCACTGTGGTCCTTCACACCCAGCCACGCGGAGCAGCCACTTCCCATCACCCAGCCACGCTTAGCTGTCTCCCCACATCCTGCCCCTGGGCTACCGACTCTGCTCTGCGGGAACCTCCCCAACCCGCAGTGCACCTGGCCTACCTGTGTGGGATGGCAGAAGAGCATCCCCAGGCAGACTTTCCTGAGGGCCTCACCACAGATGCCCACCCCACCCACAAGTCACAGCCGCATTGGGCTTTGTGCCAATCACCGTTGGCACCAAGACAGGTCACAGACCTGGATGCCGCTGGCATAAGCCCAACTGTAGTAAGTTAACAGGTGGAGATGTTTTCCAACTGCCAGTGTGCACCTGTCCACAGGCCTCAGGGTGTACCCCTGGGGGTGGAGAGAGGCTGCTGGAGGTGGTTAAAACTCTGTCTGAGCTTCAGCATCTCAAGTCCCCTCCTCCTGCTATCCTCGGTGACCTCATTTTTCTTTATCACCTGAGCAAATGTGGATTACAGTTTGCTGCCCGTGTGTGAATTTTAATTATTTTAATTTTTAAATTTAGCTATTTTTACACAAGTTACACAAACACATGGGTTAAAGAAACAAACAGTTCTACAAAGCACATATTCATACAGTGTATTCATACCTGTAGCCTCATGCAGAGGCTGCATGAGGCTACATGTATGTATTCATACATGTAGCCTCATGCAGAGGCTGCTGGCAGGCAGGGCCAGGTCATTGGGTGGCTGTGTGCAGAGCCAGGGGTGTCCTGGGGCTGGGGCTGGCCCACTGATGGGCAGGGTCAGGTCCTGGAGCATCTGGATGTGGGATCCAGAGGGTTCAGGGTTGGTACCAGCCCATGGGTTGGTAGGGATGGGTCCCAGGGCATCTAGCAGTGGGACCCAGGGGGTGTCCTGGACTGGTGCCAGCCCACTGTTTGGCAGGCCCAGGTCCCTAGGTGGCTGGCTGCAGGGGCTGGAGGGTCCCAGGACTGCTGCCAACTGGCTGGTGGGCAGGTAAGCCCTCAGGACTAATAGACTATAGGGAGGACTTAGTACCAGTGTCCCTGTGGCAGAATGAGCTCCCCAAAATTGCTGCCACCAGCATCTACGTCTCCAGGGGTATTCACAGACATTTGCCTCCTACCTCTCTGGGAGTGTCTCTGTATGACCCAGGCTCCTTTCAATTTACTGCCTCTGAACTGGGACTTGGAGTATGTGAGATTTTGCCTGTGCCTTTTAACAATGGAGTCTGTTTCCTGCAGACCACCAGCTCTCCCATACATAAGTCCCATTGGCTTTCAAAGCCAGATATTCTGGGGGCTCATCTTCCTGGTTCAGGACCCCTGGGATAGGGAGCCTGATGTAGGGCTTGGACTCCCTCCTCTACAATTTTATTATCCTCCCACTTGTGGGTCACCTACACAGGGATGTGGGTCCTGACTATACCACATCTACACTCCTCCTACCTTTCTCTTCCTTCTGTAGACCTTTAATTGTGGAAAATCTTTTCTGCTAGTTTTTGGATCATTCTCAGCAATAGTTGTTCTGTAAATAGTTGTAATTTTGGTGTGCCCATGGGAAGAGGTGAGCTCAGGGTCTTCCTACTCTGCCGTCTTGGCCACACAGTCATCATTTAAAACCTCATCTGTCTTTTCCCTTCTTCAATCTTCCTTTCTCCAGTCCAGGTTCCATCCACACTGAACTTGTCTCTGTGTTGTCCAATATGGTAGCCACTAGTCATATATGTCTAGTGATAGGTCTCCAGATAGAGCCCTGCCCTTTCCCACAACTCTTACATATGTCATTCCTTCCATCTGTAATGTGATCTTTTTTGCCCTCTCATTTTGAAATCAAGGTCTTTTCTGGACTTTCTATAAATCACTCATCCCTCTCCAAAATTCTGGGTTGGATGTCTTTCCTTTGTATACTCAGAGAACTATAAATTTATAGTTCCTTTTTATAATTTTGACACGGTTGTTATAAATATATGTTTACACGTTTTTTCTGCACTGGGCTATGAATTCATCCAGGATGAGTATTCATATTATTTACATCTGTTTCCTCAAGGCTTGTTTCAGTGTCTAGAATTGGATACACTTCTGTGGAGTAAAGAATGAAGGAGAAAGCATGCAAAAAATGAAGAGGGAAAGAGAAAGGTAGAAAGAACAAGAAGGGTAAGTCCTGGCATTCACTTCCATTTGACCTGTGCCTTCATCACAACTCATTTTCCACTAACATTTGACTTCTTTCCATTAACTTGTGTGGTAGATTTTATTATTGCTCTCAAGTATATGCTGCCCACCCTTATAGGAGGATTATAATTCCCACCCCACCCCACAGATTTGGCCATGTGACTTGCCTTGCCCATTCAAATGTGAGTGGAAGGGATGTGTGACATTTTAGAACTGAAGACTCAAAGCTATTGTGTGATTCAGGCATATTTCCATTTATTTTGCCACAAAATCAGTGACGTCCCAGATAAGAGCTGATGCTTCCTCCTGGATCCCAAAATGAAGACAATGTGGAACAGAGCTGTAGCTAACTTGCAATGGAACTGACCTCCAAGTGGATGGAGAAATTAGTCTTTGTTATTATAAACCACTGATTGAGGGTTGTTTATTATTGGCCAATAAGTTAGCCTAAGCTGAATGATAAGTACAACTGGTGACAATCCCATGGTATACAATGCAAGAAGAGTCATAGGATTTGAGAATATAACAGAAAGTCATCCTATTAGCCTCCTTGCCAACACAGAAATCTTCTGTCCAGCACCCTGGGTCTTTGAAATTCTACCTGAACTCCTTTGGTGCCAGGGAAGGGAACTCATTAGATTGTGTGTCAATTCATTTCACTGTTGGAATTCAAATTGTTAAAATATATTTCAGTTGGTTCTCCCCCACGGTTCTAGTCCTACCACCTGTAGCCATTCAGATCAATCCACTCTGTATTCCACAAGACTGAACTTGAGTTATTAAATGCTTAGTCAAGTCCAGGCTAAACATTGCAAGTTCTTACTTTATTGTAAGACTTGGAAGATGAGACAGAACCTATTCTGACTCTTTATGACAAATAAAGACATTCTTTGTAGTCCAAAGATACCATAATTCTTTGTATATTCCACAAATGGAAATGGTACTTTTTAAACAAATTTTACCATTTTACATCTTTAAAATTAACAGAAACATTCAATCAATGAGCTTGACACTTAGTAAAATATACTATCAGTATTTTGCTAGCATGTTTTTTTAAAATACACATGATTTGGTAAACAGGTCTTGAAAACAATGCTTTTTTTTTTTTTTTTTTTTTTTTTTTTTTTTGCGGTATGCGGGCCTCTCACTGTTGTGGCCTCCCCCGTTGCGGAGCACAGGCTCCGGACGCGCAGGCTCCGGACGCGCAGGCTCAGCAGCCATGGCTCACGGGCCCAGCCGCTCCGCGGCACATGGGATCCTCCCAGACCGGGGCACGAACCCGCATCCCCTGCATCGGCAGGCGGACTCTCAACCACTTGCGCCACCAGGGAGGCCCAACAATGCATATTTTAAATGCTTCCAAGTAGTCAAGAGATGAATGTAGCCCTACATAGATGCCACTACATTTCCGAAATCCATCATGGTTTTATTCCAATGAGACTTCCACTGATTTATGCATTGTGTTGCTTTAAAAAAAACCAAAAAGACAGTTGTTAGGAGAAGTAGACTCTGAGTGACTACAGAGGGTAGAAGAAAAAACACTATGGTCAATTAGCAGGGGGTGAAAAATGATTTCCACTTTGAATAAACAGTTTTCTTTTTATATCATTGATCCTTCTTATTTAATTACAAAAGTAAATCATGAATACACACATATCATAAAAAATTCAAACACTATTGAACCCTACAGAGCACAAGTCCAACAGAACTTTCTGTGATGATGGAAATGTTCTATACCTATTCTGTTCAGTAAAGTAGCCATTAGCCACCTGTGGCTATTGAGCATACTAGAAATGAACTACTGAGACTGAGAAACTGATTTTCATATTTATTTAATTTTAATTAAGTTTAAATATTTATATGTAGCTAGTGGCTACCATATTGGACAGCACAGATACAGAATAAAAAATAAAATCACATACATCTTCAAAGCCCATAAGAAACCATTATTAATGGTTTGGTGTATTCTTAGGACAATTTTGGGGGAGGAGGTATGCTATATGTCATATGTAATGAATACAGTAGTTTACAGCATGGCCTCTGGAGGAAGATAGGCTGGATTCAAATCCTGAGTCTGTAGCATACTACATGCATGATCTGAAGCAGGTTCATTAGCTTCTTAGCTTCCTCATATGTAAAATGGGCCTAATCATGATAACTACCTCTTAGGGATCTTTCAGGAAGTAAATTATCCAATACATTTAAAGCCCTTAGAGCAGTTCCTGTTACATCATAAACATTCACTAAATGTTAGTTGATGGTATTAATATTATTTTATGCATGTTATTCTGTGGCTTATGTTGTATTTCTTGCCATAGAAAGCTTTCCATGTCACAGTGTATAGATCTTCCTTACTTAAAAAAAAATTAATTTATTTGTTTGTTTGTTTTTTATTTTATTTATTATTTATTTGTTTATTTATTTATTTTTGGCTGTGTTGGGTCTTCATTGCTGCACACAGGCTTTCTCTAGTTGTGGCGAGAGGGAGCTACTCTTTGTTGCGGTGCACAGACTTCTCATTGCGGTGGCTTCTCTTGTTGCGGAGCACGGGCTCTAGGCACGCGATCTTCAGTAGTTGTGGCGTGTGGGCTCAGTAGTTGTGGTGCATGGGCTTAGTTGCTCCACAGCATGTGTTTATCTGCCTGCCAATGCAGAGGACACGGGTTCGATCCCTGGTCTGGGAAGATCCCATGTGCTGCGGAGCAACTAAGCCCATGCACCACAACTACTGAGCCTGCGCTCTAGAGCCTACGAGCCACAAGTACTGAAGCCCACGTGTCTAGAGCCCATGCTCCACAGCAAGAGAAGCCACAGCAATGAGAAGCCGACACACTGCAATGAAGAGTAACCCCTGCTATCCGCAGCTATAGAAAGCCTGTGCACAGCAACAAAGACCCAACACAACCAAAAATTTAAAAAATAAATAAATAAATTTATTAAAAATAAATAAATAAATAAAAATAGTAAATGCTCTGTGGTGACCTAAATGGGAAAGATACCCAAAAAAGAGAGGCTATGTGTATATGTATAGCTGATTCATTTTGCTACAGTACAGTAGAAACTAACACAACGTTGTAAAGCAACTATACTCCAAAAAAATATTAATTTAAATAAATAGTAAATGTACATGGTAAAAAAGTAAACAGAATAGTAAGAATCTACTGATTTTCACTTGCTGAAATGATAGACTAGGTAATTCAGATTAATCCTCCCCTAAAATACTCTAAGAATTGGACCAAACATTTTTTTAAAAACTGATTAAAAGAATTAGAAAGTTAACAAAATAGTGAAGAATTACCAAGTATTAGGGGAAAACAGAGGCCCAGGAGGCTAGCCCTGTTCTCCATCTGATTTTTCCCTGACAGAATAATAGGGGATCCAAATACTGGGGTTATCAGATACAGACTTTGAAATAACTGTACTTACACTCAAGTAAATAAAAGGTAAAATTGAGAATTTCAGAAGAGGACTAGAAACTATAATAAAAAAAAAAAGGAAATCCTAACACATGAAACATGCAGGGAATGTTTCATTGTTTTCAATTATCTGGAAAATTTTATAAAATCAATCTGTTACTTTAAAATTTATAAGAATTCACCTATAAAACTGCCTGGGTCTGCTTATTTATTTTGTGGAAATATTATTTTCTGTTGTCACTGATTCTGTTTTGTTTAATTATGTTTTCTAGATGTTTTAAGAAAGTAATGTGATGGGCTCAAGCCATCCATATTATTCTCTTGCTACCTTTTTACATATGTGCTGTACCTTTAAATTGTACCCCTTTTCAATTCTAAATTTGTTTTTGTGTGTGTACTTTATTATTTTCTGGATTCATTTCAGAGAACAAACTTTTGGCTGTGTTGATCTTCTTTCTCATATATTTGTTTTCTGCTTCTTTAGTTTCTGCTTTTATTTTTTTTATTATCTCATTACTTCTTTATTTTGTATTTGTTCTGTTCTTTTTTCTTAAGTCCTTAACTTTGTATAACTTTGACACTTAGGTCATTAAACTTAAGCCTTTCTTCTAATATAAGGCCTTTTAAAATATTTATATAACTTCTCTTTAAGTATTGTTTGAGCTATCTCATAAGCTTTTTTTTTAACATCTTTATTGGAGTATAATTGCTTTACCAATGGTGTGTTAGTTTTTCATAAGCTTTTATATGCAGTATTTTCACGACAACACTGTTTCACTTTAAACAGTGTAATATTGTTTCTGTTTCCCCTTGTGGTCTTCCTCTGATCAATTTGGAAATGTCTTATATTTCCAAAGACACAAGTTTTTATCCTAAGTTTAAATTGTGGGCACATAAGGTGGTGTGCATGATACAGATTCATTGGTATTTCCGAGTCATTTTGCAACCTAAAACATGGCATCGATATTTGTAAATGCTCTGTGTATGCTTAAGAAAAATATGCATTCTAGAAGTAATTGGTAAAAGTTTCTAAATACATCTATATTAAGTCAAATCTGTTAATTGTATTATTTAAAGAACAATTTACAAAATCAATTACATTGCCGTACACAAGCAATAAACTGTTAGAAACTGAAATTTTTAAACAACACTAACCACTTACAATAGCATTAAAAAAAAATCAGGTCCCTAACGAAATGTGTTAAGACCTCTATGTTGAATATTATAAAACTTTATGGAAAGACAGTAAATAAGATTTAAATTAATGAAGAGACATATATTACTCATACTTTAGAAGACTCAGTGTTATAAAGATTTCAGTTCTCCCCATTATGTTTGTGTGTGTGTGTGTGTGTGTGTGTAAATTGACAAATGGCTCTAAAGTTTACACAAAAGTACAAATAATCAAGAATATCTAAGACACTTAAAGAAGAATCAACTATCAAGATTTATTTTGAAATATGATAATTATAACAATATGGTTTTGATGCAGGGAGAGACAAATTAAGATAATGAAACAGTATAGAAACCCAGAAATAGACCCATTCGTATGTGTATATTTGCTTTATGACAGAGATGATGCTGTATATCAGTGGGGAAAGGAAAGATTTTTTTTCAATAAATAGGGCTGAACAAAGGGGTTATCCTTATTGGAAAAAGAAAGAAAGAAATGAAAACAGAGTTTATAGTATATACAAAATTTATTTCCAAGTAAATTAAAATACCAACTAGAAAAGTTAAACTGTAAAACTTTAGTAGAAAAATGTCTTTATTACTTCAGGTTGGGAATGAATGTATTAAGATGCCAAAAGAAAACAAGACTTAAAGTTAAATAAATTCTACTAAATTAAAATAAATTCTGTTAATCAAAAGATAGCATTGAGAAAGAGAAAAAGATAAGCCATTAGTGGAAGAAGATAGTTGTAATATATATAACCAATAAGGAATCTGTATATAAAGTACTTTTACAAATAAACAAGAAAAAGGGAAAAACCTGATGGAGAAATGAACAAAAGATGTGTTAGTCACTTCATAAAGGACAAAATCTCAATAATCAATGAGCACATAGAAAGATGCCCACCCTCATTAGTAACCAGAGAAATAAAAATTTAAACCACATTGATATACAAATATTCATTCAACAGATTGAAGAAATTTTAAAGTCTAACAGTGCTAAATGCCAGTGAGGATGTGGAGCAAAGGGAGCTCTCATATACTGTCAGTAGACGTAAAAATTGGCTCCGCCATCTTTGACAATGGGGTTTCAAAGCTGAACATGTGCATATGTCATGACCCAGCATTTCCACTCCTAGATCCATACCTTAGAGAAAGTCTTGCACACATGCACCAAAAGATATGCACAGGAAACTTTCATACAACTCAGATAACTGGCAACATGGGATTGGGTGAATAAATTACGATACAGGCTAATAATCTTTTATACAAAACACAGTGAGTGTTGTTTAATTTCAGAAAGACAGTAGACTATTGTGTATACATATATATACACATATATAAACATGTACAAATATATACATATACATGTGTATACATAGGTACATACATATACATGTGTACATATACATATATGTACCTATGTATACATACATTTATATATAGATAGTTGTATGATGCAACACCCCAGATTCAAACACATAACATTTACTGAAGCAAATACATGAATGTTCACACTAAATTGGATCAATAAATACCATAAACATCAGTTCAAGTTTTTTACTTTACAAATTTCAGAAAAAAGATGTTATACATTCACATGATGAAATAGCATAGAGCAAAGAAAATGAATAAACTGTAGCTACACGATCATCATGGATGATTCAGAAACATAATGATAAGTGGAAGAAGTTAATCAGAAATAGCAAAACTAACTATATTAATTAGGGACACATAATTGTGGCAACACCATAAGCAAAGCAAGGCAATGATTAACAATGGATATTTCTAGGGGGAAGCCCGGGACATGATCAGGGAGTACTCTATTTGTTACTCCCTTAATTTTAAATTATATATATATATTTTAAATCATATTTATACACACACATACTTTTGTATATATGATACATTTCACAATAAAAAGTAAAAGATATTAAGACTATTGATTTTTATATATTGATTTTATAACTAAGCCACCTTATTATTCTTTTATTGTTTCTAATACTTTTCCCACCAATTATTTTGGTTTGTATATGATAGTATCAACAGCATATAATGATAATTTTCTTTTCTCCTTTCTAATATTGATACTTATTTCTTTTGTCTTATAATTGCATTAGCCAATGCTTCTAGATCAACACTGAAATAACAGTGATGGTCTTTTTCTCGGCACCGCTCATGGATCTCCCCTGCAGTGTTCCCCCATTAAATGTGTAAGGAACTTTTGCATGGTCAGAATAGTCTCGGGATGAACTAAACCACTTGGAAAGACAGGCAGTGAGCCTCTGTGAACTAGAGCTTTAGTTTGTTGCTGGTTTGTCATTGCACAGATATGGGAGACCCTGACATCATCCCACGGCTCCCCATGGAGCCAAATGGAAGGGACCAAAATGAAACAAGCACGGCCAGTGGGCAGGAAGGCAGACACACCACCAGTGATGAGCTCATGCAAAGGCCAGACTGAGTGCCCTGCAGAGCCCAAGAGTGCTCACATCAGGCTCACCTTCAATCACAAAATTGTCTGGTCACAAACAGGCTGGAGGGAGTCCTCCGTCTCAAACCAGACACCTGCCTGCCTGTGACAGATCTAACCCCACAGGCCATTCTTTGAGCAGAGCACAGCTGAATCCAGAACAAACACCTCTCTCAAAGGGCCTGTGTTTCACTTAATAGAGTTCAAATTGAGTGTCCAGAAACCTTGATGCTTTTTTATTTCCTTGATGTCTTCTGCGGCAGCTGTAGGGATTCCCCGTTCCCCTTCCGGCCCAGATCTCAGGACCTCCTAAATGCAGAAGGCTGACACTACCAGAACTTACCAATTGTTTAAAAACAGGGCCCGAGATGAGTTGCTGAAAGGCTGGCTGAAAACATTAGGGGTCTGTATATATATATATAATACACTTGCAGAACTTCCAGGTGGGAAGTGTGTTAATAATTGCTTCCAGAGCCTGGGTGGGCAACAACACTGAAACTTTTAAAAAATAGAGTTTTGGGGGCTTCCCTGGTGGCGCAGTGGTTGAGAGTCTGCCTGCCGATGCAAGGGACACGGGTTCGTGCCCTGGTCCAGGAAGATCCTACATGCCGCGGAGAGGCTAGGCTCGTGAGCCATGGCCGCTGAGCCTGCGCATCCGGAGCCTGTGCTCCGCAACAGGACCGGCCACAACAATGAGAGGCCCGCGTACCACACACACACACACACAAAATAAAGTTTTGGGCTTCCCTGGTGGCGCAGTGCTTGAGAATCTGCCTGCCAATGCAGGGGACACAGGTTCGAGCCCTGGTCTGGGAGGGTCCCACATGCCGCGGAGCAACTGGGCCCTTGAGCCACACTACTGATCCTGCGCGTCTGGAGCTTGTGCTCCACAACAGGAGAGGCCACGACAGTGAGAGGTCCGCGCACCGCAGTGAAGAGTGGCCCCCGCTCGCCGCAACTAGAGAAAGTCCTCGCACAGAAACGAAGACCCAACACAGCCAAAAACAAATAAATAAAAATTTTAAAAGATAGAAAATAAACTTGTTTTTAAAAAAATAAAAATAAAAATACAGTTTCAAAAGTCCTATCCCAGGCTAATGGAATTAGAATCTCAAGATGATAGGGCATGGGAATGAGAGGTTTTTTTGTTTTGTTTTTGTTTTTGTTTTTGTTTTTTTTTTTTTTTTTTTTTTTTGGCGGTACGCAGGCCTCTCCCTGTTGTGGCCTCTCCCGTTGTGGAGCACAGGCTCCGGACGCACAGGCTCAGCGGCCATGGCTCACGGGCCTAGCCTCTCCGCGGCATGTGGGATCCTCCCAGACCGGGGCACGAACCCATGTCCCCTGCATCGGCAGGTGGACTCTCAACCACTGCGCCACCAGGGAAGCCCCGGAATGAGAGTTTTTAACAAGTGATATTAGTTAGCTATTACTACAAAATAGCTCACTATTTTGAAACCACCCCAAAACCCAGTGGCTTAAAGCAGTAAGCATTTATTATTTCTCATGAATCTACAGGTCAGCTGAGCAGTCCTCAGCCTGACTCACCCGTGCATCTGTGGTCATCTGTACTTTGGGTTGGTGGTTTTACTGACTTGGATGGGCCCTCTCATTTGAGGGTGTTGGGCTGGCTAAGGCTGGTGTATGATGAGCTGGACTGGGACAACTGATTCCCATCCCCATGGTCTTTCCTCTTCCTGTAGGCTAGCCTGGGCTTGTAGAGGGCTCTGAGAGAGCTAAAGCAAGCAAGACTTCTTGCGGCTTAAGCTTGGAACAGGTATACTGTCACTTCCACCTCATGCTATTGGCCAAAGCAAGTCATAAGGCCAGTCCAGATTCACACGGAAAGGGCATAGATGTTACCTCTTCATGGGGGGAGCTCAAAGTTCCATTGCAAGAAGCTTGGGTGTTGGGAGGGATGAAAACTGGGGACATTTTTGCAATCAATCTGCTATACATCTCCCCTAATGAGCCTAATGCAGGCAGTCTGGCATCAATCTACACACCGTCCATGTATTCCAGGCAATCAATGCCTACAGAGAAAATGCCTACAGGGAAAGCTACTCAAGGCCTTCCATTGTATCATGCATCCATGGGCCTTAATTAATTCTCACAATCCAGAGCCTGTGCATTGTTACTAAGACCAGAACCTCAACTTTTTCAACACTGCAAAGGTAGTCTTAGGCCTGGTTGACCCCAACCAACTCACAAAAGCCTCAATTCTTGCCAACCAAAGACCAATCAATTCCTTTACATAGAACATGTAAGCAGCTGCCCAGACATTTGGATCAGTGTTCTTTTCCTATAAGCAGAGACATGGGAACACAAATGAGAATCAGAGAGTTGCTCTATGTATCACGTAGGGCCATTGATAGAAAAACCAGCTCAAACTGACTGAAGCAAAGAGAGAAGTATGGGTCACACAGTACATTTGTGTAGGTCTGGCTATAGGTCCATCTTGACCTAGGAGCTCAAATCATGCCTTCCTGCTCAGCCACTCTACCTTTTGGCTCTGGCTTCTGCTATCTGGACTTCAATCTCAAGCTGCATTAGGATACTCAGCAAAGCCAGGCTCACAACTTCATAGGTTCAAGGTCAACTGAAAAATAGAATATGCTTATCTCTCAATATTCCAGCAAAATCTCGTTTCTTCCTAGTGACTCTTACTGGATCATATGCCCATCTCTACACCAATCCCTGTGGGAGGAGAATGTGCTCTTCTATATTCTAATGTGGAGAGACTGACAATAAATAAGAACTGCAGTATGTTAGATGGTGATATGGTTACAGGGAAAAATATATAGATGGAGAGTGGAGAATGTTGGGCTAGGGGCCCAATTTTACATGAGGTGGCCAGAGAAGACATCCCTGAGAAGCGTGGAGTGAACATGGGGCTGGGCAAGGTGTGCAAATGCCTAGAGAAGGGCATTCCAAAAAAGGAACAGTCAGTGCAAAGGCCCTGAGACAGGAGTGGCTGGTCTCATTGGATAAGACAGCCAGCGGCCTCTGTTGGATTCTAAGGGCAGACCTACCAAGAGGTGCAGACACTGAGCTGGCCTGAGCTGAGTCAACCATGGAGGCACTTCTCACATGTAAACTCTCTGGTCCATACATTCTGATATACCTTCCTGGCCCTTCAGACGGACTATGGTTGGATCAAATGTTTTCACCTCCTCCTTGTATAGAAGAAGCCAGAGACACTTTAATCCTCAGTCTTTCTTAGTCTTTGTCAATCATAACATTGAGATTTTTGAGGATCATGCACCAGGTATTTTGCAGAATATCGCTCAAATTGAGGTTTATCAGATGTTCCTTATTATCAGATCCAGGTTACACATTTTGGGTAGAAATACCACAGAAGTGATGGTGTGTCTTGCTGAGGGTGTCATATTAGGAGGCTCATGACATCAACTTGTCCCATTCAAGATATTAACTTTGATCACCTGATTAAGGTCGTGTCCATCGGGCTTCTCCTCTGTAATGTTTCTACTTTTCTCTTTATATTGTTAGGTATCTTGTTGAGAGATACTTAAGGATTATATTAATATCCTATTTCTTATCGAACTTTCACCCACTACTTGTTTTTTTATTGGAGTAGAATTGCTTTACAATGTTGTTCTAGTTTCTGCTGTACAATGATGTGAATCAGCTATATGTATATATATGTCCCCTCCCTCTTGGGCCTCCCTTCCACTGTCCCCCCATCCCACCCATCTAGGTCATCACAGAGCACCGAGCTGAGCTCCCTGTTCTATGCAGCAGGTTCCCACTAGCTATCTGTATTATACATGGTAGTGTATATATGTCAATCCCAATCTCCCAGTTCGTCTCACCCTCCTCTTCCCCACCATGTCCTCATGTCCATTCTCTACATCTGTGTCTCTATTCCACCCACTACTTTTAAGAACTTGTTTGAATTTCCCAGGTGATTCAAATGTGCAACCAGGGCTCAGGACATTCTCTGGAGCTTCCCTGGACCTGGATCCTACTTTTAAAACTAAGAGAGAGAAATATTACACAGTGCCCCCACAGAACTCTGGTTGCTGTGGGCACAGAGAAAAATAGACTATTGCAGCATCACCCACTCTGGCTTAGCATTGTGGGAGCACTGTGGGGAGAGGCATCTGACCCAGACAGAGGACCAGAGTCTACAACACTTCTGGCCCAGTGGCTCTTAGCCTGGGACACTTCCTCATCAGAGTCTGACCTGCCACAAAAGGGGGCTTCGTGCTCACTGCCCTGGGGAATCGCCCAAGACCTTGTGCCCTTCTGGCTTCAGCAGGTGAAGCAGGACAGAGCAGCCAGGAAGTGGGTACCATATAGGGTGACCAACTGTCCCAGTTCTCCTGGGACTGATGAGATGCCCTGGACATGGCATCTGGTTTCAGTGATGAAACCAGGAAAGTCCCCAGCAAAACAGCATAAACTGATCACCCCAACAATCTACTTTAGCTTAGACATACCTGGTGCTCCGCAACCAAGATCTATGTCCAGAGGCGATCCAGAAATCCAGATTGAAAATAACTGACCTAAGAGATTGGGACAACTCTGAGTGCCTTTTAAGAAATTGATAGAAAGTACACGGCAAGATTGCTGGGAAGGGTGGGAGTGGGGGTGGGGTGGGGTTCTGTGTTGGAGACAATTGGGACGCAGAGGCCAAGTGGGACTGAAAGAAATTCATGGACCCAAATTGACCAATGACTGATGTGAACCAGAAAACGGAGATGAGGTGCCCTCCTTCCTCCAAGTTCCCACAGGCTTCTCTCCTCCAGAGCGCTGGCAGCTGTTAGAGAATTTAGGCACTGAAATGATTATGGTATCCAGCCCTCTACCCTCCTCTGCACACATCCACACACAATATATGATTCCAAAAACTAAAATGTAAGGAATTCCAATAAAATTTGCATTTCTCCCCCTTTGTCATGGCACATCTGCTGGTGTTCTAAAGGTGCACTGGATCTGCCCACAGGGTCATCCAGCCCTGCCCCTCACAGTGGAATGGCCTCAGCAGGCCTAGGTATCTTCTGCTCAATGCTGGAAGTTCCCACTGGGCAGGCATTCTGCCTAAATCATCTTCATAGGCCCAGCCAGGGCTGGGCATAAGCACCAACTAGATGGCATTCTCCAATGAGGTGATGTGAAGAGAGATTAATAAAGGGTTATTTACAAAGGTGTGGAAAGTGGTTCTCAACCTTGCCACACATAAAATGTCAAGAAGAGTCTTAAATATTACTGCTGCCCAGGTCCTATCCCCAGAGAATCTGATCCAATTTGTCTAGAACTGCACTGTCAAAATTGAAATGCATTTTAAGTGTAGGATATGCACCAGATTTAGGAGGCTTTGTAGAAAAAAAAAAGAATGCAAAATATCTCATTAATAATTTTTAGAATGATTTCTTGATGAAATGAAAATATTACAGAAATTAATTGTATCTGTTTTATTTTTTACTTTTAATAATGTGGCTACTAGAAAATCTAAGATTACATATGTAGCTCAGATTCTCTTTCTGATGGACAGCAGTGGTCCAGAGCACAGCCTGGGCACCAGGCTGCAATATTTTAAAAACTCCTTGGATGATTCTAATGTGCAACCAAGATTAAGAAGCACTGGCTCAGAGAAATCATAAGAGACAATGCAGTAGCCTGTGACTAGCAACAGCCGGGAGCATTTAGCCTGCAAGGGCAAGGGGAGGAAGTGATTACAGGAACAAAAGGAGGGTAGCTCCATGAAGAGAACTGCTTGGCAGGAGCTGTGGTCTTTAGTGGAGGAATGAGGTAGACTCCAGTTCAGTAGGGGAAGCCAGGGAAAGAAACACCCTGATCCCTCTCTCCTCCTGCCTTGATCCCCCACTGGTAATCCCCATTGTCTGAACCCAATTGACAGCCAAATGACAGGGAAGCAAAGTTGATGCAGCCCATCCAGGTAAACCTCCCTGGCCAGAAGCAAGACTGGAAAGGGTGGAGAGTGGATTTGAAGGGGCAAAGTGAAGAGATCCAACTCAGGCACTTAATGCATGTTCTGGGGATAAATGAAGAGCCCACAGATAAAACACATAAACACTGAGAGTAGTAATACTGACCACAGGTAGACTGCATACCTTCCATCTCTCCAGTCCTGAGCTCTGGATTAATATCTAATGGGAAATGCAATCAGCAGCATTTGAGTTGCTCAGAAGAGTTTTCAAAGCTAGGAAATTCCTAGTTATTCTCTTTTCTCAAAAACTGTAATTTTGAAGTGCTTGGTTACTTCAGTTCCTGCAGAAAAAAAATGTTGACTAATAATACAAAAAACCACAATAGGTTTCTGTGTATTGAGTGCTTACCATGTGCCAGGCACAGGGCAGGGCACGGCACATAAATCATAGCACAGTGTGCCTCTATGCCTCATCTCAGTTTCACAGTGGAAAATACATAATTATGCATCAGGATGTAAAAATGGAACTGTGCTTGTCTCAATTCATCCTGAGGTCCCAAAGATGGAAAAGAAAAACGTTTAATACAAGTTATCCTTGCATTCAAAAGGATGCAAGGATCCAAGGTTTTTAATAGGGTATACTAAGTTATCATTAATAGGGTCTGCCTGTATTCTGGCTGCAGGGACAGTGGATACCGGGGCATGGCCTTCCCCCTGTCATCCCAAGAGTGCAAGAGACCAAGCCAAACCATTCAGGCACCTATGAAGCCCTGCTTGTGTCATAACTACTATTGATCCATTGTCAAATCCAAGATCAACAGGGTAGCAAACTATACTCTGCCCACTCTAATGCACTGAAGGAACACATGGCAGAGGGAGGGAATGCAGAACTGTGATCAGAAGCCAATCCAAGTGATCATAGTAACAACCCAATAACCACAGAGAAAAGAAGCAGTTGACATCCCCAACCCCACATCAGGCCCCCAGCTCAAAGCAGGCTGGGAATATTCACAGAGAGGAGATGCTTTCAACTCGATCAGAGTGTGAAGTTATTTGATTTTTGGCACTGGATGGGACGTTGTAATGATGGAAATGAAAACTTCCTTGAGCCTAAAACTGGTCATGAGGACATGTTGTCATCTGAGAGTGACCTACAAAAAAAAGAGTACAAATTATCCAAAATTCCACCTAAGGCGAAGGAAAAACAAACCTGCATGTCACATTGAAATGCACCATGGAGGAACGTATGAGTTTCCTGCTAGAATCCCCACTGAATCCAGGTCATGCGGCAACCAAACCACATACGCTATAGTCCAACCTGCAAGTTGACCGTCTGTTTGACGTTATTCACATAGAAAAACCAACATCTTTGTCCTTAGAATGTTTATTTAGTTTAATATGCTGTAAACACAGTTTGAGAAAAAATATTCCTAAGAGCAGCCTTTAAAAATTGTCTTTACCCACCTTCAAAATATTTACAGAAAAGATGAAAATCAGAATGTTTTCAACCATGCCTAAAAGAAATCTGTTGTGTTCTAGTTAAGATTCACAGAAGGGGAAAGAAAAAGTCTGTCACAATTAAATTCAAAGCAAAAAAAAAAAAAAAAACCCACTGTTCAGAAGCCAGGAACTATGAGGTGCATTCTTCATGGACTCAGAGAAACATTCCCTCCTCAGGAAAGCTCTTTTTAGGTGAAAGGAACTGAGGCCATGGTTAAAGGTATTAAATGGACTCATTTTCCCTTCTGGGACTTGTCTGATAAGACACAGATTGTGAGAAAATCAAGTTACTGGGCCATGTCTCTGCACAGGCCTGTGTGCAGAAGACCACCCTCCCCATGTTCCTCCCCACCCTGCCAGGACAATTGCCCTGAGGTGGAGGCCAATCCAAGGAGGCCACTTGGCAGCCATTGTTTCACAAATGGCACCATCACAACTGCTACGAGTTAGATTCTAGGAAGTTGCTGAGCCCCTTCCCCAGCAGAGCCCACCTTCCTCTGAGGGTCTTATAGTCTTGACGTGTTAAGATCAATTTACTTTTCCCTACCCACTCAAACCCTTTACTAAAGGGCTTGTGCCTTTTCGTGTGACCTTCATCCCTGAAAAATGATAAACAGATGTCAACTGAGCTGATATTTTGTTCTATCTGAAAGTGACAACTCACATTCCCCTACTTTCGTGCATAAAATGTAACTCTGCAATTTCTCAGATAAAAGTCAAGTTCTCTTATCTTCTCAGGGATGAATACCTTGTCTTGTTCATCTCCATGCTCCCAGTCTCTGGCACAGTGCTTGGCACTGTATGCATTTAGTGTTTGAGATCACATGAATAAGTAAAGGATCCAGGGGTCATAGGAGACTCCTGCATGTGTAGTTGACTAAGGGGTAACTGAGAAAGGACAAAGCAGGGCGTGATATGATTTCTGCACGTGCTTTCCCTCTTCTTTCCCGTGTGCCCAACATTTTGGGGGCCCCAGGGCTGGTAGTAACCAGTAAGAAGAGTAAAGAGGTCCTAGTGTAGGACAGGTTGGAGCCACTGTAGTCCCTGCTTTCCCCTTTATAGTCGGGCCTGGCTTCATGCGCAGTAGCACAGAGCCCTGTATTCAGAAGGCCCCCATGCTTGGCTTAATGCTCTGTGTTGCCTTCTTGAAATTATTAATAATTTTGAATAAGGGGGTCCTGCCTGCAGTTTCATTCTGGGAGCCTTGTAAATTATGTAGCTGGTCTCTTTATAGTATAACATAGGGAGGTCTGGGGGAGGGAGTGGGGGAGGGCAATTAATACTAAGTTTCTGCTCAACAGGGATGTTCCAAGATGTTCCAACATCTTGGAACGTTCCAAGATGTTCCAGGGATGTTCCATTTGTTTTGGTTTCCTAAAAACAAATGCAGGCATCCTCCAGGGGACGTCCTCAGCTCAGCACCACCTCCCTACCTCCAGCATTTGTGAACCTGAACCCTGAACTCATTTTCAGCATCAAACCCATAGGCATGAGTGGAGAACAAAGAAGTTTAGTTACCTTACCTTTGACTTTGATGCTTATATTTATTTATTATCATTCTGTTTCCTGCTGGATAAGAATACTCTATTGGAATTTTTAAGGTCAAAACATTTCCCCAGAAGTGCATATGTAATATGCAAAAAAAAAAAAACCTTCCATTTTTTTGGTTAAACTCTGCCAACAATCCCACTTCTCCTATATCTATTTTGACTTCATTTTTCTTAGAATTGTCATAAACAATTTTAAATAGAACTTGTTCATTCTCAGTAATTCTTTGTTCTTTAACTGTTGCTTCAGAGGATCATATTTCCAGGGCAACTTCTCATGTGGTCACCCTTACAATAAGGTAATCAATCAAATTTAGGCTTACAGAAAAATTTATTAACTCAGCAGAGAGAAGCCTCCTGCCAGGTGCTTAGCTGAATTATTAATATTGGAAATGAATGCTGAATTGATAACTAGAAAAACTTCTAAGTAGACATTGGTTTTAAAACTTGATTTCCCCATCCCTAATGAAAGA